>NC_081414.1:321684768-322021018 GCF_030272615.1 Cryptomeria japonica | reverse complement strand
TCTTGATAGCTTGTAGAGAATATTTAATAATGTTGGATACATTCCTACAGGTCGTGTTGGCCTCCTCAATGTTAATTTTAAGAGCCTCCTGGGATTGCCTAATTTCTTCCACCTCTGATTTTGTCCTTGTCATTTTAAGCTTAGCATCCAGGTCATTTATTCTCTTGTTCAACTTATCCCAATTCTCTATCAAACCAAAAAATTCATTAGCCGCCTTCCTATCTTTGTCCTTGTCCACTTTCTCAAGCTAGGTATTAGCCCTAGCTTTAGCTTTAGCAACCACCTCCAACCTATTAATCTTTCTTATCACCACATTCATCTATCCAAAAATCCATTTGAACAAATCATAATGCCTTTGCACATCCATAGTTATAAAATATTTAATAACATAATTTTTCTTAGATTTTTCAGATTTCTATAGTCGATGTTATTGATTATAGTTTATTTTTGGATTCAACTCTATAATCACTTTTGCATTAATATTTTTGGTCATACTTCATGAACCATCATCAGGATGAAAGAGAATAGTTGAAGGAGAAAAATGAATGGTTTTTAGACCAAGATTGATTAAAAAGAGAAGGGAGGGGTAGTTATGTAGATGGCACATAATTCAAAGAAGTAGGAAAAATGAATTCCCCTATTATAATTTTTTATTTTTAATGAGATCTCCTTGTTTATAAGTGGTAAAATAATAGGATAATGAGATGAGGAAAAAAGAAAATAATAAAATATTAGGAAATGATGAAATAAGGAAATCATGTAACTTTATGGTGATTGTTTAGAATGTGTTAATATATTTTAGAGTGGCTCTTAAGCAAGTATAAATATATTATCAAGGAATAATTATCTTTTTTCTCTTATTGGTTATCTACATGTTTCCTATTATGATTAACAATAAAACCATGTCTTAAAATCTACATGTCATGGAAATCCTTCATTCTCTTGGTGCATCACATGTAGGCTAAGATCTACTTTTGTGTATTCTTAGCTTTCCCCATTTCCTTGACAAATTTTTTAAGAGATAATTTTTTATCTTTCAACTGTTCATCCTCTTAATCCACAAGTTATTATTGCATTAAATACCATACTAATAAGTTTAAATAAACTGCTCTCTATGGGGTGTTGGCATTGAGTTCACTTAACCAATAAAATATATGACTACATTATTTCATAAACTACAATTTTATTGTATTCCTATTGCAACCCATAGATAATCTCATCTTTATTTATTTTTTCTAAATATAAATATTTTGGTTTAGTGGGAAATCATATAGGTAAACCTATTCTATGGAGAATACATGCTTACCTAGTGATATTCTAGGTCGCTAAATCCTATTTCCCTATTTTTTATAGGATATGTTTAGTCTTCATAATTAAATTAAATTAAAAAATAAATATAATAGGATGGGAAACAAAAGATAGACCCTCTTAATAAAAGATATCCAAAAATGATAAAGAGACCTAGTGAATGAAATGTGACTTGTAGTATAATTCACTAGCCCTCTTTGACAAGAGTGCCCTATTGGTTTGATCCCATAAAGTGTGTAACAAAAAATATTGATATCGGTAAATTTACAATAAATACCACTAAGCCTTTTGAATAATGCATTCATTCTAAACATAATTGGATTGTCTATAGTTGACCAAATTTTGGATAGGCTATTGTACATTGGATTGACATCTATGTATATGCAGAAATCATATAATCCTAGATGTCAAAAAAAATCAGAATCATTTTGTCGAGGTTTCACAACATGTTTTTGTTTTGTATCTTATGATACTCCTTTGGTACAGTGTGGTATAGAATTGTTATGATACTTATAGAACAAAATGGGAGATCAAGAAATGTTCACTAGCCTACCTTAACATTTGTGTATAATAGGTTTGGTCCCATGAGGTGTGGAGAAAATAATGACTATTAGGAACTTTAGACTAAATGCTAATGAGCCATTTTGGAAGTGTATATTAATTGTCTACATGACCAAATCATCTAAAATTGGTCAAAATTAGGATTTACTATTATCTTTAGGTCTAAAATTAAGCTATATTAACTATTAATTTGAATGAGTGCTTACATAGATATTTCATCACCTAGGACTAAAATGTGCTCTGCTTGATCTGAGTTTGCCCTTTCTTCCAACAATACAGATGCACGTGCAAGCCCTCCAAGCCCTAAAATTTTCCTTTTCAAATAGGTGTGGTTTTTTTTCCATAACATGGGCATATGAGCTTGAAATTGCACAAATGAGATATCATGGAAATCTAGATTGGGTGTTGATCTAATGCTTCAGGTGGGTTTGATAGATTCTACTCTAATTTTCCATACTAGGCCTCTAAATTCAAAAGTTTAGGTTCACACTTCTAGGTCCATATCTTTCACATCTAAACTCCATTTTTAAAAAACCAAAATTATTGGTAAATTTGGTGAAGTTCTCTTTCTGGAACTATTGTCACATTTTCCGTGTTTTACCCCAAGTATATTTGATTTAGATTTTTGTTTTTTTTACTATGTGGTGACTTACTTAGATGTTTTAGACCTAGAATGGATCTATTTATTAAATATCATTGTATTTAATCTGCCTTGTATGTGTTTAGTTGTGTGGGGTATAATTATACCATTTGAGAAGGAATCATGAGTTTTTTTGTTCATCCTTTTGTTATTAGCCTAGTAAAGGGCAATTATGAGTCTTGGCGAAATGGTATCCTAGCACATCTTAGCTGGCTAGATCTTTTGCCTTATTTGTCTGCATTCATAATTGGACCACTCACATTAGGAAGTAGATCAACATGGGATAACATCATAGACCATGTTGTAGGAGTAATTTTTTCTAATGTTGACCATGACACTATGTGTGTTGTTGGAGATTTTTGGTCATTGTTGCTGCTAGGATATGGTGTTTTCATTGATGCCAATATATTCCTTTGTATTGATCCTATGATTGTAGATTGGGAAGATCTTATGATCCGGTTGGTAGTGTTGTTTTGTTGATCACTATTTTGCAGAATTCAATATCTTCTTTGGTATATTCCAGTGTGATTAGATCTTGTGTTGAGATTTGGTCATATTGCTTGGGATGGTCTTGTGTATCTTCATTTCAGATGGATCATGATTTGGTGCTCCACAAGTTATCTTTTTTCATGACAGTTGCTGATTGGTTGTGTTCTTGAGCTTTTAGTCGTTGATATATGAAGATTTGATAAGTGGTGTTGGTGCAGTTATTCCTAATGATTCTAACATTCTTGTTGGTGTTTCCTAGTTCTATCCTATTTGTTTTGATTATCCACATTGATCATTGTGCGATTTTTTGGTGGTTTCTATCAATCGGTAATAATTTTCGTGTTCTACAGTTTTCGTGGTGGTGTAGCATGTTGCAGTTGATCTTGGCATTATTTTTGGTGGAGTTGGGCATTTGGGAATTTGATTTAGGACCATGTTATGTAGATGTAAACCATTATATTGGTTTGGTGGTCGATCTTTGTATCGTGTGATGTAATTTTGTAATTGAGGGTTGAGGGTTTAGCCGACCTTGTTGTCAAGGCTGATGAATTGTATATATAGGTGACATGTTCATGTAATTTAGGTGTTGATGTTATGTCTACATTATCGGAGAGAGGTTTATGTGTGAACAAGTGATTCATCCTTAGGTTTTGTGATTGAGGAGAGATTGGTGTTGTAGAGAAAACATCTGTGCTTAACTGAAACTATAATCAGGCATTTGGAGATTTTATTCTTTCAGTTCATTTATTCAGGATTTTAGTCTGAATCTTATTGTAAGTCAGCGAGACTTCCTTGAGTGTTGTAGCTTTCCAAGCCGTTATCTTTTGAGTAGAGAGCTCTAGGCAGTGTACCTAAATGCATGTGCATTCCCCACTGTAATATTTTCATATACTACTACAGTGTATCATCTTACTGTGGGTAGGTTCCCACCGTGGTTTTTCCCTTAACTAGGTTTTCCAGATCAAAATCTTGGTATTGTGTGTTGTGCTTTCAATTTTCTTATCTTTGTTATTGCTATAGTTCATAAGATCTATGTTTTGTTATTAAGTTTGATATTCTGATGAAGACGGATTCACCTCCCCCTCTCTTAGTCTTCCTTCTTGGCTCTTGCTAACAATTGGTATCAAAGCTAGATCTTCTGGTAGAATCTTAATCACTTGAGGAGATTTCGGATGGAAGCTCAAGGTTTTATCTTTAAGAAGGACAATCTAAGATTTTATGGGAGTAACTATGCTATATGGAAGGACCAGATGGAAGTGCACTTGAAATGTCTTAGTGAAGATTACTGGAAGATTACAAAGAATACCTATATTGTTCCTCTGAATGGACCATCTACTCCTGATGAGATCAAGGAAAATGAACATAATACTATAGCAAAGGAAGCATTGCTCAGTGCCCTAACTAATTCTGAGATGACAAATGTAATGGGACTTCAGACCACACATGAGATCTAGGTAAATCTTGAGATTCTGTATGAAAGTGATAAACATGTGAAGGTTGCTAAGGTGCAGAGTTTGAAAGGAAAATATGAGATGTTGAAAATGGGAGATGATGAGAACATACACTCTTTCATGGCTAAGGTGAATGACCTTGTCCTAGTAATCAAATGTGTCAGTGGAACTATTGAGGAAGATGAAATTGTTGCTAAGGTGATGAGATATTTTCCTCCTTCTTATAAACATTAGGTTTCTACTATTGACGAGATCTGGAGTGTGACTACAATGAGAAGAGATATATGCTATTTGGAAAGATTGTTGCATTTGAGCTAAGTGAGTTTGGAGAATCACATGGAAAGTCTGAGACTGCATTCAGAGCATCTGCATCTGTATTCGGTAAGAAGAAATGTGATCTTGATGAGTGCAATATATCTAGATATGAAAGAGAGAGAAGAGAGATGGAAAAGAAAGAACAAGAGTTGGATGAACTTGAAGCACTAAATGCCCAGAGATTACCTGAAGGAGCTGATAAGTATGATGGAAAGTTGCCTTTGAAATGTTTCTCTTGTAATAAGATAGGACATTTTGCTTCTAGATGCCCAAAGAGAATGGATAAGTATGACAAACATGATAAGTTTGATAAGCATGATAGGAATGATAGATATGAAAAGTATGAGAAGTATGATAAGCCTTACAAGCCTAACTAGAAGTATAGAAATAAGAAGAATTATTACTATGTTGCTAATGAAGGTATTATAGATGAAGGATGAGAAGGAAATGAAGTTTTATTCCTTTCCATTAAAGAAGATGGACTTGTACCTATTGACTCCACTAGTTGTACTATTGAGGAGAAAGCCTTGGCTGCTAAGGTTGAAGAGAAAGATGAATGGGTAATTGACAGTGGTTGTTCATATCATATGACCACTGATAAAGAAAATTTATGAGTATGGAAAGATATGATGGTGGAATCATTAGATTTGGGGATGACAAAACCTGCATGATATGTGGGAGAGGTTCTATTTCTTTTGATGGTAAGCATAATATTGATGATGTCTTGTATATTGAAGGTTTGAAGCATAAAATTTTGAGTGTTGGACAAATGGTTGATAAAGGTTATGATCTACAATTCAAGAATGGAAAATGCAAGATCTTAAATGCCTCTGGTATAGAAATTGCATCTAGAACTAAGAGTAAAGGTAACATTTTTCATTTGAATGTTGGTGAGAAAATTTGTTTGATTGCTCAGATTGATGAGAGATGGTTGTGGCATAGGAGAATGTGTCATTTAAATTTTGATTCAATGATTAAGATCAATTCTACACAAGTCGTTAGAGATCTACCTAGGATTGTTAAGCCTGCTAATCCGGTATGTAAGGAATGTCAGTTGGGTAAGCAAACAAGGATTTCTTTCAAAAGAAAATAGTATACATTAGATGGATTGTTGGATCTTGCACATACTGACTTATGTGGACCTACAAATGTTAGAAGTGTGTAGGGTGATGGATATTTTATGTTGCTAATTGATGATTATTCTAGGATGATGTGGGTTGTGTTTTTAAAGGAGAAATCGGAAGCATTGGACAAATTCAAGTTATTCAAAGAAAAGGTTGAGACTGAGTCTAGATTGAAGGTGAAGTGTCTGAGATCTGATAGAGGTGGATAATTTTGTTCTAGTGAGTTCAATTCATTCTATGAGAAGCATGGTATTAGAAGATAATTATCTACTCCTAGAACCCTTTCGCAAAATGGAGTTGTTGAAAGGAAGAACAAAATTGTCTTGGATGCTACAAGGACTATGTTGACTAAAGGGAATGTTCTGACGATCTACTAGAGGAAATCCATAAGCACTGTTATTTACACATTCAATAGAGTTCACATCAAAGGTGATACCGGTAAGTCCTCTTATGAGCTATGGTTTGGTCATGTTCCTACTGTGAGATATTTTAGAGTATTTGGTAGTAAATGTTATATCAAGAGAGATGAGGATATAGGAAAGTTTCATGCTAGAAGTGATGAATGGAATTTTCTTGAGATATTCTACAAAGAGAAAATCATACCAATGCTACAACAAGAGACTAAGCAAGATAGTGGAGAGTACAAATGTGAAGGTGGATGAGAACCTTGGGAAAGAGATTAGATAATGTTGTTATGATGATGGAAAAAGTATTGTTTTAACTCCTATTCAGATTGAAGATCCTAAGTAGAATGATCCGGTAGAGACAGTTAATCTGAATGTTGTTGATGTCGGTGAAGAAGTGAAGGAACCTGATAATCTGAATAATTAGAAGACTCTGAGGTATGTAAGACTGAATCATTCTGAAAATTAGATTATTGGTGATAAGAATAAAGGTGTAATGACTAGAAGAAGGTTAGTTGTTGAAGAAGTATGCTTGATTTCTAAAGTTGAACCTAAAGATGTTGTTGAAAGATGAAAATTGGATAAGAGCTATGGAAGAAGAACTAGATCAGATTGAAAAGAATAATACTAGGGAACTTGTGCCTAGACCTAAGGATAAGAATGTTACTGGTACTAAATTGGTATTCAAGTACAAATTGAATGAATTCAGTGAAGTTGTCAAAAATAAAGATAGATTGGTTTGCAAAGGATATTCTCAGAAAGAAGGAGTTGATTATGAGGAGAATTTTGCTCCGATGGCCAGACTTGAAGTTGTAAGACTATTGTTTGCTTATGTTGCTTATAAATATTTAAAGGTATATCAGATGGATGTCAAATCTATCTTTTTGAATGGTGATCTTGAAGAATAAGTCTACATTGAGCAACCTAATGGATTCCTAGATGATGGAGACATGGTATGTGGAATGAAGAAAGTTATTTATGGATTGAAGAAAGCCCCTAGAGCTTGGTATGCTAGACTAGATACATATTTATTAGAGTTGGGATTTAGTAAAGGTGTTGCTGACATTAATATGTGCTTTAAGATAGAAAATAATAACATCTTGATTGTTGAAGCCTTTGTTCATGATATTATCTTTGGAGGTGATAATGACTTGAGTATGAAGTTTGTCGGTGATATGCAGAAAGAATTTGAGATGTCTATGATAGGTGAGAGGAAATTCTTCTTAGGTTTGTAGATTCCATAGACTAGAAAAGGTATATTCATATCTCAAACTAAGTATGTCAAGGAACTACTGAAGAAGTTTGGGTTAGATGACTCCAAACCTGTTGGAACTCCTATGGTGCTTTGTTGTAAATTGTCTAAGAATGATGAACCTCTGAAAGCCAATCAGAGTTTGTACAAATCTATGGTTGGTGGACTGCTATATCTTACTCAGACTAGGTCAGACATTATGCATGTTGTGTGCATGGCTTCTAGATATCAAGTTGATCTGAAAGAGAGTCATATCAATGTTGTGAAGATGATATTCAGATACTTGAAAGGAACTATGAATTATGGTTTATGGTATCTGAGGAATGATAATTTCATGTTGTGTCTCTACGCTAATGTAGATTGGGATGGTGATGTTGATGATCAGAAGAGAACTACCGATGGAGCATTCTTTTTAGGTAACAAGTTGGTTTCATGGGATAGTAAGAAACAAGAAATAGTGTCCTTATCTACTGTTGAAGTTGAGTACATTGTTGTTGCTAGTAATTGCACTTAGGTAGTTTGGATGAAGAAAATGTTGAAAGATATCATAGTTATTTATGATGAGCCTATTGTTACATATTGTGATAATTCCAATGCTATTAACATGTCAAAGAATCTGGTGAAACATTCAAAGACTAATCATGTGTCAATCAAATATCATTACTTGAGAGAGCAAGTCAGTGAAGAGAAGGTGAAGCTGGAGTATGTATCTACAAAGGAACAAATAGCTGATATTTTCACTAAGCCTTTGCCAGTAGATATATTTTTCTATTTGAGAGACAAATTAGGGGCATCCACCCCTCTTGATGATAACTAGATGCATTGAATTTCATCAATCTGGTGGACTTCATAGTCTTATCCTCTTATCCAAGTTGGTGAGTTGGTGTTGCTCTGTTGGAGTAGTCTATTTTTTGAAGAGAGAGATTCATGTTTCATATACTAAGGGGGAGAGTAAGTTTGGTTTTCTATTTTGAGATATTTGGTATTTCTATCAAAGGGGGAGAGAGATCATGGAAAAATCACTTTATATTTCCTTATCTTAGGGGGGAGTTTGTTGGTGATATCTTCTTTCTTTGCATTGATAGTTTTTCACATTCACATGTTGCCATCAATGAGAAAGGGGGAGATTGTTGGAGATTGTTGGTCATTGTTGTTGTTAGAGTATGTTGTTGTCATTTATGTCAACATATTCCTATGTATTTCTCTGGTGATTGCAGATTGGGAAGATCTTATGATCCAGTTTGTAGTGTTGTTTTGATTACCACTGTTTTGTAGAATTTGGTATCTTCTCCGACATATTCCAGTGTGATAAGATCTTGTGTTGATATTTTGGGATATTTCTTGGGATGGCCTTATGTATCTTCATTTCAGATGGATCATGATTTGGTGCTCCACAAGTTATCTTTCTTCATGACAGTTGCTAATTGGCTGTGTTCTTGAGATTTCAGTCATTCACAGATGAAGATTTGATAGCTGGTGTTGGTGCAGTTATTCTCGATGATTCTAACATGCTTGCTAGTGTTTCCTAGTTGTGTGATATCTATTTTAATAATCCACATTGATCATTGTGCAAGTTTTTGGTGGTTTCTATCAACTGGTGATGATTTTCATGTTATGCGGTTTTCCTGGTGGTGTAGCGTGTTGCCGTTGATCTTGGCGTGATTTCTGATGGAGTTGATAATTTGGGAATTTGATTTAGGACCATGTTATGCTATGTAAACCATTATATTGGTTTGGTGGTCGATCTTTGTATCATGTGATGTAATTTTATAATTGAGGGTTGAGGGTTTAGCCGACCTTGCTGTCAAGGTTGATGAATTGTATATATAGGTGACATGTTCATGTAATTTAGGTGTCGATGTTATGTCTTCATTATCGAAGAGAGGTTTATGTATGAAAAATTGATTCATCCTTTGATGTTATGATTGAGGAGAGATTAGCATTGCAGAGAAGAGACATATGCTTAACCAGAACTGTAATCAGGCATTAGGAGATGCTATTCTTTCAGTTCATTTCTTCCGGATTGTAGTTTGAATCTTATTGTAAGTCAGTGTGACTTTCCAGAGGGTTTTAGCCTTCCAGGCCATTATATTTTGAGCAATTAGCTCTAGGAAGTGTGCCTGAATGCATGTCCATTCCCCATTGTAATATTTTCACATACTACTGCAAAGTATCATCTTACTATGGGTAGGTTCCCACCATGGTTTTCCCCTTAACCGAGTTTTCCACATCATAATCTTGGTGTTGTGTGTTATGATTTCAATTTTCTTATCTTTGTTATTATTGCAATTCATCAGATCTATGTTTTGTGATTAAGTTTAATATTTTGGTGAAGACTGATTCACCCCTCCCCCCCTCCTCTTAGTCTTCCTTCTAGGTTGTTCCTAACATGTGCTATATTAAACCTTGAGTGTCCCTATGCACTTTGGACTAGACATTGCAAGATGTATGGAGATCATCATATTTCTCTATTCCTAGAGGATCTTAGAGTATATAATCTTAATCCATAAGAATGTGCTAAATTTATGCCCTTTGAAAATGACACTTTAGAGCATATTGAGTATATCAGAGGTTTTGAATGTTTTGATGGATCAAAGGTTTGTCTTCATGTTCATAGTCTTCACATTAAGATCACATCTCAATTATCTTCATCTTCTATTTGTTATGATGACTTTGGTATCATCACATGCATGGCCCCCATTGATTCAATGTAGTAGGACATTATTCTTCCAAATATGTCTACTTGTGGTTCATATCTTATAGACCTATCATCATTATTTGTGGAGTCTCATATTATATATCAAGAAGATTGTATTGAAAAAATTGTCTCCTCTTTCTTGACATGATCATCGGTGTTGTCAACCCATCTTTGTAGCCCATAGAGCTTGATCTTCATCAATTTTTGCAAAGTTTTGATTTGTCACCAACTACATTGATTGGGCATGCACTTGACTAGTTTGTGGCATCCTCATGTATCATGGATATAGTGATATATGAGAAGTTTCTAGAGGCACTCATAATTTAGATTTGGATTTCTACATCTTCTTGATTATTAGAGTGCCCTTTTCATATCTTTTTTATATTTGTTTCTTCCTAAGGGGAGAAATGTTGTTTATAGGTAGTGGATCGTGTTATATATTTAGGCTTTCATCATTGGCATATGAGATACTTCTTTATTGGGGGATTCCTATCCTCATTTTATCTCTCTTATGGGGGAACATTCATTGGAATATTGTGATAGAAGAAATCTTTGGGGGTCTCTTTGAGTCATCCTCCTTTCTTCATTTTTTGACTAGTGAACTTGTTGCATTTTCTCTCTTTTATAGAAGAGTTTTATCCTCTTGGTTTTATCTCATTTTCTCTATTTGTGAGGGTTGCAAGTTGTTTTGTATTGGTTTGTACATAGGTATCTATTTAGGGATTTTTTGTTGGGACTCATCCATGCATGCGTTAATTTTATCTTTTTAGCTACTCCCTAAGTTGATCTTAAGGGTGGGTATTGGATTAATTAGGACACTTTATCTAATTATTTAATTAATTAGTTTATTTAATTACTTTATTCACTTAAACTAAACTTGGCTTCATTTTCTTTTTATTTAATTGGGTGAATAATATCTTGTGTTGTCTCATTCATAATGATTGTGACACCTAGCACTAGCTAATTTAATCTTGCATTAGGTTTTTCCCTCTAGGATTTCATTATCCTTTAATAAGGATTCATTGATTCATTTGTAACATATTCATTTTTTTTATATCAATATAAAAAATTCTTAGGTTGTTGAGCATATTGATCTCTCTTAATATCTCTTGTGTGATAGGATAAGGTGTTTTTCTTATAGATGATTCTTGGCTCCTATTGTTGTATCATCAACTTTGATATGGTATCAAAGCCCAATCTTTTCTCCTACACCTATGAGAATTTAATAACCTATTTTTCATTTTTCATTTATGTAATTTCATATGTATTCATTTTAATAAAATAATCTTCATGTTTCCATGTAAGAAATTTGTGTTTTGCATGTTGTGTGATTTTCCCGTTCATCAGTACTTTTATAATTTTTTAAAGCTTTTGTGTCATTATTTTATATATAGTTTAATTTATAATAAAAATTTTTATCTACATTTAATGTTGTAAATATAGAAATAGGAATTCTCTAAAGTAGAAATATTTATATTTCTTACATTGGAATTCTAGTCCATAAATTTTCTATTTGAATTCTTCTTTATCTCAAATAGTTTATCCTAAAACTATGTGGCTCTTTATTTTCTCATGTCTATTCTATTTCCATTGTCTTATGTTTTTAATGTTATTGAAGGAAATTTAGAGGCTAGAAATTTATCCTTGGGAACCAAATTAGCTTGGAAGATGTACAACAATCCTATAGCTAAATGGTGTAGAATAATGTGAGGTAAGTATCTAGACTCTGACTCCCCCTCCCAAATATTTTTAATAGCTAATCCTCCTGAAGGCTTTTCCATGTGGAACTTCATTATATCCTATAGAGAGGTGTTACTACCATACCTTACTTGGGAAGTGAATGATGGGTCATAGGCACTATTCTAGGAAGAATTATGGAATGAATATACACCTTTAAAAAATATCCCCAAACATCAAAAGGCTAAAGACAATCTATCTTCTAATTTGGGTTTGACGGTTAGAGACTACATAGAATTTCCTAAATCGAACCAATCTATATCCAAATGGAAGGATATTAGTGTTAGGTCCCGGAGACAACTGAGAGGGGGGGGGTGGTGGGGGTGAATCAGTTGTCAAACAAATTCAAACTAAAAACCATTAAACCAACTTAATGCTTAATATCGGTAAACTAGTCTAATATGTCGGTAGACAGTTTTAATAGTTAATTGCAATACTGGTAAGGATTAATGCATGAAACAAAAGGACAAAGTCATCCACAACACATAACACCAATATTTGTACGTGGAAACCCTGTAAGGGAAAAAACCATGGTGGGAAACCTTACCCACAATCAGATGATACTACTACAGATAGTAAGTGTATACAAATGGGGTCTGCACATGTAGAAAGGCCAAGCACCTAGAGCTCACTGCTCAATCAAAAAAATAGGAGTCACACTGACTACAATTAAATGGTTAAATCCAATAAGAATGTACTGCTCAAAATAGCATCTTCATATGCTCAATTCAGTACCAGTGTAGTTCTGATTGTCTTCACAAAAACCCTCCTTCAATCGTTAAATGATGTCTGCATGTATAGCTCTACTTATTCTTGCATATACCTTCACACAATCCTTTTTCGCATTCCACACTTGATCTTACAAATAAGATCTTACATTTATACCATAACCTAGGACCAATTTTAGTAGGTCGGCCCTACAAGATATTATAATAAAATTAATTTACAAATTAATTAATACCTGATGCAATAACTGATTCACCATGTCATCTTGATGCATTTAAAACAATAATAAATCATCTTCATAGCATGCCATGCTGATCTGGAAAAGATAAACCTGTCGATGTAACCTAGACCTATTTGTCGGTAACAACAAAAATGTAAATACGAATATACCAATAAACAAAACTCCAAGACAGGGTGTCCATACAATGTCTTCGACATAACCAAGTGTTTTCCATATCATTCCAAGTGTCGGTGATCATTTTATCCTATCGGTGTACTAGATACCGGTGACTGTGCATAAGTCGCTTGCCCATGAATGTTGCTGATACTCCAAAGTGCTAGAGTTGATAAGTGTTTATTAGGTGTTGACATCAATGACAAAACCATACCAAAATACCAACAATATCCCCCTTTGGCATTGATGGCAACACAAGATGGAAAAACCATCAAAGTACCAAAACAAAAATGCCAAATACCAAAAACCAAAAATCTCCCAAAAAGAGATCATAACTAGAAATCAAAATACAGATAAAGAAAGTAATAATCTCTCTCAAATAACAATCTCTCCCCCTAGGAGAAACATGTGTTTTCCTTGTGTTTTTCCATACCAATCTATCCCCCTTTGACATCAAGTGGCAAAGTTATTACCAAGCCAAGTTCATATACAAAATACCAACCAATTTAGTGTACCAACAACTCCCCTAGAGAAGTAGCTTCCTCATGAAAGTCAGAGTAAAAGATTTCTTTGTTAATTATGTCTGTTGATGACAAACATCAACTTCCTAAGTCTCTACTGATGGGGGTATGACCCCAAGTTGGTCTCTGAGATATTCAAAAGTCTCCTTAGGCAGAGGTTTAGTGAAGATATCTGCAATTTGCTCTTTAGTATTCACATAAACCAGTTTTATTTCCTTTGCTTCAACATTTTCCCTTAGAAAATTTAGTTTGATAGAAACATGTTTGGTTTTAGAATGTAATACCAGATTCTTAGATATATCAATTGTTGTAGTGTTACCACAATAGATAGTAATAGGTTCCTTGCATTTTACCTTTATGTCTTTCAACATTTGCTTAAGCCATAGTACCTATGTACAATTAGTTGTTGCTACAACATATTCTGATTCTGCTATTGATAAAGATGTACAACTTTGTTTCTTACTCAACCAAGAAACTAGTTTGTTTCCAAGAAAGAATGCTCCGTCGGTGGTGCTTTTTCTATCATCCACATCTCCTACCCAATTTCCATCTATGTATGCACATAATTCAAAGTTTTCATCTCTAGGATACCATAATCCAAGATTTATAGTGCCTTGTATGTATCAGAAAATCTTTTTTACTGTTGATTCATGATTTTCTCTAGGATTACTCTGAAATATTGAAACAATACATACTGCATTCATAATATTAGGTCTAGTTTGTGTCAAATACAGTAAACCTCCTATCATAGATTTGTATCTAGTAGGATTTACAGGTGTAGATTCATCCCTTAGGGATAGTTTGTCATTTGTAGTCATAGGTGTGTTTACTGGTTTAGAGTTCTCCATCCCAAATTTCTTTAGTAACTCTTTTAAGTACTTGGATTGACTCAAGAATATACCTTTATCAATCTGTGAAATCTGGAATCCTAAAAAGAATTTTATTTCTCAAATCATAGACATTTAGAATTCTTGTTGCATTTTAATAGAAAATTCTTTACATAATCCATCTTCTCCTCCAAAGATTATATCATCAACAAAAACTTCTATAACCAAGATGTCATCATTAGTCACTTTATAGTATAAGTTGTTGTCAACATTACCTTTAAAAAAACCAATCTTTAAAAGATACTTATCCAATCTTGCATACCAAGCTCTTGGAGCTTGCTTGAATCCATACAAAGCTTTCCTTAATCTGTAGACCATATCTTTGTCATCTGTCAAAGAAAATCCATCAAGTTGTTCAATGTAAACTTCCACTTCAAGATCTCCATTCAAAAATGCACATTTAATATCCATTTGATATACTTTGTAGTTCTTATGTGCTGCAAAAGCCAAAAACAATCTAACTGTCTCAATTCTAGCTACCGGTGCAAAGGTTTCATTGTAATCAATTCCTTATTTCTAAGAATATCCCTTACATACTAGTCTTGCTTTATTTCTGATAACATTACCATCTTCATTAAGTTTTTTTCTGAATATCCATTTGGTTCCAATTACATTTTTATCTTTAGGTCGGGGAACTAATGTCCAAGTGTTATTCTTCTCAATTTGTTCCAATTCTTCTTCCATAGCTTTAATCCAATATTTATCTTCGCGTGCCTCATTAATTGATGATGGTTCAATTTGAGAAATAAGACATACCTCTTCATTTGCCAATCTTCCTCTTGTCATAACTTCTTTATACTTATTTCCAATTATCTAATCTTTAGAATGATTCAGTCTTACATACCGGGGTGTCTTTGTTTGCTATTGTTCCTCAGTTACTATGCAATTTTTAGATGATACAGGTGTAACTGGATCTTCATTCTGTACTAGTGGATTCAGCATAGGTTCATTTGTCAAAATTTCTATTGCTGGTTCAGAGTCTATATACCTTGAAGTTCCTTTGAATTGTTCATGAATCTTTACATTTGTACTTTCAATAATTTTCTGCAATCTTTTGTTAAAACATCTATATGCCTTGCTCTTAGATGACTAACCAAGAAATATTCCTTCATCATTTCTAGGATCAAATTTTCCAATATACTCATCTCTTCTAATATAGCATTTACTTCAAAAAATTTTGAAATATTTATGAGTAGGAGTAATACCAAACCATAGTTCATGAGGGGTCTTACCAGTTTCACCTTTGATGTGAACTTTGTTGAATGTATAGACCGTTGTACTGACTGCCTCTCTCCAATATACATGTGGTAGGTTTCCTTCTGATAACATACTTCTTGCTGCATCCAAGATAGTTTTGTTTTTCCTTTCAACAACTTCATTCTGCTGTGGTGTCTGAGGTGCTGATAGTTGTCTTCTTATTCCATTTACTTCACAAAATGTATTAAATTCCTTAGATATAAATTCTCCTCCTTGATCTGATCTTAAACATTTGATTTTATTACCGGTTTTATTTTCTACCATAGCTTTGAACAGTTTGAACTTTCCAAGTGCTTCTGATTTTTCTTTGAGAAAAGTAACCCAACACATTCTAGAATAGTCATCAATGATTAGCATGAAATATCTATCACCTTGTAAGCTTTTAGTTCTAGCTGGACCACATAAATAAGTATGAATTAAATCAAGAGTATTATTGGATTTTTCTGGAATACTTTTGAAACTAGCTCTAACTTGTTTTCCAAATTGACATTCCTTACACAATGTATTGTGAGGTTTGACAATTTTAGGTAAATCAATAATTGCCTTAGTAGTATTGATTTTCACCATGCAATCAAAGTTTACATGATAGAGTCTCTTATGCCATAGCCAACTTTCATCAATATGTTCAATTAAGCATGTCTTTTCACTGTTATTCAAATGAAAGATATTGCCTCTAGTTTGATTACCGATTGCAATTTCCAAACTAGTTCTATTCATGATTTTGCATTTTCCATTTTTGAATTGTAACTAAAATCTTTCCTCAACTAATTGACCAACACTCAAAAGATTATGCTTTAATCCTTCAACATTGTAAACATTGTCAGTGTTATGCTTACCATTAAGAGATATTGTACCCTTACCTTTGATCAAATAAGCTTTATCATCTCCAAATCTTACTAAGCCTCCATTGTATTCTTGCAAGTTCAAGATTTTACCTTTATCTCATGTCATATGATGTGAGCATCCTGAATCAATGATCCACTCATCCTTTACTTCAACTTTAGCTACCAAGGCCTGTTCTACTAGTTGAGCAGTAGGTGTCGGTTGATCTTTTGTTATAGCAACAAAAACCCATCCATTGTCTTTCGGATCCTCATCAGAATCATCGGTCACTCCTTCATCATAAATGTAACAAGATTTATTTGTATTCTTCTAAAATCTGTATCTTTGATATTCAAGGTTAGGCTTGTATGTTCTTCTAGCTTCTTCTCTTAGTCTAGCATGTCTATTAGGGAATCTTGAAGCCATATGACCAATCTTATTGCAATTAAAACATTTAAAGGGTGCTTTACCTTCATACTTACTTCCAACTAGACCTTTAGGCATTTTCCTTGCAAATAGTGCTTCAAGTTCTTCAAGTTCTTCATTTTCTTTCTTGGTTTCTCCAAGTTCTCTTGTATAAAAGGCTTTCAAATCTGATTTATCAAAGGATGGTGCAGATGATGTTGATTATTTAAAGGCTAAATCTATCTTTTTAGTAGCAACAGGACCAAATTCTTCAATTTCAAAAGCTGAAAGTTTTCCAATCAATGTATCCCTAGTTACTAATGTATTAGGCATTATTCTTAACTCATTTATAGCAGTGACTTTCATTTTATATGTCGGTGGCAATCCTCTTAAAACTTTTGAAACAATTTTATCCCCACTTAAGGTTCCTCCACAACATTTAATACCCAAAACAATCTCATTTACTCTTTCCATAAAAGTAGAAATTCTTTCATCTTCTTCCATTTTCAGATTTTCATACCTGACTTGGAAGCTTTCAAGTTTTGCTATTTTGAGTATGGAATATCCTTCATTAAGTGTTTCCAAATGATCCCAAATAGATATAGTAGTAGACCTATCTGATAATCCCATGGTTTGTTGATCTGATAATGCACTCAAAAGTGCTTCTCTTGCTTTGCAATCATTTTCTTCATCCTTTCTCAAGGTTGACCAGGAGTAGGAGTAGTATAACCATTCTTGATAACATCCCAAATATCCTTTCCAATGCAATTTAAATGTGTATCCATTCTGATCTTCCATATGCCATAGTTGGTTCCATCAAGTTTAGGATTATCCTTCTTGAAATAGCTAGTAGACATTGGATCTCCTCAAGTTGTTAAACTTCTGCAAAAGAGGACTAGGCTCTGATACCAATTGTTAGGTCTCGAAGACAACTGAGAGGGGGGGGGGGGGTGAATCAGTTGTCAAACAAATTCAAACTAAAAACCATTAAACCAGCTTAATGCTTAATACCGGTAAACCAATTTAATAATCCGATAGACAATTTTAACAGTTAATTGCAATATCGGTAAGGATTAATGCATGAAACAAAATGATAAAGTCATCCACAGCACATAACACCAATATTTGTACGTGGAAACCCTATGAGGGAAAAAACCATGGTGGGAAACCTTACCCACAATTAGATGATACTACTATAGATAGTAAGTGTTTACAAATGGGGTCTACACATGCAAAAAGGCCAAGTGCCTAGAGCTCACTGCTCAATCACAAAATAGGATTCACACTGACTACAATTCGATGGTTAAATCCAATAAGAATGTATTGCTCAAAATAGCATCTTTGTATGTTGGATTCAGTACCAGTGTAGTTCTGATTGTCTTCACAAAAACCCCTCCTTCAATCTTCAAATGATGTTTGCATGTATAGCTCTTCTTATTCTCGCATATACCTTCACACAATCCTTTTTGGCATTCCACACTTGATCTTACAAATAAGATCTTACATTTATACCATAACCTAGGACCAATTTTAGTAGGTCAGCTCTACAAGATATTACAATAAAATTAATATAAAAATTAATTAATACCCGATGCAATAAATAATTCACCATGTCGTCTTGATGCATTTACAACAATAATAAATCATCTTCATAACGTGCCATGCTGATCTGGAAAAGATAAACCTGCCGGTGTAACTTGGACCTATTTGCTAGTAACAACAAATATGTAAATACAAATATACCAATAAACAAAACTCCAAGATAGGGTGTCCATACGATGTCTTCGACATAACCAAGTGTTTTCCATATCATTCCAAGTGTCAATGATCATTTTATCCTGCCAATGTACCAGATACCAGTGGCTATGCATAAGTCACTTGCTTGCTAGTGAATGTTGCTGATACTCCAAAGTGCTAGAGTTGATAAGTGTTTATTAGGTGTTGACATCAATCACAAAACCATACTAAAATACCAACAATCTCCCCCTTTGGTATTGATGGCAACACAAGATGGAAAAACCATCAAAGTGCCAAAACAGAAATGCCAAATACCAAAAACCAGAAATCTCCCAAAAAGAGATCATAACTGGAAATCAAAA
Organism: Cryptomeria japonica; assembly: GCF_030272615.1. Lineage (NCBI taxonomy): Eukaryota > Viridiplantae > Streptophyta > Pinopsida > Cupressales > Cupressaceae > Cryptomeria > Cryptomeria japonica. The sequence continues at coordinate 322,001,928 of NC_081414.1, read as the reverse complement.
TACAGATACAGAGAGTAATAATCTCTCCTAAATAACAATCTCTCCCCCTAGGAGCAACATGTGTTTTCCTTGTGTTTTTCCATACCAATCTCTCCCCCTTTGACATCAAGTGCCAAAGTTACAACAAAGCCAAGTTCATATACCAAATACCAACCAATTTAGTGTACCAACTACTCCCCCTGAGAAGTAGCTTCCTCATTAAAGCTAGAGTAAAATATTTCTCTATTAATTCTTTCGGTTGATGACAAACATCAGCTTCCTAAGTCCCTATTGGTGGGGGTATGACCCCAAGCTGGTCTCTGAGATATTCAAAAGTCTCCTTAGGCAGAGGTTTAGTGAAGATATCTGCAATTTGCTCTTTAGATTTCACATAAACCAGTTTTATTTCCTTTGCTTCAACATTTTCCCTTAGAAAATTTAGTTTGATAGAAACATGTTTGGTTTTAGAATGTAATACTGAATTCTTAGATATATCAATTGTTGCAGTATTATCACAATAGATAGTAATAGGTTCCTTGCATTTTACCATTATGTCTTTCAACATTTGCTTAAACCATAGTACCTGTGTACAGTTAGTTGCTGCTGCAACATATTCTGATTCTGTTGTTGATAAAGATGTACAACTTTGTTTCTTAGTCAACCAAGAAACTAGTCTATTTCCAAGAAAGAATGCTCCGCTGGTGGTGCTTTTTCTATCATCCACATCTCTTGCCCAATTTGCATCTGTGTATGCACATAATTCAAAGTTTTCATCTCTAGGATACCATAATCCAAGATTTATAGTGCCTTGTAAGTACCAGAAAATCCTTTTTATTGTTGATTCATGATTTTCTCTAGGATTACTTTGAAATCTTGAAACAATACATACTGCATTCATAATATCAGGTCTGGTTTGTGTCAAATACAGTAAACCTCCTATCATAGATTTGTATCTAGTTGGATTTATAGGTGTAGATTCATCCCTCAGTGATAGTTTGTCATTTGTAGTCATAGGTGTGCTTACCGGTTTAGAGTTCTCCATCCCAAATTTCTTTAGTAACTCTTTTAAGTACTTGGATTGACTCAAGAATATACCTTTATCAGTTTGTGAAATTTGCAATCCTAAAAAGAATTTTATTTCTCCAATCATAGACATTTCAAATTCTTGCTACATTTTAATAGAAAATTCTTTACATAATCCATCTTCTCCTCCAAAGATTATATCATCAACAAAAACTTCTATAACCAAGATGTCATCATTAGTCACTTTATAGTATAAGTTGCTATTAGCATTATCTTTAAAAAAACCAATCTTTAAAAGATACTTATCCAATCTTGCATACCAAGCTCTTGGAGCTTGCTTCAATCCATACAAAGCTTTCCTTAACCTGCAGTCCATATCTTTGTCATCTGTCAAAGAAAATCCACCAGGTTGTTCAATGTAAACTTCCTCTTCAAGATCTCCATTCAAAAATGCACATTTAATATCCATTTGATATACTTTGTAGTTCTTATGTGCTGCAAAAGCCAAAAACAATCTAACTCAATTCTAGCTATCGGTGCAAAGGTTTCATTGTAATCAATTCCTTCTTTCTGAGAATATCCCTTACACACTAGTCTTGCTTTATTTCTGATAACCTTACCATCTTCATTAAGTTTGTTTCTGAATACCCATTTGGTTCCAATTACATTTTTATCTTTAGGTTGGGGAACTAATGTCCAAGTGTTATTCTTCTCAATTTGTTCCAATTCTTCTTCCATAGCTTTAATCCAATATTTATCTTCATGTGCCTCATTAACTGATGATGGTTCAATTTCAGAAATAAGACATACCTCTTCATTTTCCAATCTTCCTCTTGTCATAACTCGTTTATACTTGTTTCCAATTATCTGATCTTCAGAATGATTCAGTCTTACATACCGAGGTGTCTTTGTTTGTTGTTGTTCCTCAGTTACTGTGGAATTTTCAGATGATACTGGTGTAATTGGATCTTCATTCTGTACTAGTGGATTCAGCGTAGGTTTATTTGTCAAAATTTTTGTTGCCGGTTCAGAGTCTATATACCTTGAAGTTCCTCTGAATTGTTCATCAATCTTTACATTTGTACTTTCAAAAATTTTCTTTAATCTGTTGTTAAAATTTCTATATGCCTTGCTCTTAGATGAATAACCAAGAAATATTCCTTCATCACTTCTAGGATCAAATTTTCCAATATACTCATCTCTTCTGATATAGCATTTACTTCCAAAAATTCTGAAATATTTAAGAGTAGGAGTAATATTAAACCATAGTTCATGAGGGGTCATACCAGTTTCACCTTTGATGTGAACTTTGTTAAATGTATAGACCAATGTACTAACTGCCTCTTTCTAATATACATGTTGTAGGTTTTCTTCTAATAACATACTTCTTGTTGCATCCAAGATAGTTTTTTTTTCCTTTCAACAACTCCATTCTGTTGTGGTGTCCGAGGTGCTGATAGCTATCTTATGATTCCATTTACTTCATAGAATGTATTAAATTCCTTAGATGTAAATTCTCCTCCTTGATCTGATCTTAAACATTTGATTTTCTTATCGGTTTCATTTTCTACCATAGCTTTGAACAGTTTGAACTTTCCAAGTGCTTTTGATTTTTCTCTGAGAAAAGTAACCCAACACATTCTAGAATAGTCATCAATGATTAGCATGAAATATCTATCATCTTGTAAGCTTTTAGTTCTAGCTAGACCACATAAATTAGTATGAATTAAATCAAGAGCATTATTGGATTTTTCTGGAATACTTTTGAAACTAGCTCTAACTTGTTATCCAAATTGACATTCCTTACATACTGTATTGTGAGGTTTGACAATTTTAGGTAAATCTCTAACTGCCTTAGTAGTACTGATTTTGACCATGCAATCAAAGTTTACATGATAGAGTCTCTTACGCCATAGCCAACTTTCATCAATATGTGCAATTAAGCATGTCTTTTCACTATTATTCAAATGAAAGATATTGCCTCTAGTCTAAATACCGGTTGTGATTTCCAAACTAGTTCTATTCATGATTTTGCATTTTATATTTTCCATTTTTAAATTGTAACTAAAATCCTTTCTCAACTAATTGACCAACACTCAAAAGATTGTGCTTTAATCCTTCAACATAGTAAACATTGTCAGTGTTATGCTTACCATTAAGAGATATTGTACCCTTACCTTTGATCAAACAAGCTTTATCATCTCCAAATCTTACTAAACCTCCATTATATTCTTGAAAGTTCAAGAATTTACATTTATCTCATGTCATATGATGTGAGCATCCTGGATCAATGATCCACTCATCCTTTACTTCAACTTTAGCTACCAAGGCCTGTTCTACTGGTTGAGAAGGAGGTGCCGGTTGATCTTCTGTTATAGCAACAAAAACCCATCCATTGTTTGTTGAATCCTCATTAGAATCATTAGTCACTCCTTCATCAACAATGTAACAAGATTTGTCTTTATTCTTCTTAAATATGTATCTTTGATATTTAGGGTTAGGCTTGTATGTTCTTCTAGCTTCTTCTCTTAGTCTAGCATGTCTATCAGGGCATCTTGAAGCCATATGACCAATCTTATTGCAGATAAAACATTTAAAGGGTGCTTTACCTTCATACTTACTTCCAACTAGACCTTTACGCATTTTCCTTGCAAATAGTGCTTCAAGTTCTTCAAGTTCTTCATTTTTTTTCTTGCTTTCTTCAAGTTCTCTTGCATAAAAGGCTTTCCAATCTCATTTATCAAATGATGGTGCAGATCATGTTGATACTTTAAAGGCTAAATCTATCTTTATAGTAACAACGAGACCAAATTCTTCAATTTCAAAAGCTGAAAGTTTTCCAATCAATGTATCCCTAGTTACTAATGTATTAGGCATTGTTCTTAACTCATTTATAGCAGTGACTTTCATTTTATATGTCAGTGTTAATCCTCTTAAAACTTTTGAAACAATTTTATCCCCACTTAAGGTTCCTCCACAACATTTAATACCCAAAACAATCTCATTTACTCTTTCCATAAAAGCAGAAATCCTTTCATCTTCTTCCATTTTTAGATGTTCATACCTGACCCGAAAGCTTTCAAGTTTTGCAATTTTGACTATGGAATCTCCTTCATTCAGTGTTTCCAAATGATCCCAAATATCTTTAACAGTAGACCTATCTGATAATCCCATGATTTGTTGATCCGATAATGCACTCAAAAGTGCTTCTCTTGCTTTGCAATCATTTTCTTCATCCTTTCCCAAGGTAGGTGGATTAGGTTGACCAGGAGTAGGAGCAGTATAACCATTCTTTGTAACATCCCAGATATCCTTTCCAAAGCAATTTACATGTGTCTCCATTCTAATCTTCCATATGCCATAGTTGGTTCCATCAAGTTTAGGACTATCCTTCCTGAAAGAGTTAGTAGACATCGGATCTCCTCAAGCTGTTAAACATCTGCAAAAGAGCACTAGGCTCTGATACCAATTGTTAGGTCCTAGACACAATTGAGAGGGGGGGGGGTGTCAATCAGTTGTCAAACAAATTCAAACTAAAAACCATTAAACTAACTTAATGCTTAATACCAGTAAACTAGTCTAATATGCTAGTAGACAGTTTTAACAGTTAATTGCAATACCGATAAGGATTAATGCATGAAACAAAAGGACAAAGTTTTCCACAACACATAACACCAATATTTGTACGTGGAAACCCTTTAAGGGGAAAAACCACAGTGGGAAACCTTACCCACAATCAGATGATACTACTGCAGATAGTAAGTGTATACAAATGGGGTCTACACATGTAGAAGGGCCAAGCACCTAGAGCCCACTGCTCAATCACAAAATAGGAGTCACACTAATCCAATAAGAATGTATTGCTCAAAATAGCATCTTCAAATGTTGGATTCAGTATCGATGTAGTTCTGATTGTCTTCCCAAAAACCCTCCTTCAATCTTCAAATGATGTCTGCATGTATAGCTTTGCTTATTCTCACATATACCTTCACACAATCCTTTTTGGCATTCCACACTTGATCTTACAAATAAGATCTTACATTTATACCATAACCTAGGACCAATTTTAGTAGGTCGGCTCTATAAGATATTACAATAAAATTAATTTACAAATTAATTAATACCCGATGCAATAACGGATTCACCATGCTGGCTTGATGCATTTACAACTATAATAAATCATCTTCATAGCGTGCCATGCTGATCTGGAAAAGATAAACCTGCCGGTGTAACCTGGACCTATTTGCCGGTAATAGCAAATATGTAAATACGAATATACCAATAAACAAAACTCTAAGACAAGGTGTCCATACATTATCTTCGACATAACCAAGTGTTTTCCATATCATTCCAGGTGTCGGTGAAAATTTTATCATGCCGGTGTACCAGATACCGATGACTGTGCATAAGTCACTTGCTTGCCAGTGAATGTTGCTGATACTCCAAAGTGCCAGGGTTGATAAGTGTTTAGTAGGTGTTGACATCAATGACAAAACCATACCAAAATACCAACAATTAGCTCATAGGCACTTGAGTCTCATAAAAAATATCTCCTCAACAACTTCTTAGCATCCAAAATAATCACTTTGTTTTCTTAGAAAGACAAAATTTATTAAGCCCCTTAAAAATCTGATAAATATTATGTCAAGCAAGGGTATCAATCTCTGATGTCTTAGGGACAATGGACATGACAACAAAGGTCTTATGAAAATTTTTTTGGAATGAAATTATTCTAGCAAAGATAGGGTGTTTCTCTTGGTTGGTATTAAAAAATAGAGTTCTCACAAGTTCATGGTTATCTAAAATGGGAATTACAGAACCATTCACATGTGTTCTATGTGAAGAAAGTTTGGAAGATGTGGATCATTTATTTGTCAACTGTCACTTTATCTAATTAGGTTATTCTACAATTATGATGAAATTAGGATGGTATTCTCTACTAGCTGACAACATCTAGGACCTATTTACTAGTTAGCCAACCTTGTATTTATCATCATTTTTTCCTTACCTTTAGATATTAGCCCCACCAATGATTTTTTGAGGTATTTGGTGGGCAACTAACAGGATAATCTTCAAAAAAATATTATTTGAGTCATAATCAGTCATCTCCAACACTGTCAAATCAATTACAGAGGGAGCCAACTCATATCAAAAGTGATATAACCATACATTCACCATTTACAAATTGAGACACTTGGATAGTTAAGTGTTGGGAGGACCAAAAGCTTTTTACAAAGATTATCTTAAGGACCTTAGAAATAAAAAAATAGATCAAACGAAAATGTCCTAGATCCCTACTCCTAAATATTTCCTAAAGCTAAACTTTCATGGAGCATCATGTTGTAACCCAGGTCTATTGGGTTGTGTTTGTGTTATTAGTTATTATGAAGGAGACATCAGGAAATAAATAGCCATGAGTATCCCCCTAGAGTGAACAATATTGTAGAGGTGTTTGCATTCCTTAGACATATTACACTAGTTAGAGAGAGGGGCATTAAGAAACTCTTCATTGAAGGGCATTCTTTGCTCATCATCAATGCATGCAAAATGAGAAGATATACCAACTAGAAGATTGCTCACATACTCCAAAGGAACTGAGACAATCTTGACCATCTCGACTCTTACAAGATTGCCCATACCTATAGAGAAGAGAATAGGCTATTTGATTGATTAGGGAATGAAGGTTGCATTGAACCTATGAATTTGGAATTAATTTGAATAAAAATAGATGTTATAAAATTTCCAATGATGGAGGAAATTTTACAAAAAGACAAAGGAAAGTTATGACTCCTCTAAAACAAAAATTCAAATGTAACTTTCAATTAAATGAATACACATGTCGAGGCATGAAGTGTGGATGGGTGCTTATATATTTTAACTAAAATTGCTCAAGAAATATGTCATGTCACAAACAACCTTTTCATCAGGCACCTACAATAAAACCATGGTTTTTATGCATATTAAATCACATGTGACATTCAATGGTTAATGGCAAGACAAAAGTGAGTCTAAAAGATTAAACTAAAAGTCATCCTAGATGGATCCACTAAATCTAGGACTATATCTAGCTTAGGTATCTTATTTTTTACAAGTATAGGTGCAAGAGGGTGCTCTTATGCGATAAAGGTCCACTTTGGGGTCGCATACACTTGGATGCACAAGGAAGGAAATAAATAACACGCCGAAGAGAAGAAAACCTTTGCATATGACATGGTAAGTATTCATAAAGGACAAAATCTCTCTCTTTTCTCAATCTAGCATGACCCCAGTAGTGCCTTTTGGTACAAGCCACAATTAGTGTCAAATTTTAAATCAATGTGTAGAGGTGGCAATATGTAATACACTGATTACATAATCATAATTATTTCTACATTCCTGGAAAATGAGTAGCCTTTCTGGCCATCTTGCATGAATAACAATACAAACATGTATTGTTTCCCTCTTGCAGAGAATTGTCATATGTTTTAAACCTCACTTATTGATAGGGTATTCTCTGGTTTTGATGGTCGTTAATACATCCTCCACCCAATATGTTGCCATGTTAACCCTTGCCTTCAAATTCTTTGACTGCCCATGCATGTGTGGCTGCCATTATTGAGGTGATTAACATCTCGCTTGTAGTCACTATTCTTATAGAGATATATTTTTATTATGAGTTCATTGATGTGGGCATGATTGTGGAATGGGGTTGGCTTAAACAACACACTAAGCTTTGACTGCTTAAGTGTGTTGTGGGCCCCTTAACACTCATTCCAGTGCGTTCTTTTTGGAAAATAATCACTATTTATTTTTTGTGGTTGATGTGGCCCCTCTAACCCCATCTTGTTTGCGGTTACTTGCCCCCATTAATCCTACCTAAAGTTTAAGCTTTCAAACTTTTTCTCTCGTCTGTAAGTTCTCCAATAGGAGAAAATCTCTTTTTCACGCAGCCTATGCCAAAATGGGAGATTTTGAACTGGGTAGGGATGTCTATCATAACTGTAGGAAATGCTCTGAAAGACATGCATATAAAAATGTGGAAGTGTAGACAAGAAAGTTAAAATGTTTAATGGGAAGCCTCAAAGAATGATGTGGTTGCAGCATATGCAGAAAATGCATTTGTTGTAAAGGATATTGCCAAGATTACGCACTCTCTGGTAGCATCCTCCCTAACTATGCCAACATGAGAGCTTGGGGAAAGGGTTTAGATAAAGGAAATAATATTTTATATCTCTATTTCCATGCCAGTTTTAGAGGAGGTATAGGTATGGAAGAAATCATTTCTCTACTAAGTTATTAGCAGTAGCATATTAGGTTTTTATAGAACATCGAATCATGAGGACGATATATACATGTATTTAATCAAATCGTAGCTAAGGAAGGTATGTACATGTATTTATCTTATTTGTGAGATTTCCTTTCTAATGTGAGCCTGGAAGATTTCATGACTACAAACTTCAACTGCTTTGTGTGTTGTTTTGGGTAACAAGAAGATGGACATGATATGGCCACATGGTGGGTTGTCACAAACTATAAAGAGGGCTAAAGAATAATTTGAATCTGTTATTGTTGTGGCTAGAAATTATTGTTGTGGAGGAAAGAGAAAACTATGATTTACAGGTTGAGTAATAAGAATAATGGCAAAATGAAAAAAAGAGGCTAGCAATTTCAATATGATTTTCCTAGTTATGAACTTAATTTCGATGATGGGTCTATAAAGAAGATGGATTTTGCTTAAATCTAGAGAAGCTTGATTCAGTTGGGTCTTTATTATTTACAGTGCCCTAATCAGTTTCAACCATTTTGTGTGTAAATCTACATTGACATGTAAACTTAAGTTAGTATTTTATTTTGTGAAGTACATTGGTTTGACCATTTGATGAATAATAACATTTTGTGATAGTTTAGGCTATCGTTTTATTTACTCTTTTAAAGATTCAAAGAATTGAAATTAGAAAAACTCAAATTCTTATTGTTTGAGTTTTTTAAAACTTTTTTACATACCAAAGGTTTCTATTTCAATTGGCTGAGCATAAGTGGGCAGAGTGATGAAATGTTTTTTAATTACACCATCCATCAATTTTCAACCCTTAAAAGTATGATATAAGACAAGAGGCCAATACCATGTTGAAGGTGACTTTGATGGAAAAGATACCCCTCAATAGATTAACTCTCACTCAATGAGATATCATGATAAAATCATGTTTGTGTATTAGATAGCAAAAAGAACTCTTGGATGATGTAAAATCCAAGTCATAAATAAAAAGAAGTTGCTCACAATTTTTATTTGTTTCTATTATTCAAATTTTGTGCAATAAATGATTGTGATACATTCTTACCTTTATTTTTATTAGGTGTATATATTATAATTACATTTTAGTTGTAATTCATGTAATTATATTTTAGTAAGGGATATATATATGGCTAGGATAGGGTAAAGTCAAATGTAGTTGAGTATGGATAAATACATGTGTTTGCATTTTACCCTCTTTGATATGCTATAATGACTATAAGAAGTCACTTGTATTAAAGCAAGAAAAACATAATGGATACAAAGATATGAGGACTAGTGGCAAGATGCCCTTATCACTAGAAGTATGAGGATGGGTCACATGGAGGGAGTTTGGTACGTCCTCTTGATAGGATACAAAGGATTGAAGAACACATTTGCTCTCAAAATGATGAGAGGGTTAGAGCATGGAAGAATAAAAGGTTAGAAAGAGCTATGGACAATGGAGAGATGGATAAAGAGGAAGGATGGATGATAATAGTCATGTTGTAATGGTGTCAACAACTTGAATTTAATATTGTGCTTAACATTGTGTACCAAGGCATAAGAAACTAGGGTAATCATGTTCCAAGTATGTGATGAAAAGATCAACATCAAACATATGCCTTATGATGCCATGGTGCCCTTGTTGTAATATAGATCAAAGAACATGATAGATGCAAATAATAAAAATATGTACAATCAATAAGAAAGCATGTATAACAAACCAAAAATAAACTAGGATTTTCCCATAACAAAGCTTAGAATTCATTGAGTGATTGATAGATTGATGATGAGGAGGATACAAATGTTAATAATGAGAATAATGCATATCCTATGACTATGTTGTTAAAACTAAGAGGAACATAAGGGTTGGGAATGATTAATTTATGTATCCATACGATGATAATTAGATTGAAGTGGATTAATGGATTATGAGCTAAATTGGGATTAGGTTCATTCGATTCTTTTGGATGATGCACTAGATTGCATAATGGACAAAATATAATAGGATTGAATGGCATGGGATTACATGGAGGATTAGGTATAAGAAATTATATTGGATATGATGGAAAGGATAATGGAATGGATGAAAATTGATAACAAGGAGAACCAAGGCTTGAGACAAGGATGAAACAATCTAGAGTGTTTTCTTAGGTAGGAGATGGGGGATTCAATGGATGGATGGATTGTGATAGGATATAGAAGGATAGTAGATCCAAGGATAGGATGATGGAGCTCCAAGGACTGTGTTACAAAGGAATACAATTGGAGGGTGATGTAAAAGTTGGGTGGATGGCATAGGAAATAAGGTTTGTATTTTCTAAATTATGTGTGGTCCAATTTTACCCCTAGCATTATCAATATCAAAGGTTTAAAAGGAGGGAGATACGACAAAGGATAAGGGATGAAAGATATTGGAGATATGAATAAGATGTGATAGGTAGGATGGTGTAGATGAAGATTTCCCCCAAGTGTAAAGTTCAAGAGGATGAGTGATTATACATGATCCATGTTTGTGAGGATTTATTCATGGTACTCACCTAAGCTGCCCAGAGAATAAGTTTTTTCCATTGGATGAATTACAATTTGTCTTTACTTTTTCATTTTTCTTTTAGATTTTTAAAATGGCATGGATGGAGGATGAGGATGAGGATGTGAGATAGAGGATTGGTGGATAGAGAAGATAGTAGATGGCTAATAGAGAGATGGAGGAGGTACTTGACCATTTAGCTCCTATTGATGGTGGTGTTAGCACAACCAACTCCGAGAAAACAAGTTATCTATTTATATTTCCTTAACATTCTCCCCCTTTATTATTTCATGTACATCTTGTAGAGTTCTACAATACATTAACTCTACCATTAAAATCATTCTTGTATAGTGATATTTACAAGCCATTATAAGCTTTGATGTTTATATTGTTATTTCATTCCAATTTTGAAGTAGGATAAAATACAATGTTAGATAAGATTATTTTATAGAGAGATTATTAGTTTGGGTGCCACTTTATGTTGGCAATTGACACTCATTTGGTTTAGCTGTGTTGTTATTGATGGCAAAACACACCATTTTGGGTCAGTCACTTAACCGGTACTCATCGATATTCACTGTTTGGCAACTAACATTCAACTCATCCAGCACACTAGGAACCAGTATATGAGGCTGACATGGGAGATTGATCCGACAGGTCTACATGGCAGCGATCAACGACATCCGTCACAAAGTTCAATGCATTATTTTTTGTCTAGGCCAACATGTAAATAAATTCTAATATCATTGTAAGTCGACATAAGGCATTTATGTTTGTGTTTGGGAAGGGTATTTAAGTCAGTCTGGTTAGGTTATTTTGGAAATGAAATGAAATATAGTGATGTGATATTGTGCGAGTGATCTTGATCAACAAAATGCGAATGTAATATTTTATAGTTGGTCTTAGATATTGGTGTAGAGTTTTGGGAAGCAAAGCAAGATACTGGTAAGGGAGGACATAGTGAAAACCGATATAGATTGTGCTTTAACCGGAACTCATCTAGCATAGCAGATGCACTTTCAGAGTTCAAAATTTTGTTTGTAACTTCATATTTGGTGTTTGTAGTCGGTGAGGCTCCTTTTGTGATGAGCATTGTGCTATAGGTTGTTGGCCTTCCTGCATGTGTAGGCCCCTATTCTAATATTTATTCATTTGGCCAATGGATAGATATTGTGGGTCACCAATCCCACTGTGATTTTTCCTCTTTGAGGTTTTCCATGTATAAATCTTTGTGATATAGTGTATGCTCTTGTGGTTGCTTCATTTCTATTTGTTGTTATACTCTTTTATGATTACCAGTTAGTGAAATACTTTGTTAATAAGGTTAAAATTGATCTTGTCAGTAGAACAGTGATTCACCCCGCCCCCACCCCCCCCCCCCCACCCCTCTTAGTGTTCTTGGATTCCAACAATTGGCATCAAAGCCTGGTGCCTTGGAGTAAGTCTAACAGCTTAAGGAAGATCCTGAATTTGGAGTCCATGGAGATGAGTATGGAGAAACAACTTGAAGTAGCACTTGAGGAATATGATGTTGAAAGCATGAAGAACTTGAAGTTGCAAGATGAATTGAACTCTACAAAGGAATTTATTCTTACCTTGCAAGAGAGGTTGTCATTTGTTCAAGCTAAAAGGAAGGAACTTTTACAAAATCCAGATGATGAAGAGAAGAATGCCCTTAAGAAATTATGTCAGAAACTAAGTCAAGAGAATGGTGTCATGAAGAATAAAATGCAAGCTGTGACTATGAGGATGTCTAAGGAGATTGAAGACCGAGAGAAGAATGAAGAGAATCTTGGCAGATCTCTGAAAGACAAATCTGAGGAATGCATTAGGTTGGTGCATGACAATGATGTGTTGAGAACTGAGCTGGTGCAATCACAAAACAATGAGAAAGAGTTGGAAAGAATGATGTCAATCCTAAGAAGTGATTTGGATGCTGCAATTGAATACAAAGAAAAGTTTGAGGTCAGTTCTGCAAGGCTTGATAAATTATTGAAGGATCAAATAGACATTAGAGGCACTAGAGATCTTGGATTTGAGCATGGAGAAAGCTCTGGTACTGCAAATAAGGGGAATCCACCAGACAACTAGAATCATAAATCACCGGTAAGGCAACCCAGTGCACATAAATTTAATGGTAGATGCTTTGTTTGTAATAAGTTTGGTCATAGAACAAGTCAATGCAGAAATAGAGAAAATTAGAATAATAATGTTATTCCCAGTCAGTGTTCAAAGTGTAATAAGTATGGTCATAGGACAAAAGATTGTAGAATGAATGTGAGATGTCATGCATGTGGAAAGTTTGGACATATGGCTAATCAATGTAGGTTGAAGAATGGTCAAGGACTCAACAAGGCAATTCAGAAGAACAATGTTAGTTGCTATGCATGCAAAAAAATAGGACATATTGCATATTGTAGAAGAAAGAATACACTAGAAGGGAATGAAACATCAAACGAGAAAGGAAAGAAAAAGGTTGATGAGATCCGGTAGGCTCATGCTAAACAGTAGATTAGGAAGTCTGAAGATCAATCGACAGAGGTAAATTCTCTAGTTACTCAACCGACTGAGCAGAATGTTCCTACACCAGTAGGAAACTTATCCAGTAACTAAGGCCTTAGCCTTAGGGGGAGGCAAATTAATGACAGATCCTGCATTTCCCTCGATAGAGGTCTGAAATCTTGTTTTAGATCTTGGTGAAGATAGTTTGGAGTTTCACCGGCACTGAGATAATGGATTTTGTATCCGGTATCATATGTTGGCATGCATTAATGTCAATAGGAAATTAGGTTTTCGCAGAATAAAGGGGAATTTTGGTTCATTTTCAATCACATAGCATTCAAAGAAAAATAGAGTGAGTTCAAGGCAATTCAAGGTGATTCAAGGTGATCAAGAGCATTCTCAAAGAGAATTACAGTGCATTTAGAGCGGATTTTCAAGAGCTTTCATCGGCAAAGGTTGTGAGGTATTTTATCAGTTTTCAAGCTATCTTTTGTTTGCAATGGCTTCTAGATCAATCTCCACTCCGATAGGTGTGGCTACCCCTATTGTTGTTGACATCAAGGACCATCCACACCCTGTTTTCAAGAAATGCCCTCACATTGCGAAGGTTAATGATTCAGTCGACACATTTTCTAGGGTTCTTGATGGAGTCTTGTATGTTGAGGATGTTCATGCATATATCCACTGCACTCTGAATGATTTGGGTTCTGCTGAGATAAAAACAATGTACATGACAAATTTGATGGACAGAAGGGGATCAATGAAACCAGAATTCCAAATTCTGAAGGATCAGGGTTTCAAAGACATTTTGGAGATGCCAAAATTCAAAGATGATATGATCTGATATGTGTTGAGTCAAGTCCATAGGGAACTCATATGGCTTGACCGGCCTTACAAGATCACTAAGGAGGCTATTTGTGCAATCATCGGTTTGCCCCTAACTGGTCAAATTCCCAGAAAGAAGAAAATAGCTAAAAATGAGGTGGAGAAGTTAACTGGTGCAAATTTTGACAACCAGTCAATGAGGACAAGCACTATTAGAGACAAAGTTGTTCAATTTGCAAGCATGATCATCGGTTACAAGGTAACCCAATCAAATCCCAAATTGAACTCTGTTTCTAGTTCATGCATTTACAATGCTCACAAGATGGTCAAAGAAAATGAGAAGTATGATCTCTATTAATGGATGTGTGATGAGTTAATTATAAACCTAGGGAAGATTAAGGGTGAGATGAAAGGTATTTTTTGGTATGGCAACCTTGTGGTTTGCTTAATGCTTTTCTTTCTGAATGAGTTACTGGGATCTGATAAAACACAATGGGCATTTGATATGCCGGTAGAAAAACAAATTAAAGAAGCTATAAGAGGTTTGGGATAGGAAAAGGAGAGAGACTCCATTCTATGGGGTTATTTCAAATCATTTTAGAAATCAATGAGGCAGAGAGAAACAGTTCCAAAGCATATAGTTGACAAATACTCAACTAAAATCTACTTTATGGTGAAGAAGGATGAAACACTAATGGAGGTAGTGCAACCACGGAATATCTGGATCATAGAGATGGGATATGAGGTAGATGCTGAGATCTTGGACTTATATGCCAAGACTCTTATTGATGACCCAATAGATGAACAAAAGAAAACCTTTGGGGCAACAAAGCAGAAGGAATTTGAAGTTCGGATAGGATTCAGCAAGAAGAAAAGGGAAGGAAAGATCAAGAAGGTTGGGGAAGCTGTACAGAAGAAGTATACTAAAATCAAACAAATTCTTGGACTAGCTGAAGGATCTTCTCTGGCAGCTCATTTCAGGCCTCACCGGCAGTAGAAACCAGCAAGGGTGTAGTAAAGAGAAAGAAACCGAAGACTTATATTGTCCCTATTAAATTCGGTTCTGATATTGATGATGAGCCCCCACATATTCCCAAGACTTATATACGGATATAGAGGAAGAAACTTGCGGAAGGGAAATGATAGAAAGTAAAGTTTACCTCTCCGACAGACCTATCAGAAGAAGAGCTTCATCCATATATTCTTAATGGTTTTGTATCCATTTTGAGCACATTGAAGACAGGTTAGGATACTTACTTAGTATTTTTGAAGGGTGCTTACCCAGATATATTCAAGTACATCTAGATCTGGTAATCACGGTTTTTCTCTCATTCTTTCATTCATTTGCCCCGACTTTGTCATTGATGTCAAAGGAAGAGAGGTTGATGTGAAAAATGTTAAGGGACATTACCAGTAATGTATAGCTCAGGGGGAGTAGTCTTCTGAGATCATTTTTGGTCATCAATTTTGGGAGGAACTGGAACAACACTTCAACGATCCGTTTTTCACATGAGTTTATCCATGAATGCCAAAGGGGAAGATTGTTGGTAATTGATACTCATTCAGTTTAGCTATGTTGTCATTTATGACAACACACACCATTTTGGGTTGGCCACTTAATGGGTACTCACTGGTATTCTTTGTTTGGCAACCGACATTTAAGTCATCTGGCACACTAGGAACTAGTATATGAGGCCAACATGGGAGATTGATCTGACAGGTCTACATGATAGCAATTAGCGGCATCGGTCACAAAGTTCAGTGCATTTATTTTTGTCTAGGCTAACATGTAAATAAAGTGTAATATCATTGTAAGCCAAAATAAGGCATTTATGTTTGTGTTTAGGAAGGGTATTTAAGTCAGTCTAGTTAGGTTATTTTGGAAATGAAATGAAATATAGTGATGTGATATTGTGCGAGTGATCTTGATCGACAAAATGCAAATGTAATATTCTGTATTCGGTCTTGGATATTCATTTAGAGGTTTGGGAAGTGACGCAAGATACTGGTAAGGGAGGACAAAATGAAAATCGGTACAAACTGTGCTTTAACCAGAACTCATCCAGCATAGCAGATGCACTTTCAGAGTTCATAATTTTGTTTGCAACTCCATATTTAGTGTTTGTAGTCAGTGAGGCTCCTTTTGTGATGAGTAGTGTGCTCTAGGTTGTTGGCCTTCCTACATGTGTAGGTCCTTATTATAATATTTATTCATTTGGCTAGTGGATAGATATTCTGGGTAACCAATCCCACTGTGGTTTTTCCTCTTTGAGGTTTTCCACATATAAATCTCTATGTTATGGTGTATGCTCTTGTGGTTGCTTCATTTATATTTGTTGTTATACTCTTTTATGATTGTCGGTTACTAAAATACCTTGTTAATAAGGTTAAAATTGATCTTGTCAGTAGAACACTAATTCAGCCCCCCCTCTCCGTGCTCTTGGATTCCAAGACTTTATAGTTGATGGGCATAAGGAAAGATTTTGATTAGAGAAAAGAACCAAAAAGAAATAAGTATCACAACCCTAAAATTAAAAATTCATTTCACAACATAGGCTAGAGCAAAGATAGGTTTTCAAAGTATCCTCAAAACCTTTACAATAAGAAACACCTTGAACTATAATAAAGACTAGCAAGGAATGGGCCAAAGAACCTACCCCCCAACAAAGGTCACATATATGAGTTACTTGATTAGAAGAGACCAAACATATAGGTATCTAGATCAAGAAAAAGCTTAATTAACTAATTTTGAAGGGAAAGAATAGACAAATTAAATTGTAACTTGATTTATCCTTATTGACATTCTATTTTTAAACCACCTAGAGAGGAATACCATTAATATTAGCTTGATAACCATCAAATATCCCAATATTGTTCAACTTCAATCAATTGAGAACCTAACCACCACAATATTAGGGGACGTAATAGAGGCAAAGAAGCCCAACATAAAAGGGGAGAAAACTCTAACATTGCAATCCTTAAAATTACTAAGGTGAGAGAGCACATGGCCCCTTAGGAAGAGAAAATTAAGCCTTTTCATCTTAAAAAGTTTAAGAGACCTCTTACATATTCCAACAACAAAATGCATATCGACCACTTCCATCCACCACTAAGTCAAGCCACTAGTAGTTCCCATAAAAAAATAGTCCTTCTCAAGAGGGGAAGAAGGGGTAATGATTGAGATAATGACAACAATAGTCCTCTCACAGTAACAACACAATAAACCAATAGTGAAAGTAACTATCATTTTAACCTAAGCAAAACCTTTACATAGGTGGACACTAGATGAAGGTGCAATAATCATATCTAACAAATAAAAAGTAGAAACCCTTCCCACAAGAAAAAGACAAGGAGAAAAAGTCCAGCAAAATCCAACCTTAAAAACATAGTCATTCAAAATAAGAAATCTATAGCCCTTGATTGAAGCTCTAACAACCAATTCATTATATATCTATAAATAAGGTAGGGGACAAGGACAACTAGGATCCTAGAACTAAAATAGAATAGGAAGGAATAGAGGGCTCCATAGAAAATGCCATCAGCACTTTGTGAAGAAAAGACCACTCTGAAAGTAGAACTAAAGAAGCTAAGGGACGGACAAGGGGCACCATAGAAGATAGCCCTATCAATACTAGGAGATTGAACACCATGCCCCCCAAAAGATACAAACCTTAAAACCTGAATAAGAGGAATAAAATGAGAAGTAGTGGATCCCCAATAGAATATCCTTAAACAGTAAGAATGAAGATTCCTAATAGAAACTATTGATAAACTTGTAGACCCAATCATGAGCAGTAAAAAGCCCTTCCAATGTCTAAGTAGGAAGAAAAAAAGAAACAAGGGTGAGGAGAGAAATCCCCTTCCTAGCCTAAGGTCAACATCTCCAAAAATGCCATCCCCCTCACCATTTGAAACCAAATTTCCTTTTGCAATTTCATCCCCCTCACCATTTGAATCCTCATCTTCTTTTGTAGTGTCATTGCTAGAGATATTTGAAACCTTATCTCTCACTCATTGTATTGAAGTTTGTATTCTAGTTATTGGTTGAATGATATCTCTATTAGTTATATATAAGGAAAACTAATGAATTTTGTAGGCTAGAGAAAGTGTGGCTTATGTTTTTGATAATGTCATAATGTGATGGCTAAGTTGTGGTGTCATGATTCTTGCCACTAAGGTTCGAACCCATACTAGGGGTGATATTGTTGAGTATTCGTGTTGGATATATGATGTCCCTCATATTTGGCCTCACCAGTCAAATGCAATAATATGGAAGCTTCAAACAACAACATCATATCACAAAAGAAATCAAGCTTATGGTTAATTTTTAGAAAGGATGAGATCAACTTAGGTAAATAAATATTTATATTTAAATACCTGAGGTAGAATATAGAAAAAAGAATGATTAATTGGATAAGATGCTAGAAATAGAATCAAATAATAAAAAAATATTATTTAATTTATTTTAGAAATAAAATAACATAATTAGGGGACATGACCCAATAGTTGAGCCCGTTCCAATTGTTGTGATAGGATTTATTGATTTAATACCCATACTTCTTGATTTAAAGTCCAATTTTTTGACAATATTGCACCAATAGTTGTGACTTCAATACCCATAATTGAATGAAATTTATCCTAAGTTGTAAAAACCAACCATTCATGTGATGGTACATTAGTTGCACAAGTATGGGGTCCCTTTTTGTATGACTATTGGTCTCATCTTTTTTGGGGGTTGTTTTGGACACCTTGGCAAAAAGCATGCTAATGTGGCATCATATTTGATGATGTGGCCCTAAAACCTTAGTTATAAGCAGGGGACTTGACAAGTAAGCTGCTGTAAAAAATGGGAGTGATTTGAAATTGCCACGTAAGATTTTGAGAAGTGTGAAGTTAAGGTGCTCAACTATTGGGTCCTCTCCCCTAATCAAATACAAATGATTACTTATAAAGTACAAATGATTAGGTATAAAGGAAATGACACATGATGACTTGAAAGATAGTGTGTAATTTTTAGTTGTCTCAATATACTTTTGTAAATTGTAAAGGGAACACTTATTTTCTTAGAACATATTTTTAGGACACAAAATATGGAAACACACTTGCAACATTAGATACCAAATGATAGTGCAAAAAAGAATTCAAACTATTAATTCGATTCAATTATCTCACAAAAAAATTAGTAACACATCCTAATCATAATAAAATGTGATAAAAATATTAAAAAACTAAATAAAAGTCTATTAAAATTATCATATCTTCATTAGTGTTCTTTTTATTCAACCTTTGCTTGTAGCAATTCCATATTGTGTTACATATTCTTCACCATAATTGAAAATTGCACTACAATATTTGAAAGACCAACTCCATATGAGTCACGTAAACAGTTGGCAAAATTATTTTAAACAAATGCATTTTCTGCATATCCGGCAACTATGTCATTCATTGAGACTACATTTCTTTGAGGCGTCTTGTTAAACAGTGATTGTTTGCAGAACGGAAACGCACGGGAAGGAATGGGCCCACACCACACTTAAGCAGTCAAAGCTTAGTGTGTGCTGTTTAAGGCTGGCCGACCAGGGGCAGGGGAATATACGTAGGCTATGATGAGTAAAATCCTCTCCTTGCAATGCCACCTAGTTGAGCACACCATTAGGGTTGTCGTTGGGCTACAGATGCTTGATTCCTCTGCCCATCTGCTTTTCCCTACTCAGGTGGCTGGTATGATTATCTCAGATGCTTTGGACCTCACATAGACTTTTTCGTTAGTTTCTGAGTTGGCTGCAAATTACCTATTAAATTTCCTCCCTCAGTTCACCCTAGCTTCGACCACTAAGAGTTATGACCTCCACTCGGGCAAAACTCTGGTAGGCGGTTTATTTTCTAGGAAAGACCTAGCTAAAGATTCTAGCTTCCTTTTTTCTTTGGGGTTTACATAGCCCTCAAACGGTCCCTCAACTTAAAATATGAAGGGCTTCTTGTAGATGCCATTTCTACCCATAAAAGGGAGTTGGGTGAATATCTCCGCAATCGTATTTTGAAAAATATGATTCTCTCTTTCCCCTCACCACCCACAAATTCCATGCCCCAACTTATCCATATTATGGCTTTTATGAGGAGAATAAAAACGGTACCAATAATATTCAGATGTAGGTCATCCCTGACAACAAACCAATCAATGGACGAGGAGTAAACGACACAAAGGGAGGACATGACAACATTCCTTCTCAGCAAGTGGCTGACGCCCCACAGGGTGGGGACCCGGTGCTAGTGGATGGCTTTGTTCGTGGATAGGGAGAAAATGTGGCTAGAATGGGACTCTCAGAGAACAGTCATACCTTTGCCATTGATGTTGTATTTCGTGTTGAATCTGACGAAGAATCACGGGATTCCAACACCATCGTAGACATGGATGTCGTGGACTAGAAGCCTTGGTGCATGGGAAGTATTTTTCATGATTTTGACTTTACTCATACAAGCGATGACACTTAGGTTTTCTATAGGGTTTTGTTTTCTTCTGGGTTTTCCCTGTTAATGGTGCTATCTACTATCTTGCTTAGAAGTTCATCAAGTTCTCCTTTTGTTAAAACATAGAGACTTGGTCTATTATACATAGGAAAGGGAAGATAAACCGTGTTCTTAGGTTTTGAAGTTGTTCTAAATTTTGTAAAGGGCATATGTATGTTCATTAAAGCAGTTAAAGATGATACGCTAGTATTGTCATATATTATAGGATAGTTGTTCATTAGTTAAGGATATTATTGATGCATCTTTCAAACTCTACAATTATGTTTTATATATTTCAATATTAATATAAGTATAGGCTGTATAGGCTGTATAGGCTTATGGTCTTTTGTCTATATATTATTTGAGGAAATATTTTGACTACTTTTTTTTTATCTATTCTATCTCTTTCAATTAAGGCATTATTATCATAATTAGTAACAATATATCTATAAAAGATTTATTTATGATTTTCATTTTTGTTTTACGATTTTCATGTAATTACATATTATAGATGATATAAAAATGACTCTAAAACTTATTAAGTAATTATAATCATATCAATATGATCTATAAAATCTGTACACAGATTTCTTGCTAACACCAATTTGATCCACTCTCTTATATTCATTTTAAATAGTATGCATTAATAAGAATTCTACCTTTATTAATCTTAATCTCAATTATGATGCAAAAAAGGTATTATAGAGCAACATGGCAAGGGTAAGATGTTATCAAATACCTAATTCTTAGTTACCTTTTTAAGTTAGATGTTTTCAAAACAAGTTAAATTTGACGTAAAGTATAATTTAAATAAGTTAAGAAAGGCATAAATATATTTTTGGTTGATAGGTTCAAAATAAAAGATTTGATTAAGCTCTCATTTAATATCTACTTCTATTTTTACATTTACATTTTGATCATAAAATCATAAGTAAGTCTATATTTATTAATTTATTTTTATATTTCAGTATGCCTAAGTTAGATGAATAAATCTCTCATAACACGAGAGAGAGAGAGAGAGAGAGAGAGAGAGAGAGAGAGAGAGAGAGAGAGAGAGAGAGAGAAAGAGAGAGATGCATATGATACAAAAGATCAATAAATTTAGTGAAAAATATTCAATCATAAATTTTCTTGAACAATTATGAATATCAATCACTTAACAAAATTACTAATATTATATATGAATTCTCATATCAAATAAAATTACATAATTTACAAGAATAAATTTGTTATTGTAGATATGTTTTTGTCAATCCATTTAGAAATATGAAACAATATACTTTAAATAATCAAAAAAATAACATTAAATAAATACATATAACATATTAATGTTCATTCATCTGATAATAAGAATAATATTTATTTCATCTAATCATGGTATATATAATTCAAATGGATGTATGGTGACCATTTCTTATAATCATTCCATTTTGAGACAAGAAGGCGCATTCTCTCTTAACCTCTGAGTTGGAATAGAAAATAGATGTTCTTTTTTGGGAATGGTGGCCCCAAAATATTCTTTCATTTCTAATTCTCCTTCACTCCTCCAATTAAAATAGTGAAAGAGGTATGCTAGTGCAATCTCAATGGTGGGAATGGCCATGGAAAAACCAGGGCAACTCCTCCTTCCTACCCCAAAAGGAATCATCCTTAATTCAGGATCTTTGACTATATCAAAATTTTTACCCACAAATCTTTCAGGCTTGAATCCCAAGGGATCTTCCCAAACTCTTGGATCTCTTCCTATTGCCCAAGCATTAACAATAAGTCTTGCTTTTGTTGGTATCAAGTAATTATGATGAGTTCCCTCTACAATACATGCTTCTGTAGATTCATGGCGTATGAGCAATGGTACTATTGGATGTAATCTTAATGTCTCTTTTAGAACACAATGCAAGTATTCCATCTTTTCAAGATGACTATCTTTAACTTTCTCATCTTCTTGAACTACAAAATTGATTTCTTCTTGTAATTTATTCAGCACGTGTGGGTTTCTAAATACCTTTGACATTGCGCACTCCAATGCAGACGCTAATGTTTCTATTCCACCAAGAAACATATCCTATATACATATTGATATGTTAGTCCATATAAACAAGCAACTACAATCAACATAAGGTAATTAAACCACTACATTAGAATACGTCATTTAAGTTAACCTCGTTGACGAGGAGAAGCCAAATATCTAAAATCAATAATTAGAAAATATTTTTAATAAGATATCACTAATAGCAATTGTTTTAAGTTTTTCTTATATTAGAAAATCCTTGTAAGATATCAAACCCAAGCACCTCAATTCTAATGCATTTAAAAATTCAATTACCACCATGATAACCTTGTCTCCTACTTTTTCTCGTGTTCATATCGACAACCCCTTAAATAAAAAATCTACTTATAGAGTTTATCCTTATACTACTTCAAATTTTGCAACAATATAATTTAAATCCTACAAAATTAAAATTTTGAATCAAACTTGACTCCCAATTTTTTTTAGTACAATTGATAGTTGGCATACCATAATTATAGTCTTCTTGTCTTCTATGATAATTTACATGTTTGTAACAAGAAACACATTAAAAAAAAAGTATACCATAGGGTAAAAGCACAAGTTACCACCCAAGTTCCAATTATCATTCACTCTTTGCTCACCCAACCCTTAAATTACTAACTTTAAAGAAATAAAAAAAATGATAAATAAAAGCCTATTAATGAATTTCACACCAATAGCATTCCACTTTACCGTGGTAATTAGAAAGTTAGAAATTTTAGGTTTCAATTGGAGGAGTTGTGCAACTTCATTGGTACCCATAGCACCTCATTTTTGAGTGGTTGTAGTGCATGGTTATTGAAACATCTTTAGATAAGTATTTATGAACACTTGTATCATTTAATATTTACGGATGTACCAAATTAACTATAACAGTATTAATAAACTTCCCTTAAATATTACCTAAATCATTTCAAATTTCTCAAACAATCAAATCTAATGAAATTAAAATTGTGAATTTAATTTGACTACTTAACTTTGAGTACAATATGATATTGACTTATCATATTTATTTATTTATTTATTTTTAAATAACGCCTCATAAACTTTTTAACGTGACTAACGATGCTGACTTATTATATTGATAACCCTGTTAACTTCTAGTGTACTTCCCATGTCTCTATCCCATGTCTCTATCCCCGCCAATTTCAATCACCCTAAATTGTCTACTCATAGAGATTATCCTTAAACTAATTAAAAAGTGTCAGTAAAATTGACGATTGACTTACCATAATTATAGCCTTCTTGTCTTCTATGGTGATTTCCCCGTCCATATCCACAAGCACATCAACTAAGTCGTCATTGTGCTGCTCCTCCCTGCTACGCCCCGGCTGACGGCCCACATGTTCATCGATTATTTTGTCGAAAATGGCATCCAACTGCTCCTGAACTTTCTTCATGCGTCGCCTCAGCCCCTGCAAATCGAGCCACTCTACACAAGGATTGAGATAGCCAATATTCACAACACCCGCCCACTTAGCAGCCTGTGCAGCCAACTCCTCAAATTCGGAACCGCCAGAGAGGCGGTCGACAGTCCTCTTGCCCATCAATATTCGCCAGGTCAAGTCGGATGTGTAGCAGGAAACAGTGTGGCTCAAATTCACGCCCACTCTACCCTGCTCACTCTTCTCCCAGATAGATCGCACCATCGCCCACGCCTCTTCCTCCCGCACCCCTTTAAACGATTCGATTCTCTTCGGGGTCAGCAGCTGCAACACGCATACTTTTCTCATGTTTCGCCAATAAGAGCCGTACGGAGCGAACACGATGTCCTTGCAATTGTAAAATAGGTATTTTCCAGCGGCGGAAGGAGGCCTGCTGGCAAATATCAAGTCGTGGGTTTTCAGAAACTGCTTCGCCGCCTCAGAGGAAGACGCAACAACGACAGGAACTGAACCCAATCTGATAGACATGAGTGGCCCATATTTCTCAGCCAGTCGCTGCAGACTGCGGTGAGGAAGCGCTCCCAACTGATGGAGGTTTCCTATTATGGGCAGCGGAAATGGTCCTGGTAAAGCCAATCTCCCATTGGCTCTTCTCACACAACCCAATAGAGTGCACAATAACACAGTAAAAACTAAAACTGTGAAACCTATTGCCGAAACACTCGTATTCAAATCCATTACCACAAGAACTCAGAAATGAAGGGTGCTGAATGAAGGGTGCTGATTGACTTTGCTGGGAATGGAAGTCTGTATATAAAGCCAAAAAGATAAGGAGACAAGGCGAAGCTCTAACTGCATCCACTTGTTTTTCCAATTATTATAGTATATTTTTTAACATAATAAATGGTACCTAAAATATCTAGGAATATGGATTTGAATTGAAATTTATTTATTTATATAATATATGGATACAATTTTATTGTTTATTCTTTTTTGATTAAAGATTGAAAACATCTGGCCATAAAAAATCAGAGATATGAGTTTAGATATGAATTTAGATTGGAATTTATTTATACCTCTAGCCTTTTCTTCTTTCTCTATTTATCTCCCCCTCTCCTTCTCTCCCTCTCCTTCTCCATCCTCATCTCCATCTTTGTCTCTATCTCCTTCTCTCTCTCTTGTTCTCCATCCTCATCTCCATCTTTATCTTCATATCTCTCGCACGCTCCCTATTTCTCCATACATATATATATATGTATATATATATATATGTATATATGTATATACATATATATATATCCTCTCCCACACACATCTTCTATCTTTCCAAAGTTATATATATCTTTCTATCTCCTCTTTAAATATCTATCTCCCCCTCTCTCCCTATCATTTCTTTTATATTTCTCTATTTCTCTTCTCTCTTTATTTCTCTCCCCCTCTCTTTCTATATATCATTGTCCATCTCTCTCATACTCATACGTACACACACACTCCTTATTCCCCACTCCCCATCTCTATCTCTATCTACCCACCTTTATCCCTCTCTCTATTACTTATCTATGTTCCCCTCTCTCTCTCTCTCTCTCTCTCCAAATATTTCCCTCTATCATTCTATTTGTATCTCTCTCTCTCTCTCTCTCTCCACATGTTTCCATCTCTATCACTATCTATTTCTCTCACCCTCTTTATATCTCTTTATATCATTGTCTCTATGTCACTTTATCTCACCATCTATATCTCTAGGTCTATATTTCCCTCTCCATCTTCCCCTTTCTCTCTCTATATCTCCCTCTCTATCTATAAATTTATCTCTTCCATCTCTATCTATCCATCTCTCTTTATCTCTCCATCTCCTCTCCCTCTCCCTCCTCCTCTCCCTCTATATCTCTATCTTCCTCTCTCCATGTATCCCCTATATATCCTTACCCTTCTCTCTCATGCTCTTCCCCCCTCTATCTCTCCTCCTTTTTATCCATCTCTCTCTCGCCCTCTCTCCATATTGCATTTGATCATGTTTAGAAGGATACACACTTGATTCGAAGCTATCACTTCTCCATTGAGAAATTTGTTGCACAAATAAAAACATCATTTTCTTAATGGCCTACCAATTGAACTCATGTTTTACACAAATATATGCAACTAATAGACCAATTTTTTTCGTAATTAATCTCCCACATCTTTTCGACATACCCATTGCACACTAAGGTGCAATAGCTTGTAATATTTTATACCAAAGGCGTATCCTTATATGAAAAGGACGATTTATTTTTTTACAATCGATGATAAGCATTGGTTGAAAATGGATGCAAGACAGTTCAATGCATCTTGTCCGTTCATAGTTTTTCATCTATTTTTTTATTTATTTTAGACTGATTTTCTAAATTGTTTTTCGTTCCCAGTTTTACAATCCTGAAAATGTTTTGCGTGCAAAGCTATTTTTCGCATAGTCCTACACGCGCTTCCGAATAGAAGATATTATTATTAAAATATCATTTCCAGAGAACTTGTCCTTTTTCACTGTCAATTTTTTACTCCTCAGCATCAGTGACAGCATCACACGACATGACATGCCTTGGTTGAAGTGATGTTCTCTGTATTGCGTTTGGAAAAATGCTTCAACATTTTTGACATTTCCTAGTGTTTATATGTGCTGACCCACTACATGAAGTCTTGTAGGCACTCACCTCTACCGTGTAAAAAATCAAACTTTGTATACTTCATGGACCTGCATTTACAAAAGAGAGACTTTTTAAATTAAAAGATGAAATGAGGGTGAATCCAAGTTATGAGGCATATATGAGGTGCACTAGAGATTGAGAGTTTATTAAAAAGATTTAATTTGAAAAAAAATTAATTATTCTTTTTTGTGTTGTAATATAATAGATTGTTTCTATTTTGAATATATTTATCGTGAAATAATACAAAATAATAATATTATTTATATTATGATAATTTTATAAATTGTATAATATATTGATTAATAAACTCACTTTCTACAAAGTAGTATATTTTCATCTAGCAGCAAATAGTAATTATGTTTTTTAAATTTTATATTAAAGATGTAATAACATAATATATTTAATGATTGTATGAGAAAACTTGAGTAACATTTAAAAAAAAATCAAATCCATGTTGTTGATAAACTAAAACGCACCCAACATTCTTAATATTTGTAAACATGGACCAATGTTGAATGCAATAAACAATCAATAACGTGCAATTTATGTCAAGTTCTTTAGATTTGTAAATATTGATCACAATCAAAGGTAGCCCATAAATGGTAGATGATAGTTCACTTAACATACTTAAAATCTCTAATTGTGGATCACAATCAAATATTAAAGGTTTCTTGACATGGAACATGGTCAAATATAACTCGCCATCAATAACAAACAACTTTTGTCACACTCACAAATTTTTAAACACATAGTATATATAATTTGGTAACATACACTATGCTCCATGTCTTAAAGTCTGTAAGTGTAGATCATATGATAAAATGTATGCCATAGCTGATACACTACAACTTGATCAACATTACTAAGATTTGTAATCATGTCTTACAATTAAATGTAATTGATAATTGGTATCAAAATTTACCTACGTTCTCAATATTTACACACCTAGATCACATGTGAATTGGTACCATACAATATATGTTCACATTATTCAAACTTACAAACATGGTTTACATTCAAATATAACTACACAATGGGTTCAATAAAAAGGCCTATTAATTTCATAAACTATTTCAAACATATATTTATCTCTTCAATCTTAATCTATCCCTCCCTCTTATCTCTCTTTAATTGTGACTCTCTCTCTCTCTCTCTCTCTCTCTCTCTCTCTCTCTCTCTCTCTCTCTCTCTCTCTCTCTCTCTCTCTCTCTCTCTCTCTCTCTCTCTCTCTCTCTCTCTCTCTCTCTCTCTCTCTCTCTCTCTCTCTCTCTCTCTCAACTTGATCATATTTGGTAATGGAACCTAGTTATCTTCTTGAATCAAGAGTTTTATTTTAATAATCTTTTGATCCTTATAAGTGGATGTATAATTGATTTGAAGTTATCACTTCTCCATTTAGAACTTTGTTTCATAAACTACATCGTTTGCTAAACATGCTACCAATTGATATCTTTTATAGCACAAATATATGCAATAAAATAAAATCATTCCTAATTAATATTCCACACCTCTTAAGCGTACCCATTGCACACCAAGGTGCAATTGCTAGTTATTATATATATTGTTTTCTACACATCTCTATGCTATTATCAACGCTATAAATAATTTAGATTTTTATTCTGAACATTACATGAAGCTAACATTAATTTTTGTTGAGGTCGTCACTGTAATAGCTGGCCATCATACTTGTATTCATTCACATCCATATAATTTCATACAAGTATTCAATGATTAGTCAATATGTGCTAGATTTGATCATTGAACATTCTCTATCATATCATGTTAGATGAAAATGTGCCATTTTTTGTATTTGTATGCATGAGCATTAATATATGAATGCCTTCATGATTAAGAAACATGTTGGGTTAGATGCCTTCATGATATTCTGCTATAGACTGCAAGATCCTTCTTCAAGGATTGGGATTCTATAGTTGGAAGAATGCCTAGCAAACACTAGCTTCAAGGATGGGTAGAAAAGAATCACAATGATTCTCTCTCTCTCTTTCACACTCTTACAACTCAAATTATGCACGTCATTCCTCTCCAACACTTCAAGATTTGAGCACTATAATCTCTTGTAACTGAAATATAAGTATTTCCTATTGTAGGATGTTAACGGTTCCAAATGTATGTGTAATTAATATTTTTTGCACTTTCCATAGCAAATACATTGATATGTTATAAATTTTATCTAATTATCATGTTGTTTATTGATTTGATAATTCGTTGAAATGTTAATTGATTTAATCATATAGGATCTATTAAAATGATCAGTTATGGCGATTGAACTATCTATGAAATTTGGCATAAAAATATTATCTTTTCATTTTTTAAAGAAATATAAAATTGAATCATATATAAATTGTTCTATTGATTCATATAAGTTTCTTAATCAAAATATCAACTATTAGATTAACAGATAATGAATGACTTACAATTTCCTCATTATATAGAGACTTTGGATACATCCAAACAGTTCTAGAATCAAGAAAAACTTGCATTATTAGAAATAAAACAAAAACCTAAAAGCTATAACAAAATCTAAAATTGCAGTTTACAATGTTTACGAACTAGGGGAGAGGGGCCAGTAGTTGTATAGGTCCAATCGTCATTATAACAATTGTGCTTATAATATCCATTCTTGCCACATATTTATACTATATTTTGTAAATAAGTAATCCACATGTAAACAAAAAAATTGTCAAATGTTGGTCAAAATGGACCAATACTTGAACACAAGAGAGCCTATGATTGTTATATAAAAAAGGCATAAATACATTCATTAAGAAGTGAAATAAATCATTTTTTGTTTCAAATAAAATATCATAGCTATCCACTATAAGTGTGTCATTTATAAAATGAGATACACACTTAAATAGGTATTGTTATCATAGTGAAAAAATATTATTCTTATGTGTACAACTATCAGGGTGGCAATGTATATGCATTGGAGTATTTCATATTAATAATTTATCTTGTCACAAATATAAAAGATGAACACAATAAATAACTTGTTTTTCTCTATGAAATTTGAGGGATTTTCCAAAGGTATTTTGTATTCAGCAATCAGTCACTTTGTGTTCAATATAAGTTGTATTTTATATAATATGTTTTGATTAAAGTAAGCAGGGAGAGGGCCTGAACCCAAATACAGAGTATTTTATATAATATGTTGTTTTTATAACTACAATTTTTTTTTGTGTGTGTTCAACTATTGCTCCTTTGGTATTGGATATTAAACTTAGAGATAACACACATTTATGATAACTAATAGACATTTGGTCTATTTAAGTTGCATATAAGTTATATTTTACATAAAAGTACGATATTGTACTAATTACAAATGATATTTTTTTATTCAACCACTAGAGATTTTTGGATTAAGTTTTGGTCGAATCTTTAAAAAGTCATTTTTTGGAAACTTTACACTATACACGTTATTTTGATGAGTTACATGATGAGTTATGTCTTCAAACCTTAGTTGTTGTAATGCCCCGCCAGGAACCCTAAAGGATTGCAACACTACAAGGCAACTAAAGGGTGAAATAATTTTTTTTTTTTAAAGATTAAGTGTATTAATTATAACTTGCACAAATAATAACACAAGCGGAAGTCTATCATTGATATCCTAAAGGGTTACCAACGAAGATTACTTCTAATTAAAACTACATCACAATGTTAATCCAATGATCCATCTAAATTAGGGAAAATCAATTACGATAAATTAACTCAAATTCATAAACCATTTTCAAATAGATAGGTTCAAAGAGTTACAACATATATGCTTCCAATGATCCATTTATACATAAGATGAAAGGTAACTGAAATACATACAATCCATTGAACTTTAAATTACAACATTCCATAAATTACATGGCTTCCATAGAACAATAAAGTACAAAGGTTACAAAGTTGTTGATACAATGACCACACAGGCCTCAAAGGTACAATATCAAGAACATGAGTTGATACACGAAGCATGAACCAAAATACATTGGCGAAGCCAATCCTCGCATGAAGGTAACAACAAGATATCCGATGGGAAGTGGCACTACCACCCGACCATGTGATCCCATAATGGAACCACCCCACCATGCTAGAATATAGTAGAAGACCCTAAAGCAAGAATAAAATAAGTACAACAGTACACGACTCCGCAGTACTCAAGTGACTCAACTCACAAAACACTAGTGACCCTAAAGAGAGAGTGTCATCACATGGCTTAAGATGGTTACCCTAGGTAGGTCTCCATAGGTCCCGGCCCCCATCTTGGGTTATCCTGGTAACCTCTCCTAAACCCTCGACTCCATCTAAGCATCATGTGGACCCTACCAACCTTTTGTGAGGACAAGGCGGTAGGTTTGCCATTCCAGGCCTTCCCAAACACCTTGAGCCTATACAATCACTCAACCATGTGCGGGGTACATTATCTTAATTAATTTAATAACTACCCACCCCCTAATCAAGTTATTAGGTTATCACTTAATTGCTGACTTTCGAGGGGTTATCCTGCCATCCACTTTGGGTGTGGCCCCTGCTCGAAAGCCACTCTCTCTACTAGGACACTAATAGGATAGGACTCTCTATGAGAACTCTATGGCAAAACTGATAGCCATATCTAATCCTGACATTACACAGGTGAAGGACTCACAATCATAAACCCAGGATTGACCATTAGGAACATAACACATAATGGCTCACATCCTTAGGGTTTAAACATCGACACCTGACTAAGGGGTAAACATCAACGACATAATGACAACTTTAACAATATTGCAATGACATTTAAACAACTAGATTGCAAATATTATTAACACAAGATCCTACACAAGCAATCTTTCTTTTAAGCAGTCAACAGCATAAAATACTTGCAAAAAAGATTTCTGGAAATAAAGAAATCACATCTATTTAACATAAAGAAATGATGAAGTCACATTTCTAATAAGGTTGAATTGGAACCACATTTAAAATTTTAAAACTCCAATCAATTGATTATGATTAAATTATAATTTACCAAATCAACCATAACCAAGTCAACATTTAAATCAAATTTAAACAGATATATAAAATAATTTAAAATAATCCCAATATAATATATATTCATTGAATATAATATCATATGATTATATTAGATTACTTATATAAAGAAAATTAATATTTAATTTAACCATTTTCACTTTTATTCCAAAAGTTAATAATAACTTCCATTTATTTTTATATATTTTCCAAAGTACAAAGAAAAAATAGAACTAATCACTAAATAGAAGTAATATTAATTAACATTAATATCATTATTAATAACAAATAACTTAAATAATATTAATATTATTATTATTTTTTTAAATAACAATAATATTATTATTTATTTTTAAAAATAACATTAATTATTATATTTTAACATTAATATATTATTTTTTTTAACTTAAAAAAAATATTTAAAAATAAATAAAAACCAAGTTTCATGTGGGGCCCAAGGCCTCCATGGCAGCAAGTGCTACTGCCCCAAGCATGAGGTAGCAACGCTTGCTGCAACCCCAAGCTTGGGGACGCAACAAGCTACAGGGGAAGGGGTGCGTGGGCTAGGTTGAGCCCAGCTCCTCGCCATTGCCCCAAACCCCATTTTAATTTTTTTTTAATTTCAATGTTTTTCTATTAAATTTTTTTTTAAAAATAAAACTCAGATAATCACAGAGCATACAAAATTGAAATACAGAGGTAAATCTCTGTTATAAAAAATAATAGAACAATCACCAATTAATCTTTTAAACAAATTTTAGAACAAATAGAATGTTAAATTTAATCACTGGCAATAATTTTTGTTTACCAAGCAATAAAACCTCTGAGACAAAAAACAGAGATAGGAAGAAGTCTCCCAAATCAACCCAATTCATTCCTAAAATCAAATTGAATGGGAACAAGCTTGATCTCCATTCTCCAATTGAATTTTTTTTTTTGCTCAAACAAGAATGGACAAGAAGAAATCTAATTCATAATTATTTTTCCAATCTGGAAATTACCAGGAAGAAATTATTTGGGGGAAAAACTTGGCAAAATTTTGCCAGCATATCTCTACTCAAAAACACAAAAATAACCCAACTACAAACACTAGGAACAATGAATTTCTTGCATAAACAAAATGAAAAACATAATTTAAATTATGAAATTGCTTGGAGAGTTTGAGATTGAAATTTGATAACCAAATTGATGGGATTTTTTTTTCAACAATCTCATGGCAAACAAAAATTCATAACCCAATACTCATAAAACCAAACTTTTAACAACAATCAGAAATTGGAAAGAAGCATGGATTATTTTAAAATAAACAAGAAGAATTCAACCAACCTCTGGAGTTCCCAAGAAGAATTGTGAGCTTCAACAGAATTCCAAGCCAAATCAAAACCCAAAATCCTCCTTCCAAGAAATTTTTCTAGAATTTGTTTTCTCCTCCAGAAAAGCATATCCTTCCAAAAATATTTACAAGGATAAATAGGAAAAATACTTTAACCTAATCTTTTAGGTTGAAATATTTTTCTATTAAAAAACATTTAAATAACAACAATTGACTTTTTTCCATATTCCTCCAAAAATAAAGGGGAATTTCTATTTTTTTGAAAAAAAAAATACATTTCTCACATTTAGAAATTTAATCAACTTTTCAACTAAAATAGAAATCAATAATTTAACTTTATTTTGTTTTTCTTAAAAGCAATTAACTTTATTTATTTTACTTCTTCCGTTTGATTTAAACATGATTACTTTTCCAAAATAAACAACTATAGATTTAGATCTAATAAATTAACCAAATAAGCTAGGTTCAAGACATAAAGGCATAATATTGAATAAATTGCTTTTACCAACAATGAATGACAACTTAAACTTAAATAAATAACCGAACCACTATGGCACGCAAATTGAGGAAATACAAGAAGACTCGAAGGTCAAACAAAAGGAATGAACGACCGACTGATGACACTCACAAGAGTAGACTGAGGGTAAGAACTAGGGTCAATAGCTATCTCCTCCACTCCCATCGGACATATAAGGCATGCTCAGACCTGTGAAGCTAGGTGGAGACGATACCTCGTACCTACCCGATACTTGTACCTACAATATCCTGCATCATCGAACCACACTTGCATGTATATGAATATAGAATACACGGCACACACACCGATGAAGGAGATTTGTGACGTTCCCTATCTCATCGGAGTGAGTGAAGAAAAATCGTCCCCTTGCATCCAATACAATTTCAGACACGCAACATATAAATGACACATCGCATAGGTAAAGTAAGATGTCAGTTCAATGCAATAATCCATAACTGCTACAATCACAAGCACTGAAATACTGAAATAACTTATACATCTTATATCCAGATAACATGAAATAATATCCAAAATGTCTGAATAATGTCTAGCAATAAAGTATCAACTGAAAAATAAACTGCAACATAATATCAATCTAATAAGTCCGATCGAGAAGGGGTACTATAGTTGTAGATTGTTAAATCTCCATTTCACATTTCTAACAAAACTGAAGTCTAATGATATTCCATGTGATGACTACATGTTGATGAAGTTAGCCCTCACAACTACTGATCCATCTCTCCTACTATTTTATCAAAACAGAAAAGTTAAAAAAAATTAAAGCAAAAAACTATGCAAGGAGAAGGAATTATTAAATATTCCAGCAATTTTATTATGTTGTTATATTTGTTATATTATTTCGAAAGGGTCCTAAAAACGAAGAAGATGCTTTTGAGAAATTGGACGGACTTCTAAAAGATTTCCTGTCATTACCAAAAGAGCTCAGAAGATGAAAAAGGAAGATGCAAATTTGCTGCTGAATCTAATTTTTTTAATATACATTGCCTCAGTGCTGAATCAAACCATGCAGCACAGGGTGGTTTCAAAAATTTCAAATTGATTGCTATATAGTAGCAGGACTGAAGCAGCATATACAAGGAGCAATCCGTCAGAAGACATCCAGGGATACGGTTTTCTATATAAACTAATCTAGTGCTAAAAAGAAAAAGCTGAGATTATAATTGTTTTTCAGTTTCTGGTGATATATGCACTATCAATGTTTGATAATGACATCCTCCATGGATACTGAATACTCATATGTATCATAGGTATTATCAACAGTATTTATTACAAACATGTTACCTTTATTTTTGTTCGCTTCATATTTTATATAAAATTGTCCAGTATATCGAGACGCCCATATTCATTCTCCTGATACGTTAAAGTGATTCATTATTATGCAGAATATATAATGAATATAAGCATATCCTCAGAGATTTTGTGGTCCTCTCATGGGCTCCCCTAAAGCATGATTTTAAAAAAGCAAATGTAATGTGCATGCTGTCCGAGCATATTACCAATTTCATACTCGATGACCTTACATTTTCCATGACAGGAAACGCGTGACAAACTAAAGTGAGGAAGAATCAGTCGACCATGCTATATAAAATAATGGCCTGAGTTGAAGTCGGTGAGCCCGTAGTATAAAGGGCTACAGGGCCCACTGACCGGTGGAGGAAGTAGATGCCCTACCTGCACACTAAATAGTCAATGAAGGTCGATTTATGACATCTGGTGCCAACCTTTGGAATAAATTTTACTAGTTTTCAATATCATTATAGTGACAGCCACTCAGGACATGGAAATCCATTCGACGCGTATAATAAAGTGGAAGGCTACAAAGTCAAGGGTACGATTACCCATGAAAGGCACAATTGGAAGGCATATCTTTTCGATCTTTACTTTTTTAGCAGTGAGAGTGTGCGCCTACTGTCCAATTTGAGACATGTAATCTATATTCTACTTAGTATACAAGGCCTAAGGGCGTTTGTTCCTAGTAATCCAGCTTGGATTGTCCCCACCACATAAATTTCTGGCCATTGGGAATATGATCTCAACTACGTATTATTTTTATTATTTTGTTTATGTTATTTTTTAATCATCAAGATTTTCACAACACATAAATTATTAAGGCTCGTTGTTTTACTTAGTCAAGCTTCCTTATGTTATTAGTATGATATAAAAGAGGGCTTATGAACATACTACACGGGAGGAGACTAGTTAACACTAGTAATATTGCTTAGAGTTGTTGTCTTGACATTGCCTTCAGAGTTGTTGTCTTGACATTGCCTTCAGAGTTGTTGTCTTGACATTGCCTTCAGTTCTTATGTGGGGACGAAAGATGAAGTGATGAAGTGGAGGTGCACATGCAATTATTCATGGTACATTGTTTAAATGATCTAAAAGAGTCTAGTAATTGATCAATTGTAAAGTCAACTTGTTGGAAAAAACCTAATTTCATAGAAAAATATCAGAGATAATCATAACTTAGGTAGAAAGAAAAAATTGCCAATAAAATGAATTATTTGAAAATGTACAACTTTAATAGATTTCAAAATATAAAAATGATCTCCACTTAAAAACTATATCAAATTTCTCTAAACTTTACGTGAACAATGGATCCATCCACCAAGAGAACATTGTTTCAAGTAAAAGTCATAATTGGATGACTAAGACAATTGAGTCATAATGTAGGAATAAATAAACATGTAAAAAAAAAGTTTGAAGACTCCCTTTTCTGGAATAAGCACTACGAAAATAGATTTGATAGTCTAAGGAATCTATTTATTTACCAAAGAATTATAAACAATCTCAGGTAAATAACTTTTCCATATTTCCCCAAAATACTGTAAAAATTCAATGGGAGAATCATCAATCCCAAGAGCCTTCCCTTTGTTCATCTAAAATGCACATGACTCTACCTCCTTTAAAGAGATAAGTTTAATGAGGTAGTTATGCATTTGTTCAAAGATCATTGAAGGGATATAATCAAGGATGATGCTCTCACTTACTAGGTTACATAGATCCAAATTAGAAAAAAGAAAAGAGAAGTTTCTAATATCTTATTGGAAATGATTTGTCGGAAAATAAGATCCTACCTTATAGATGTAAACTAAGATCTCAATTTTCACACAAAATCATTGGGGGCAATGAATAAAATTTAACTACAGTCCTAAAAGTATAGTTGAACTCTTTGATTGATTGTTCCCTTTTTGATAATATTGTGATTGGAATTTTTATTCAAGATCTACACTAAAAGATAACTTTCAGTGATAAAGATGAAATAATTTATAAAAAATAAACCCAATAGCTTAGATTTGGAAAGAAGATATAGAAAGGAACCTGTAGCTATGAAGAGGGCCGAAAAATGCTAAGTTAGTTTGCTAGACCATAGTATGGGGGTGTTTTTGTAAACTGAAGGATGCAACTTCATAGCCAAGAGGTCTTCTAGGTTTTTCTCTCTAAAATTTATCCAAAAAGTGGTGAACATGTGTGTTGGGTGCCCTTGTCTACGAGTTTTCACCTATTTGAAATCTAGGAATGTCTATTATTGTTTGTTATGTGCACATTTAACATTCTCTTTTGTTGGATATAAACCTATGCACACAAAAATGAGGAAAATAATTGTTGTATTCAAGAGGGGCTTTCCTGATCAAACACTTCTGGGCTACAAAAGGTACTTCCTTCATAGACCTGAGACACACATGACCAAACTTCACATAAATTTGGTCCAAGGTAAGGATAATGATGAAAGGAACATCTAAGATTTTATATCCAACATAAACTTAAAGAGTAATGTAAATAATGGTGGGATAAATGAAACCATCATGCAACTTAACTAGGACTTAAAATTTATCATAATTTTCTTGATGTAACTCACATGTGTAAATGAATTCTTCTGTAACCACATTATCTATACATATTGGATCAATAAGCACCCCATATGTGGTTTCATTATTAATTCTAGTACTAATGTATAGTGGTCTATAAGGTGCATGCATTGGATTATCACTTTGGGTAAAGATGATATTATATTCAAGTTTATGTTAGATTTCTCTTGTTTCGAACAAGGTTCTGCCATATTCACTAGATGTTCGACTTGGTTGCTTTGACAATCCATGTTTACATAATCAAAAGTAGACTCAACAATATTTATGAAAAAATAATGGTAAAGATTTGCAAGTTTTGATTAGGAAGTTCTACAAATTTATTCTTGATATCATTTTCACCATCCACTTATATGATATTAAATTCAATGAGGTCTTAAACTTCACATCTAAGACATATAGATTGAAATCAGTATCATGTTGCACAATACACGATGATATTTACAAAATGTCTAGGAGGTAAAGGTTTGAAAATATCTACATGATGAATGGGGGAAGTTTAACTAGTTCTCTGTTTAATAATTGAAGGATAATAAAATATAAGGATTTAAAAGATGTGTAATATTGTCATTCTCTAGTCTAGAAGAGTTGTGAACTATAATTAGAGATGTTCTATCTGCAACTCAAGTTTCAATGTTATTAAAAGATTGGGTTTATCATAATGAAGTTATTATTTTTTAAATCCCTAATTATAATTTTGAGGAACCACTTCAAGGTTTTCAACTAGATTCGTAGATGAAGAACCTTCATGTTGACTTTATAAAAGTTGATACTTGTGAAGTGTTGTGCATAATTGTGTGAATGATGGAAATTCAATGAACAAAATATTATATCTACTATGAAGTTATGAATTACTCATAAAAAATCATTGAATATTAGTAACAAGAAGAGAATAAGAAATTTGCAAATACAAAGCTTGATGTCTATCAATAAAATTAACCACTTTCTCTTCCACACCTTGTTTACAATGCACTAAATCAGTTAGTGTAACTTGTGGCCCAATATTGTTTTGAATATATTACAAAAATTGATTAAATAGATGTGAAGAATTATAAATTGAATTATTAGGAAAAGAGAAAAACCAATCCAAAATAGTTTCTTTCAAGGATCGAGGGAATATTTTTGCAAGAAGAGCATCCTAAAGAATGAAATTGCTTCATAAAGAATGAAATGCTGATACATGATTGTTAGGGTCACTTTTCCCATTGCATTTCTCAAAACAAAGTACACCCATGTGTTATGGAATGATATTATTAAGAATGAAAAAAGAAAGTGGACTACTTCTGCAATATGATTTTAAGATTTGAGTGGGGCTGGTTTTGCCTTATGTTGGCCAATTTTTACTATAATGATGACATATCTTTGAATAATTAGCTTATGACAGTATTGATAGGTGAATTGTTTTGTGAAAAGCTCAATTATGATGATGGGTTGGAAGGAATGGTACGGTAAGTATGTGGACTATTATGGCAAGTGAGAGGATGAGATGGTTGATGAGTGTTTTGGGAATCAAAAGGGATAGTGATGGATAGTAGCACATAGGTATATTGATTAATAGGATTAGATAAATTACTAACATGGATGACATTACCATTTTGTATAGTGGTACACATAATAGAGGTTGTATATGTAGGAATAGATGGTATTGTTGTAGGTTGGCACTTAGATCTCAACTTGGTTTTGAGCAATAGCATATGCAATAACTTCTACATAAATAGATATATAGTCATTGTGTTTACATATGCTATTTGATATATGCTACATAGAACATCCACAACACATGAATCACCTTGCATCAATCTCCTTTGACTTTCAATCAAGGGGATTGGATTTCTAGACAAATTTCCTCCACTCACAAATTATGGAATGCCTTCCCATTCCTTGTCAAGATTCATTAATTGTTCATTAGAAACTATAGTTGAAAGGTCATCCTCATCAAGGGAGGCATGAGGTAATTATTTTTACATACATTAGGAAAGATGTATGTTGGATTGAGGGAAGATTTCTCTCCTATGTTTCTTTGTGAGAATAATTGAACGTGCAATTCGAGCTTAACACCATTACTAGTTAAAACATGGGAAGCCATAAGTGATTAAATTATTCTCACATGAATCTCATATTAAGAACAATGGGCTATGAAACTCATAAAAATATAACCTCCACAAACACACACTTGTTCATAAAAAACAATATAGAAAAAACTAGAAGGAAATGGAGGGAAATTGCTAAATTTTTTTAATTCATTGGTTTATCTCACAAAATTAATTGCAAACGTAAATTGACATAGCACTGATCCAATCAATTAACCAATTTATTAAGTGATATTCAATTATAGCAATAATGTAGTTGATCAACCAATTTATTAAATTATGTGAAATAAAAATGTTGTGATTAATTAACTAGCTAAATAAACAATATGAGATATCAATATTATTACTAATTAACCAATGTACTTGAAGATAAGTAGTAAATTTTAAAAATAATTGCACCTAAATCTAAAAAAATTATGTAAATAGAGCAGATCTAAATATCTAAGTCAAAGATTATGCAAAGATAAGACATGTCAAGTTCACCAAAAAGATTGGTTGGAAAATGAGATCCTAGCCTTTGGATGCAAACTAAGATTAGGTAACAATGAAAAGGCCTTAACTATAGTCCTGAAAGGAGCTAAATAGATTCATTGATTGGTTCCTTTTTTTATAATGATGCAATTAGAAATTGATATTGGAATGTATATTTAAGCTCTAGATGAAATGATAAGAAAATGGCAACTTTCAATGATGACAATGAAATACAAAATAGAAAAGAAACAATATAGCTCATATCTAGAGAGAGGACACATAAAGGAACTTGTAGTTGGAAACAAGACCTAATAATAGCATACTAGTTTGTTGGGTGCCCCATTTGAGGTTGTTTATGCACAATGAAGGATGTAGTTTCATAATCAAGAGGTCCTATAGGTTTGTCTCTCCACAATTTAGCCAGAAAGTGTTGGAGATATGTGGTGGGTGCTCTAGTCAAGAGGTTTCCAAGTCTTCAAAATTTAGAAATTTTTATCTTGTCTACTTTGTGCATAATTAAAATATCTAATTAAAATTTTAAAATTTGCAGCAATGGCAAATGACCTAAACAATATTACAAAAGCCATTATAACTCTTTTAGAGAATGAAAAAATACATAAATAATAAAATAGCATCACTAGTACATATAAAAGATATTGGGAAATCTACATCTTGCTCATAATGTTCAAGAGGTATATCCCATTCATAGTGATATTAAGGATAGCAATAGATTTACTCATAAGATAAAAAAATTTGTAACCATTCCATGTAATTATGGTATATGGATTGATCTAAAGATAATTAAACTTGGAATGACAATTGGGCATTGCTTCTTTTTCTTTCCATTTGAGTACTAAATCCTCAACTTTGAAATTGGGCTCAAATGATCACTAAACAAACCATCACGTGAATATTTGTTGATATCAAGTTATAAAATATTTTATGGATTGCTTTCTATTTTACTTCCAATAGATCCACATCCTCACTTACATTGCTCCATATTCTTCTACTACTAGTCTCTTTATCAATTATAGAGCCAAGACTTACATAGATATTGATCAAATGCATATTTTACCATATACCAGTACATATAAGAATGTCCCAATTATTTTAGTTGGATTAACTTGATCGTTCCATAAGAAATATTTTATTTTTCAATGTCATTACCTCTATTATTTTACTGCAATCTTATTATTATTTCAATAATAATTTTGCTCATTCAATCTACAAAATTATTGTCTTATGAATAGTAAATTAACAATTCCTTTACGTAAATTCCATACTCCATAGAACATTCAAAGATTCTAGTACCAAAAATGATTTTGCATTACAAGATATTATAGTCTCTTGATCTCCAAATCTAGTAAAAAGATTTAAAATTTAAAAATAACTTCTTGTGTACTCTACTTTCGTAAAACAACTTTAATTCATATTTTGTAAGGGACCTCCAAGGCATTGAATCATTTATTTTTTCCAATGTATAATTAATAATTTGGGAATCTTCTATCTGACTCATGGCATTCTACAAATATGGATTTGTAATAAAATCCAAGAAGTGAGGAAATATCCTCCTATTATATCTTGATGAAATTTATGCAATAACTTCTTAGACACACTCCGTAAGATAGATCTTAATTATTCTTTGTTAAAGATTCTTTTGAAAAGAAAACCATAATTTAAAATTAAAAACCCTCGCAGCCTATTGTTATATATTCTCTAGTTTTGAACCAAATTGTTTCCTGAATACACATCTTTGTTGTCGTAATACCTTTGATAGTGTAACTGACACTACAGTTTCTGCGCAATTGTTGTTCAGTTGTTTTCAACTGTGAGTTCTCTTGTAAAAAATGATGTCCTCACCATTTAATGGACAATCATGTTTTTCACCATTTCTCTCTCATATTGGTATCAGAGCGTAGGGTGATGTAGGCTGTGTGAAGGCGTGATGATAAGATATTGTATGAAACCTTTGGAGATGTCAATTGCTTTCTGTGTGCAGCGTGAGAAGATGACTGAGCTCGTTAAGATTTTATCAATTGTATTTCTTCTTAGGATTGAGGATTTAATAGAGTTAATTTGAATTTGATTTGATGGTATAATCACAACTATATGTTAGTAAATTTTTGACAAAACTGTATCCAAGACAATATTGATTGTTAAAGCTAGTTTAGGCTACCTATCTATAACTTTTTCGAAGGAGAAAGAAGAGGCAAATGTTTGGGCATAATTTTATAGTCTTATGAACTAAATAAAGTAAATGTTAAAGTTTTAATTTCTTTAATAAATATTATGTGTCATTGGCTAAGGTGCTAAATTGATATATAAGGAGCTGTGTCTTGCTTTTGGAGTGATAAGGAAAGTAAGGATGCATTTTATTTTTGTAGGTATATAAATTCAGTATTGGTTGAGGTTGACAAAATATTTTAATCATGATTACACATATGTCAAATATTTTCTTGTGCTTATGGAATCATCCATTCTACAATTGACAAAACCTTTGAAGGTGTGAATGCATCTTCAAACAATTATTAACCTTGAATGGATCTTCCAATAGTTATGCTTAGACTTTTAGGTCCATTTTTACTACACCTAATGAGGCCCCCAAAGACTCACGTGCTTGTGTTATCGGAGAGATTAAAGTAACATCAAATGGATATAGTGTAATAGGGTAAATTTGGAGGTTGGTGGCATCGAAGGATGGAGGATTTCCTTCATCTCAAGTTAGC
This sequence comes from Cryptomeria japonica, assembly GCF_030272615.1. NCBI lineage: Eukaryota > Viridiplantae > Streptophyta > Pinopsida > Cupressales > Cupressaceae > Cryptomeria > Cryptomeria japonica. Next base: position 321,959,160 of record NC_081414.1, on the reverse strand, counting down.
CTCTCACTTTGAGATGAAGCTTTGAATGAGAAGTGTTTTTGAATTTAGTCTTTTTCTTTCCTTATTTATTTCTTTGTTGATCCTAACTAATTTAAAGAATGCATGTATTGTGAAGGTTATGTTTTAGAGATAGATTTGAGGTTTAGTGAAGAGCTAAAGTATGGATGGTTTCTCAAAGACATCACAATATTGTGATTGAGAATTATCACCCTTATGAGGATCAAGAGACAACTTGGAGGATTGTTGTCAAGAATATTTTAGTTTTTGTGATTTGAGAGTTTAAGACTGAGAGCTTAAGGATTTAGCTTGGAGCTACACCTTTATAAGGTTCAAGAAGCAACTTCGGGTAGTTCCACTTGATTCAAGATTTAGTTCTTTAGGGAAATATCTTCTCAAACACGTGTATTTATTTAATGTAATCAACAAGTTTTGTTGTCTAAGCCTTAATGGGGGGTCCCTAGGGTAGATGAATTTGATTCATGCAGGATCAATGTATTAAGGTGAGAAATGTTGGTGTAATACCTTTGATAGTCTAGCTATCACTACAGTTTCTAGTTGTTTTCAACTATTAATTCTTTTGTATAAAACAATGCCCTCACCATATAATGACAATCAATTTTTTCACCATTTCTCTCTCAATCTAATAATATTGTTCTTAAAAAATTGTGACTCTTATAGTTTTTGCGACCTCTACTTTATTTGGCTTCTTTTCATTAGTAATGTGTATGCAACACTATTCCTTTTACCAATTATGTGACATTGATGCCAATATCATATTCCATTGCTTTTGCTAAAAGTTTTCTTTTTGTCTCACAAAGTTCCACTTCTACAATATACTCCTTAATAGAAGGGTGTAAAATAGATTCTCTTACTTTATTCTTTGGTAAAAGTTTTTTTAAATTTTGCAACCCTTCTAGTATAGAGTATGTTTATTTTTACAAAAAAAATAATGCTTTACCTTTTATTCATTAAGAGTTATTGAATTAAAAGAAATAGCATGATTGTCTTTTGGTGGATTATAATTTATTATCAATTTTATTAAGTGTTTCAACAAACAAAGGAAACTAAAAAGTAGTTATAAATATTTTTTTATTCATTAAACGGAAAACATGAATGTATTATAATGTGCTCATGTTATGGATTGATGATACCTGAGCCAAAACACACATTATAACATGAGTGCATTGCAATGTGCTCATGTATTTCCTATGTTAAGCATAACATCGATAGAGGCCAATCTTGTCTAATATTGAATTTATTGAACTCGTAATGCAGTGAAATCAAGCTTGAACAATACCACCTGTATGTACCAAAGTTCAAAGACGTGTGTTTTTTACATTTTTAGTGTTTTAAATGAAAAATTAGTTTTCATTTATTTTGATTCATTTTCTTTGAATTTTATGAATAAGAAATACTTCATCACCCCGAACACTAATTCACCAAACTATGCTTTGTGAATTCCAACTAAAGAGATAACCTAAGTCTTTTAGAACTCCTCCATCTATTAATAGACCTCGCCATGAAAAACAAGTAAATTTGTTAAGTTAAATTGAAACTTTAAAAAAACTCCAAACATTTATTGGTATATTAAAGAGTATAAATTCAACTACTTCACATTAGGGAGCCCTTGCAATATACTTAGAATCTATTATTTCTCATAAAAACTCCATTAGTGGTCAAATATTTATGTGTGGTCCAACCATATGGAGAACACATGATAACTTTATTCTACCATATTATCATAAAAATGAGTGTGTGTGTGTGTGTGTGTGTGTGTGTGTTAGAGAGAGAGAGAGAGAGAGAGAGAGAGAGAGAGAGAGAGAGAGAGAGAGAGAGAGAGAGAGAGAGAGAGAGAGAGAGAGAGAGAGAGAGAGAGAGAGAGAGAGAGTTATTTGTGTGCACTATAGATTGATCAAACAACCAATGCACCCATGCATGTAAGTTTTAAGAGGTTCATTTCCATTGTGTAAAAACAAAAGAATAACGGGGGAAATTTTAAGATAGGTGGTGGATAGTTCTTGACCATCTCCCATAAAACAATAATGAGGGCCCATAATATTTTTGCTAAAACTCTATCTTGAGTTTGTCATCAATGAGATTCCAATTTTTTTTGACATTAAAGGTAGAGATAGAAACTATAGATTGGATAAGGAGGGCAGACATTATGACTAAGATGACATGCCAAGATCCCTAGGTAGGCCAAAGATTCAAAATTTCACAATCCCTTCTATTATGAAGGAGAGCATTGAGGTGGAGGCTTTCTAGTCAATTGGTTCCCTTATACATAACTTAATATAACACACTACACCATTTTCGTAGGATCTTGAGGGCAAGGCTTCTAAGCTAAGATTCTTAGCTTGTCATAATCATAATTATAGATTTTTATGTGATTGTGGGTCCAAGGGTGCTAAGGACATACACATTGCATACAATACTCTTAGAGTTTTAGTAATATGGTAGACAAGGCCACAAGGAAGAAGCATTTATACTAGAGTAACATTTTGATTCATGAGTTGATCGATAACAATTGCAATATTAATTAAAATTTAATTTCCAATAAGGAACTTATACAATTTTTTGTATTATCCTATAAAATCATTAATGAGCAAAAGATAATTTAAATAATTATATGTAATAAAATTATAGTAATAGATCATTCATCCTACAACTTTTAGCGACATAGCTCTAAATTATGCAACTATTTCGATTTTGCATGTTAATAATTTATTTCAAAGTAATATATATATATATATATATATATATATATATATGCATGTACAATATTTTTTATATCTAAATGTTAATATTAATATTGACATTTGACGATGAACATACAAATGTTGGATGTTCATCATCAACACATGTTGATTGTAGTTTAGTTTTCATACGTCAACTTTCATTGAAGTAAGCCTTTATTTTTTTAATCATTATGTTAGTAAATATTGTTAGATAGATTATGGCCAAAAAAATGTTCTTGTATTTTTTTGATGAAATTAATTTAGACTTCTCTTAATATTCATGGGACAAGGTAGGTGGGAATTGCTACAATAGTTTTGTTTTTGAGTATCGTCAATAGGGGTATGATTTAGTAATTTAGATTTTTTTGTATTTCTTCTTTTTATCGAAAATCTTTTAGTGCTCATTTAAATGATATTCCTCTATAGTTTTTTTTTTCTTCATTATTGTCATTGGTGGTCACACCTATATTGATGAAGAGAGGGATAGAATAAATGACACGGATTATCAACTTCTATTACTAGCATACCATTTATTATTTCATTGAACATTAACTTCTCTATACTTTTCTCAACTGAAAATTATAAATATAGTTGTCTAAATTTAAACAAATCAATGTGTGTGTACGAATGTTACATGCATGTCTATTCTAAACTTACCATAAGTAATCTATTTATTATTTTAATTAGTTGTGCTTCTTACTTTCTAGTGACTTGTAAATTTCTTCCTTTCATTTTCAGTTAGTTTATTCAGAATGTGTCCAAATTAAAAAAATTAATTCATACACATCAAATAAAAGTAATAAAGATAAATTAATTTTTCTCTTTGAACACATTCTCAACAATAAATTAATTGAAAATAAAAAAAGTACGTACAAATGTCACTAGAAGTAAAAATGTATAATTAAAATTAATGAATTGACCAGTTATACCTAGTATATTCGAAATAGACGCGCATGTAACACCAAACCACCTAGCTGACATTCAAACCAAACGTTCCTTAAAAATAACTTGCCAAACAAGTAAGCCAGAGTACGATATACAATAAAGCTGCTCTGATTCTGCTTGCCTGCCCCACCACTAAAAGTTTTTCAAAGAAAAATTCCAATCCGACGCTTGCGAGTAATGAATGTACACACAACTCTTCATTTTCAATCAGCCACGTATTTTCTGATCGTACAGACTATAGATTCATTCCTATTTGCTCTATTTTTCCACATCTTTTCCTTGGAATTTCTAGAAGCAACTCCACGAGACTTCGACATTCTATATAAGACAGATATGGAGACTCAATATGCAGAGATGCTTGGAAGGATATAGACAAAATGGCGAAATCTCTTGTGGTGGTTTGTCTATTTATTTTAACTGATGCAATCCATGTGTTTTCTATGAAACACAGTAATGATTTGTCGGCAGTGGCTGATGGTCTGTCGTGGACATTTTACGAAGAGAGTTGTCCCAATATGGAGGATACAGTTAAAACAACAGTTGAGTCAATTCTGAATGAAGATATCACTCAGGCTCCCGGTTTGTTAAGACTCCTTTTTCACGACTGCTTTGTCCAGGTATCCATTCGCTACTAATTTCTTTTTAGCATTCTGAAATGTTATCAGCACTATGTTTGGTTATGTAATATTTTTCCTCTAAATCAATTGACAATCTCGTTAATTTGCTTCGACAGGGTTGCGACGCCTCTATTTTGCTAAATGGAACGGGCAGTGAGCTGGAAGACGCTCCAAACTTGACAATAAGAGAGGAGGCATTGGAGATAATTCAGCTAATAAAGGATGCAGTTGAAGAGGAATGCCCTGAAGTTGTGTCCTGTGCGGACATCTTGGCATTAGCAGGCTCCTACGCAGTATACATGGTAGGCAATAACTGTTTATGATGTATGAAACAGTCTAAATTACCGTTTAGTCTTGTCATAGCTCGTTTTTTTAAGGTCTTTCTGTATATTTTCAATCCCCAATTAATTTCAAAGAAATTTTAAAGTTATTACTCCTATCAACAGGCGGGAGGGCCGGAGATTGCAGTACCGCTGGGCAGGAGAGACAGCTTGACCTTCGCTAATGAGAGTGTGACATTAGACAGTCTGCCCAGTCCAGCGTCAAATGTGTCTACATTAATGAATGCTTTTGCAGAAAAAGGATTCACTGAGTACTCTGAACTTGTGACACTCTCAGGTAGGTTTGCTTGTGGAATGGTTTTGGAGGCATTCATCGCCTACTGTGTTCACAACAAAGAGCATTTAACTATACTAAAATATTAGAGAAGTAATTTAATATCCTATGAAAAATAGTAAGAGAAAAATTTATATAGTAAATTCTCCATTGTTTTTGTATGAAGTGATGCATATTTGTAACGATTTGAAGCTCTGTGACAGGTGGTCACACATTTGGACTTGCCCATTGCTTGTCCTTCGTGGATAGACTTTACCCAACACAAGATTCCAGTCTGAATGAGAGTTTTGCTGAGGAACTTTACCTCACATGCCCCTCTTCTACCACCGTCAACACCACTGATCTGGACATTCGCACTCCGAATGTGTTTGACAATAAGTATTACGTGGACCTAGTGAATGGAGAAGTGCTGTTTACGTCTGACGAGTCCCTCTATACTGACTCCAGCACTAGTGAAATAGTTACAAGCTTTGCAGCGAATGAGAGTCTCTTCTTCGAAACATTTGTGGTTGCCATGCTAAAAATGGTTCAGCTTGATGTGTTGACGGGAAGTGAGGGGGAGATCCGCAAAGTTTGTTCAGTTTCTTCTTCTTCTAATTCTACATACTCCATCATCGATGCAGACAGCCACTCTTCCTCATCCTCTTGATTAATATGAATGGCTACGATTACTCATCTTTTACTGAAGCCATATTACAATGTATTTTGACAATCAAAATATCTCCGGCATCTATTACGAATCATGCCAATGTACCTCCTCCTTTCGTTACTCTCATGCCAAGCGGTGATATGATTAGTTTGATTAATATATATATAGCAGTGGAAAATAAACTTTTCTTAAGAGAACTTTAGGTTATTTAGAATGTACACTTTTAGTATAATTATTAACAGGAGAATTTTGTATAGTGCTGTTGATCATGTATATAGAAATATTTTATATAATTATTTTGTACAGTATTTTCTTCGTAGGATTATAAATTATATTATATGATATTATTTTTAGGTTTTCTTCGTAGGATTATAAATTATATTATATGATATTATGATTATTTTAGAAGATATCAAATATTAATATAAGCGAATAATTTCCTACTTTTTTAAAAGTCTTTCTCTTAGAATTATAATTGTTTCACAACAATATATACATTACATACAAAATCAATATTTAAATGCATTAGCTTAAAAAATTAAAGGACAATATTGAATTGGTCTATTTCTGCATATCAATATTGATTCATTGGGTCATGAATTATTATGTATAGTTTTACTTTAAGATGTTCTTTCTTGTTTTTAAGAATTTGATCCATTTGATAATTTGAAGGCAATTATGATAATCATATACAAATGATCAGACAAGTTCAAGATATTATAATTCATCAATGTTGGTGATTATTTTCAAAGATATGCAACATTAACTCAAGACACTAGTTTCATACTTTTGTTTTAACATCTTTCCACTAGAATTATAATTGTTTCACAATAATATATACATTACATACAAAACCATCTTAAAATGCATTAATTTTAAAGTTAAAGAAGATTATATAGATTTTGCCTAGTTCTACATGTCGATATTGATTGATAGGATTATAAACTATTCTATATAGAATTACTTTTAGATCATCTTTTTAAATATTAGGAATTTGATTGATGTGCTAGTTTTAAGTGATTTATGGTGATCTTGTGCAATGAAGTGACTTTGAATGTATTATAATTCATCAATATTGATGATATAATTTAAAAGATTTCCAACATTAATAAAAGTAAATAATTTCATAACTATCTTGTAATGTCTTTCCATTAGAACCATAATTGTTTAACAATAATATATAAATTGAATATGAAACTAGCTTAAAATACATTAATTTTAAAATTAAAAACGATTATAGAGTTTGTTTGTTTACTATTCGAACACAATGTTATTATGGGTCATACTGTTAGAAATTTTTTATATTGTTTAGATATAAGATTATTATATTTTATATAATATATGCTTTTTTGGTAGAAAAGGATAAAAAATATTAATCAAAGCTACTAAAAATAATACAACAAGACTACCAAATAGTCATATCTATAACAAAAGAAAAAAACAAAAGGATCCAAGATGGTCTCCCAACAAACAAATAAATAAAAAACTGCATGATGCTTGCAAAGATCAAAAGAGAATAATAATAAATAACCCATATCCTTCTAAATAAGATCTAAAAAACCAAGCTATATGCTCATGAGAAAGAGAATGACACTACCAAATCTTTGTCCATTGGGAGCACATCAACAACAACATTCCATACTTGCGGAATATGAAAAAGAGAAATGGAATCAAATTGTCAAGATAAATCATGAATTTAGGCCACAAACAATGTGAGAAGCCAAGAAAAGCTCCTAGAATAATTACTATATTGAGATTTGAAAATAAATCATAGAATTTATGTTATAAACAATATGCTTCCAACCTAACTCACAAGATTTTTGAAATGTAGCAAGAAGGGCATGGGCTTCCATTCGGGTATTAGTCCAAACTCCAATAGCCACCAAAAAGATGAAATTCTTAGAGCTAGATCTATCACAACTAACACCACCAATACCAACTAGTCCAAAATTACCCCAAGAAGAACCATTAATATTAATTTGAGAAAAAACCCTTTAGCATGAGGTATCCAATGGTCATCTCTATTAACCTTACGAGAGAAAGACTATTGAGAATGAGGATTATGAGATGAACCAATAAAATTACCAAAATCCAAAGGTTGAACAACCATGAGATCCACATAAGAAAGAGCCAAGAAAAAGAGAATTTAGTAGCCAATCTCTTGGACTAAAGTGAACACATTATGCCAAACATACACAATGACATGCTAATAACCTTAGAAAATATGGTGACTTTTCTCCATCTAAACTTGCCACAAGAGTAAAATAGGACCAATATCCAAAGGAAACCCTAAAAATGAATCTTTAGTAGGAGGCCAACCCAAATGAGCTAAAAAATGGTACAAAGAAGTAACAAAGATAATAGTACAATTCCAACATCTATACCATTGATTATAGAGACTCAAACAAAAAAGATATTGAAAGAAAAGGTTGGAAGAATGCTCCTCATGAAACACACAAAGAAAAAAATTAGAAGGCTCTTGAAAACATCATTTCTAAATATTATCCCGAGTAGGACATTAATTTTGACTAAGAAGCCAAATAGAGAAATTAAAATTGGGCTAACAAAAATTATTGTATATCACTTTCTACCAAGGTAAAATATCCAAGCCATTTGTGTCAACATCTAACTTCTAATAGTAACTAGGAAAAAAATAAGCTCCTTTAGGATAAAAACTTGAAGCCAATGTATTTGTCGCACATAAGGAAGAAAAATGTTGGTCAGCCAAAATAGAAGAAGGAATAGCACAAGATTCACAATCCCCACTTGGAGGCCAACTATTGAAATCCTTCAATACAATAAGGAAGCATGCCCGAATTGACATCATTCCTTAAAATTAGCAACCTGGCAACATCCAACCTCCATAAAAATTATTACTCAATAGATGAAGCCTAGGAGAGGAGGAGAGGATAGGATATTGAAGATCCCAAGATTCTATCCAATAAAGAGTTGCATCATTAGAATTGACAATCCAGAAAAGGCCTTTCTAAGCACCTTTTAATAGAGTATCCCATATAAATAAACCTTTACCTATTATATCAAATTTATAAACCTCTTGAGAATCAACTCCATAGAGGTATTTATGATTATTTATCTTATCACATGGTTAACTTTGTTGAATAAACCATCATTAATAAAGTTGAGTCTAAATCTTGACTATTCATCTCAACTTTCCAATGACCAAGACTACCATATTACTTACGATGATGGACATGATCCCAAGTAACAAGATTTTATTTTTGTAAATCCAAATTCTTGGCCCATAAGAAAATCCTCAAGAGAGAATCAAAATTATTTAAAATACTTTTGGGAGTGGAGAGAACCATAAACTTATAAATATGAATGGCTTGGAAAACAAATTACAAAAGCATCACATGAATATAAAAAAATAACCATAGGTAAGTTTAATGGTAAAAATTGACCTTAAAATGATCAAGTATCTTCTTCTAATAGACATGATTAAGAAAATCAGCTAACAAGAGGATCCCCAAATACTCCAACATAAGTTGACTAGTATTAAAATGAAGGATGGAAGAAACCATAAGTTGAATAGAAATAAGTGTATTAAAGAAAAAATATTGGAGTTATCTTCATTAATTTGTTGACCTGAAGCTTAAAAATAAATATCTAAAATTTGGGGAAATTGAGAGGCTTCTTATATAGTACTTGTAGACACATAAATATTAATTAAATTAATGTTTAATTAATTATCTGATGTCACACATGATTAATTAATTTAATTATGTTAGCCCTTTTCTATGCCTAAATTAATTAAATCATATTTAATTAATTTATGAATTAATTAAATCATATTTAATTAATTTATGAATTAATTATATTAATCTCATTTCTTCTAAAGTTTGGTTTATTTCAATAAATAAAACTCAACCTTGAGGAATATTCCAATCCTCCTCCTAATCCCAATTAGCCAAATTAAATCACAATTAATTAGGCTAATTTTGTGATTCCTACAAGCCTACCTTTTAATTCCCTCATTAAACTAATTAACTTAAGCCTAAACCCTGTTAGTATTTATTCAATTTTTAAATACTATACACCTAGCCAAGTCCACATGTGACTCAGAAGTCAACCTACCCCTTACACATGCCACTTTCACTAACCCTCTACCTTTTAACATGCGACTCACATGTCACCTCATAGCCACCCTATCTCTTACATGTCATAGACATGTCCCTTTCATGAGCTTCCGCATGTGTGCTAAGATATGTGTGAGCACACTTACCCTTGCACCCCACTTCTCCTTGTGACACTTATCACAAGGATAAGCCTTCAAATCTTGGACCACAATTCCTTTCAATCCTAACCCCCCATTTTGACATTGAATCTTGGCCATTGATTTTACTTATGAAAAATCTATAAATTGAGCCCTTTTCTCTCATTTTAATCATCTCTTCATATGCTATCCTTATAATGTCCATTTCATCACTAAATCATCCTTATTATGCCATCATGTTGTTGGATCAATGAGCAACCACATCCAACCCATCATGAACATATCAATATATTTATTATTTTGAGGTTTGCATGTTCTTGTTTGAATAGGCTAAGTTATATGCATATGTCGTTTAATACATTTGCATGCATTCATTTTGGTGAAGCTGATGTGAATCGATACTTCTAAGGTGTGTGCTTTTGAGTTTTTGGGAGTCTTGAGCTTGGAGGTTAAAAGTCTTCTTTAAAAGGATCTTGAAAGTCGACTTTTACAGACAGCCTCGAATAAAAAAAATAATCTCATGGTTACATCCAGAAGGATCAAGAGAAAATACGACCTATTTTGAACTCTTGACATGCAGATTTTTGACTAATTTCTCAAGTATAATCATGATGAATCGTGACCTTAAGGGTATATGCTCAGTCGTCACAGGTACGTACTGTAATGCGTATCTAACATAAAGGTTTCATTGGGTATAAGAACTGTGTACATGGCAAAATCTTTTTCCAGTGCTTATATGTATATAACATCATATTCTGTGTATAATCACTGAATATATCATTAGAATTTACTGGTGTACATATAATGGAATATATAGGAGTAGCTGTATATACCATGGGTGTATGTAGACGCACAGTAATACTCGTACATTCTCTTGCCATCCTTTCTAATCGCATGAAACAACTAAAATACGTGAAACCTTATGCTACTTTAATATGAACTTAGAATATTTTGCATTCTCTTTTCAAATCGTGGCTGTACTTTTTCTAATATTTATGGAATTCACTTTTTAAAATTAGTAGACTTTGTATTAGTTGTTATTAAAATAAAATAAAAATTAATATTATTTAATTCTCTTTTTTCATTTTTGTTGCAGGTCAGCCCCTAGTCATATTGTAGACGAGGGGCCCAATAAAAAGTCCAAGAAAACTTTCTAGCCAGCTGGTGGTTATATGGAAGCAAAATTTTAGCATTTAAGGGCTTTAATTTAACCCCCTTTTTTTTGCAAATACATAAAATAGCACTTTTACTAAATCAGGTATAACTTTTCGCTCACAACTTGGATTTTTAATTTTCAAAAAGCATTGGAAAGACGACTTGGAGCTCTACGCTGTAGTATAAATTAAATTTTCAGATGCTTTTAAAAATATTAGGTGCACACGTCCAAAGTCAGCCTTTCCTTTGAAACTTCAAATGCTCATAACTTTGTCATCCAAAATCATTTTTGAGCAATTTATTTTTTAAAATTTATCAAAAAATCATAAGGAATATTTTTGCAATAAATTTTGGTATTAAACAAACTGTTTTGTGTGTTTTACTCAAATTTTCAAAATGGGATTAAAATGAACTCTTCACATTTGGATTTGGATATAAAATAAACAAGTGTTTTTTGAATCCCAAGACCCACTTACATATGCTCTCCTCTCACATCCTAGTGGAAAACTTGAGTGCACTAGAAATAAGTGGTGTTATTTTATTTCTTAGAAGGCCTTCTTGAGGATTTCATCACCTCAAGGGATGACCTCAACTCTTGTGTTTCGATGAAGTATAAGAGTGGAGGGTGAATCTAAATACACTCCTCTTGGAATTAGAATCTTGTCAATCTTGGCTAATCCCCAAAGAACTTTATACCTTTGGGAAGTAAAGGTGGAGATTGGGTTACCATCTCCTCTCGAGTGTTTGACATTATTCTCTTTCATCTACGGATTTGGGCCTCGTGTACCTTGTGTATATAGAGGAAGTCCCCTAGTTGAGCCTATGGAGCCTAGTTGAAACTCTTTTAGCCATATTTTCTTGTGGTGCCTTCTGCATACAAATATTGATAATCCTACATGAGTAGGCTTGGTGGTGTGTCTTAAGTGTTTGAATGTTTAAATTACTTTCCCCACCTGAAACCAAAAGGGGACACAAATCCAAATTGAGTCATAGGATTTTCTATTTTGTATCATTTCATTGCGTTTTTCATATTAAATCAAATAAATCTAAAAAATTATAAAAACCCAAAATAAAAAATAATCATAAAACTCAAAAAGTCCATAAAAATAAAAAACTTGTAAAAATTAAAACATTTCAAAATCCAAAAATGTTCTTTGTTTATAACTAGGTGTCCTCCAAGTCAACCTTTGCACATCATCTCCAAGTCCAATCTTCCATCTATCAACCTCCTCATAATTATTCCTCCCCATCTTAATCACTTCATTCCTAATCATCACAATTATCATCTCCTAATCAATCCTAATAATTCTTCCAATCATAATCATTCCTAATGCACCCCTAATCCATCCATAATCTTCCATTTAGAAACTTAATCCTTATAAATTTTCTTCATTCAATCAAGGTTGTCATGCTCATTTTCCAACCATCTTCTTCCAAATCCAACCTTTTATTGCTTCAAGTGGACTTAGTGCAATCATTCAAAAATTGGCCTTATGATCAAAACCTATCAAATCGCATCTAATCATCATCATCCCTAAATCAAGATTGAAACTTTTCAAAAGTTAATCTAAATCTTTTCATCCTTTAAAAATCCCTAGTTAGTATAGTGCTTGAGAAATTATCTATCTCAACTATTATTCCTAATTATCTTTAATCCTTTGGGGTTGATCAAAACCCTTATCTACATATGACTTTGCTTAGGAACATAAGTCTTTCTCAAGTTAGCAAAGATCCAATCAAATCTAATCTTAATCAAAGGATCTAGATTCAACCTATATAGGTTTTTACCTTTCTTTATAGACAAATCATTGATGCCTACACCCTATCCAATCTTGCTTGGAAACCTTGTCTGTCCCAAGTGGGAGAAGATCCAATCCAACCTAGTCCTAATCAAAGGATCAAGGTCCAATCCAAACCAGCCTTGTCCTAATGAAAGGATCAAGGTCCAATCCAATCCAGCCTTATCCTCATCAAAGGATCAATGTTCAATCCAAAACCAACAATCAAATCCTACCCCAAGGTTTGATTTTTTCCAATCAAAACACTAATTCCAATTCTTGTATCCCTTCATCTAGCATTCTCATCCACTCTTGCCATTTTGAGGTTGCCCTTGCATAGTATTGGTGCAAGCCAAAAAGAAAAAGATGGTTGCCAAAAGAGATGAACTTCTCGACCTCAATCCTCATCAAAGACCTTCTCCAACTCAAATCCAAAATCAAAACATCAGAGCTTGATATGAGAAAATGCGTATGGAAATTCCAAGATCACTCTATCAATCATACCCATCAAACACATACATACCTCAAAGTTATCCAAATCCACCTCAACCAATTAAATGGGTAAGAGTACAAAGTTGTGTCACACTTTTATAAAGGAAATGATAAATGTTGATTCAATTTTTTATATTAAATCAATAGATTCAATTGTAATATATGTTTTGAATTTTTAAATGATGTAAACTAATAAAATTTATATTCTTTTGTCTATTTTATGTTTGTAAAATTTTAACAAAAATATAAAAAATTATTTGAATGTAGATTTTTATAAAGTAAATATTATAATTTAGTTGCTGATAAAATGTTGAAATTGAAGTCAAACAAGCCACCAAATTTTATGTAGTAAATATTGATGAATAATGATGAATAGTTATTACCACACCGGTACTGAGAGTGGGGGGTGGGGGGTGACAGTACAGACAAAAAAACTTTCCTTGAACCAGTTTGACCACAAAGACTGCACTTAACTGGTAAACAGTATCACTGGTCTAAATCAGGGCACTACCGATAAAACACAGTGAGAATGTGAAAGACATAAACCGGCAACGCTTAGATCTCCACACAATCTAATATCTCATTTCCACTTCACCCGTATGCATAAACAAGTAATATATCATTAGAAATATAATGACTATTGTTTCAACATGCTTTACAACTTGACAGAAAATATTAAAGAATCACACCTGACACACTAATTTTTCACGTGGAAACCCAACTGGGAAAAACCACTATGGGGATGAATACCCACAAGCTATTCTTTGAACTCTTATGAAGTCCTCTTTGTTAGGAGCCTAGTCCAGTCAAAGACTTTTACAATAGGTTCTGCTAGGAACCGATCCTGCTAGAGATCACCCGGTTAAGGGATGGCTAAATACCCAGTTAAAGGTTAGAACCCTGTTAAAGGTTACCTCGCAAGAGGATTTGAAGAACTCATTCAAATGAGTCACCCTGTTAAAGGATTTACATAAAATCTTGTTAAAGCTACCCGGTTAAGGGATTTTCCAACTGTTGAAATGGTTAGAAGTCAACAGGTAATACACTGATTTGATAACAACACAGAATTCCAAGGCAGATCCTCTTTAGCTCCTTCCCTTCTACAATCACACTCTGTAGGTATCAACATACTTCTTCGATCTGGCAAGAATCAAGTATCTCTTCACTTGGATACACATGAAACATTTGCCAACAACTTCAAAATGAAAAACATCATCGACCTTATAGGAAACAGATAGGTCGGTAGCATAAACCCTACACCCTAAACATTTAGGTTTAACAACTCAATCAGTTCAATCCTGATCGTTAATCACATTGTATTGAATACAAAAGTCTTGAACAGATCTCAAGACGTTCTCCAATGTTCATTCTTTGCTGCTTCTGGAAGCTGATAACCCATCATGCACTCTCCACTGTTTACATAGAATTCTCACATTCCTGAGGTAGATAGGATCAATCTTATTCATGCAAGATCCTCAAGGAAATCCTTCATGGGCACAAGGCTGATGTGGCAACACGATCTAATATTCATTACAATGCTAGCTCATCACAATATGTCATTAGTTGAATCACACAGGCTTGGAATGCATCAACCGGAAACCCTGAAGCTGAGACTACCAACTGGTAGTCATACCAAATGAAACCCCGATACAAAACTTCCCATATACCGGTTCTCATTCCAATATACCGCTTCACTTTTTCACATATACCGGTTCACAATATCATACTGGTTCTCTTGCCCGTTTGCTTACTTCAATATACCGGTTCATACTTCAACATATTGACATCAATGACAACATAAAATATCATCATGTCATCAAGCTCTGCACATATGCCAACAAATATTACCTTTTTCTTTTCAAAACTTTTGTGTATATTGATAACTTGAAACTTTAGTGCATGGATATATTTTTTACTATTTTTCCCAAATATATACTTTTTAGTAAATTTGAAAAGTTGTGTGCTGAAATAGAACTCTTTCCAATTGTCAGAACCTTTTTTATTAATTATTTATCCAAATTAAAAAATAATTATATCATCTTGACATAGATTCTTTTCTCTATTGCATCATATTTTTTCAAAAAAAATATTTGAAAAAAAATTAGTATTTTTCCTTGACAAGATAATCAACCTTATATTTTAGTGTTGATGACCTACTTTTAATAAAAATAGTATATAAAATATAAAAAACTAATTAAAATATTAAAAAATATATATTTTGGAAAATTCACTTATAGATCTATGAAAGGGTATTTTTATATTTCAAAAAAAATATTATTTATAAGAGTAGGAGTTTCTTGAAACAACTAGTTTAATTTATTTTTTTTGGTAATTATACCCAAAGTGGTACAAAATATATATTTAGTAGAGATTTCCAATTGGAAAAGTTGTGGCCCATATATAACTTAGCTATAATTAATCTATATAGACCATATGTTTTACTTAAATTCACTTGTGCTGATAAGTTGGCCTGAAACGTGACATAGTTTTGTGCGTTTACCCATATCCAATCTCAATCCCCATTATTTTACAACACCTCCATCATATCCACTTATCATCCAAATCATTTACACCATAGTTCTCCAAGCCTTAATCCTAATGCCCCCATCCATAATCCTAATATTTCATCTAATGCTAAACTCCATATAATCCTAATCCTTCAACATTTACAATATCCCCATTCCTCCAAAAAAATTTCCAATGAACAATCGAAGACATACAAGCAAAGAAGAAAAAATCCCCATCTCGAAACAAAGTTCTCCAATCTCCTCAAGTCATAGATCCACCTCCATACCCTCCAAATAAAGAAGAACCTCAATCCCCTAGGCTTCATGAATCCACCATCCCTTCACCCACCCAAGTTGAAGAATCCATATATTCCTCTATCCCACCATCTTTGCAACCCAAACCAAAGCAAGAGTCAGTTCAGAGCATGATCACATAGATTCCTCTCCCTTCAATATCAAAACATCCCTCCATTGCATGATACCCCTTCATCTCAAAATCCAAGTCTACCCTCCACTCCATGCCATGATCCCCTCCCATCTCAAGATCAAGACATCTCTCCTATTCCCCCTCATGCTCTGATCCCAATTCCAGATCAAATTAATCGGTCTCATAGTCCCATCAGATTTCAAGAGGCAAGTATCCCTCCCACTCCACCATATGTTCCCATGCCAAGTCAAGGTCAAATTATTCCTCCATCTCCATTTCATGAAACCGATCCATCTCACAATCCTACTGTTCCTCCTAATCCCACACATGATCCTACTCCTCCACAAGATCCCATCGCCCCTATCCAAGTCATCCACAAGTCCCATATCTATCAACTTGGCTCTTCCACCTTTATCCATTACAATTTCCTCCAAGATCTTACAACTAATTCTACCTCGCATCCCCCTTAAAATGGACTCACATCTTGTTTCCAAAATAATACGTATCCTATGTTGGCAATTTGGAGAAATTGATTATGTGTTGCATTGATGTTTGTCATTGATGTCAATACTAGTTGTTTTTCTATCTACTGGCTTCTGGTAGAGTGGTTGGTCTTTGATCTTGATCTGGAGATTTGTCTCTGATTTTGTTTCAGCTATTGGAATTGGTTTGGATTGGTCATTCATGTGTTCTTGATTTGTATCAAATTCAGTTGGTTCGAGATTTGTTGATCCGGATGCTATCATTTGTTCTAGTAAGTGTTTTGGTTACCAGTAAGGGTTTTACAAGCAGCTCTTTGTTGAAGATCTTTTGATGATTCTGATAAGTGTTTTTGGTGCAGCTTCTAGAAGGTTATCAGGATGCTGATGGTTATCATGTTCATGTTCCAGTTGTTCGTGGTGTTTTATTAGGCTTATGGTGACATATTTTAGGTCCAATATTATTCTACTAGGTTATGGATCAGTTTATATAACATGTTGGGTGATGCTCCTGATGCATCACCGATTGGATTTATTGTTTGGTTTGTGTTGTTTTGGTCTTAGGCTGACTTGGTTTATCATTGGTTTGCAGGATTATGTAATGGATCTATTGTATTATTTTTTAGGTGGCCAAACTAATTGTTTAGGTCCCAAGTTGGTATAAATATAATGTAAGATCTTTGTGTATATTATGTGTGGTATGGGTTATGGGATTATCCGTGTGTGAATAAAGTTGTAATCATATGCAGAGGTTTTTGTCGATCATAAAAGATCAAATTGGGTCTGTAAAAGATGTTTAAGACCTCTAGTATTGAGTTTAACTAGAACTATACTCAGGCATAGGAGATGCTATTCTTGCAGTTCAGTCATCTTTCTAGATTGTAGTCTAGATTTATTTTGTAGTCAGTTAGGCTCCTTTTGTGATGAGTAGTGTACTCTAGGCTGTTGGCCTTCTTGCATGTGTAGGCCCCTCTTATTGTAATCACATACTTTCTGTAAAAGTATTATCTGACTGTGGGTAGGCTTCTCACTGTGCTTTTTCCCTTTACCAGGTTTTCCATGTATAAGTAGTGGTGTTGTGTGTTATGGATGGTTGTTAATTATTCTATGATTTATGTTTATGCTTAATTATTATATCTCGTATTCTAGTATTTGGTTTATGCATTCTGGTAAAGGTTTTATGTGCTTAAAATTTTATAATCTATTGACAACTGATTCACCCCCCCTCCTCTTAGTTGTCCACCATTTATCCTAACAACTGGTATTAGAGCTTGCTCCTCTCTATAGAAGCTTAACCGCTTAAGGAAGATCCTATGGTAACTAATAATTCAACTGTATTTGTTTTCTGGAGAGAAACCCCTAAGCTTGATTCAAAAAATTGCTGAGTATGGAAGATTCGGATGGAGACTCATTTGAGATGTATTGGGAAAGAGATTTGGGAGGTAATGGAGAAAGGTTATACTCATAATCCGGCAAACTTGGATAAGGACATTGAAAATGATTGTAGAGCTAAAGAAGCACTCCTGAGTGCACTTTCTGATTAGGAAATTATGGGATCAACTGACCAATCATCTATGAAGGCTATATGGGATAAGTTGGAGGCTCTAAATGAAGGTGACCCTACTATTTAAATTGCTAAACTTGATGGTTCCCGAGTGAGGTATGAGAATCTGAAGATGGAAGAAGATGAAAGGATTGCTACTTTAATGGAAAGAGTTAATGAAATTGTTATGGGAATTTCATGCTATGGTGGATCTCTAAGCAAAGATGAGATTATTTCTAAAGTATTGAGAGATTTTCCACCATCTTACAAGATGAAGGCTATTGCAATTAATGAGCTTAGAAAAATGGCTAACACTTCTGTTAACATGATACTTTGTTGGAAAATTATCTACTTTTGAGCTTGAAGAATTTTTTCCTCAAGGAGCTGCAAAGACGAAATTTACTTTTCACACATCTGCATCAACAACCGACAAGAGTGATTGGAAAGCTTTATATGTGAAGGAACTTAAGGGAAATGAAGAAAGAAGATGATGAGTTTGAGCAACTTGAAGCCCTATTTTCTAGAAGAGTACCTAAAGGTCTGATAGGAATTAAGTATGAATGTTTTGCATGTAATAAGATAGGTCATTTTGCATCTAGATGTTCTGAGAGGAATTCAAGATTTGATGAGAAAGCTAGAAGATCTTTTAGGCCTAACCATGATTATCGGAGAAAGCATAAGTACAAGAGAAACAAAGACAAATCATGTTACTATGCGGATGAGGAAGGTGTGACTGATTCTGATGATGAACCGACACAAGATTTAGCTAGTGGATCCGGTAGTGGAAAGGAATGGGTATTTTTGGCTATTAAGGAAGATACTCCGACACCTATTATTCAAAATGAGGAAAAGGCCCTTGCTGCTAAAATTGAAGAAAAGAACAAATGGGTGATAGACAGTGATTGTTCACATCATATGACTTGAAATAAAAGGAAGTTTCCATCTTTGCAAGAATTTGATGGTGGTTTGGTTAGATTTAGGAATGACAAAGCATGTATGCTCAGAGGAAGAGGAACTATATCATTGGATAGTAAGCATACTAGTGACAATGTTTATTATGTTGAAGGTTTAAGGCATAATCTTTTGCGTGTAGGATAATTGGTGGATAAAGAATTTCAATTATAGTACAAAGATGGAAAATACAAAATCATTAACAAATCTAGATTGGAGATTGCAACCGGTACATAGACTAAAGGTAACATCTTTCATTTGAACTCCGGTGAGAAAGCATGTTTGATTGTACAAGTTGATGAGAGTTGGCTATGGCATAAGAGGTTGTTTCATGTGTGAATTTTGATTTCATTGTAAAGCTTAGTTCAACTAAGGTTGTTAGAGATATACCTAAGATTGTGAAGCCCTATAATTCAGTATGTAAGGAATGTCAAATGGGAAAGCAAGTCAAAATTTATTTTAAGAGTATACAAGACAAATCTAATGATGTTCTTGATCTTATTCATACTAATTTGTGTGGTCCTACTAGAATGAAGAGTTTTCAGGGAGATAGATATTTTATGCTAATCATTGATGACTATTCTAGAATGATGTGGGTTAATTTTTTAAGGGAGAAATCTAAAGCTTTTGAAAAGTTTAAGATCTTTAAAGCTAAAGTTGAGACAAAGATAGGGTTGAAAATTAAATGCTTAAGGTCAGATCAGGGTGGTGAATTCATATCTAGTGAATTTAATAGTTATTGTGAGAAGCATGAGATAACGATATAGTTGTGTGCATCTCACACACCTCAGCAGAATGGTATTGTAGAAAGAAAGAACAAAACTATCTTGGGTGCGGCCAAAACTATGATGATGGAAGCTAATTTGCCTCATATCTATTGGAGAGAAGCTGTGAGCATTGCGGTAGACACATTCAACATAGTTCATATCAAAGTAGACATTGGTAAGACACCTTATGAGTTATGGTTTGGTAATACACCTATAGTTAAGTATTTCAAAATCTTTAGTAGTAAATGTTATATCAAAAGAGATGATTCCATTGGAATGTTTGATCCTAGATGTGATGAAGGGACATTTCATGGTTATTCTAATGAAAGAAAAGTATATAGATGTTATAACAAAGATTGCAGAGAATTGTGGAAAGTGCTAATGTCAAGGTGGATGAGTTGTACAAAGATCAAATCAGAACTTATGAGAGAGAACTGGAAGTGGAGATGATCATAACTGAATTGGTAGTTGTTGTATGAAACAAAATGTTTAACTAGGTACCTCGGTAGTATCAAAAAATTCAACAGTAACTGAAGATCAGAGTAGAGAAATAGAAAGTCACAAGACTCCTAGGTATGTAAGGTTAAATCATTTAGAAGATCAGATCATTGGAGACAAGAACAAAGGAGTAATGACAAGAAGAAGGTTGGCAGCTAATTAGGTATGTTTAATTTCTCAACTTGAACCGGCATCAATTATTGAAACTTGTAAAGATGAATGTTGGATGAGAGCTATGAAAGAGGAATTAGATCAAATTGAAAAGAACAACACACGGACTTTAGTTCCCGGCCTAAAAATAATAATGTTATTGGAACTAAATGGGTTTTTTAGGAATAAATTGAATGGGGATGGACAAGTTGTGAGGAATAAGGCTAGATTGGTATTTAAAGGATATTTTTAGAAGGAAGGAATTGATTATGATGATACTTTTTCTTTGGTAGCTAGGATTGAAGCTATGATATTATTTCTTGCTTATGACACCCATAAGAAATACAAGGTTTATCAGATGGATGTTAAGTGTGCATTTTTTAATGGATATCTTGAAAAGGAAGTTTACATTGAGCAACCTGATGGATTTTCACTTTGAAATGACAAAAACATGGTTTGTAGGTTAAGGAAAGCTTTATATGGATTAAAACAAGCCCCTAGAGCTTGGTATGCTAGATTGGACAAATATCTTGTGAAGCTTGGTTTCATTATAGGTAATGCTGATAGTAACTTATATTATAAGATCATTGATGATGACATATTTATTGTTGAAGTATTTGTTGATGATATCATTTTTGGAGGTGAGGGTAAGTTATGTATGGAATTCTCTGAAAATATGAAGAATGAATTTGATATGTCTCTGATTGGGGAGATGAAATTTTTCTTAGGTTTGTAGATTACTCAGAATGATAAAGGTATTTTCATTTGTCAAACTAAGTATGCTAGAGTGTTGTTGAAGAAATATGGTATGGAAAATTCTAAACCTGTTGGTACCCCTATGGTTACAAGTGAGAAATTGACAAAGAATGATGCATCAACTCCAATAAGTCCTACAAGGTATAAATCTATGATTGGAGGTTTGTTATATCTAACTCAGACTAGACCGGATATAATGAATGCACTCTGTATTGTATCAAGATATCAGAGTGATCCTATGGAGAATCAAGTGAGTGCGGTGAAAAGAATTTTTCAGGTATTTGCAAGGAACAACTGAGTATGGTTTGTGGTATCCTAAAAATGATGACTTTACAGTATGTGCATATACAGATGTTGACTAGGTTGGAGATGTTGATGACTAGAAGAGCACATCTGGTGGAGCTTTCTTTCTTGGAAAGAAACTTGTTTCATGGATCAACAAGAAACAATCATGTACTTCTTTATCTACTGTTGAACCTAAGTATGTTGTTGCTGCTACTAACTATACACATTTTATATGCATGAAGCAAATGTTGAAGGATATAAGGGTAGATTGCAATGAGTAGGTAGTTATTCACTGTGATAACTCTGCTGCTATTAGCATATCAAAAAATCTGGTATTTCATTCTAAGACTAAGCACATTTTAATCAATTATATTTTTCTGAAGGAGAAGGTGGAAGCAAATGAAGTCAGGTTGGTTTATGTGAATACTAAAGAGTAGATTGCATATATATTCACTAAACCTTTGCCTAAGGAATCATTTGAGTACTTTAGAGATAGATTGGGAGTTTCTTCCCCTCCAGTAGAGACTTGAGTGATGCTGACTGGCATCAGTCCGACATGCATTATCAAAACTATTATTCACTCTGAATTGATGAGTTGGTGCTACTACTTAGGGGGAGTAGTCAGTTGTGTGGTTCAGAGGTTTTATGACTTTTATTTGATTTATATGTCAGATTTGTGGCATTGATGTGAGAGATATTTATGTGAAAAATAGAGCTTAATAGGAGTATCATTCAGAGGGGGAGTTTGGTCTGTTGGTTCAAAACTTCATTGTCATATCATCTTGGAGATTTTCTTGGATGTCTTCCATTGGAGGAGACTTGTTTGGCACTTGGATTTTTTTCACATCTAGTGTTGCAATCAATGCCAAAGGGGGAGATTGTTGGCAATTTAGAGGAATTGATTACATGTTGCATTGA
Source organism: Cryptomeria japonica (assembly GCF_030272615.1). Lineage (NCBI taxonomy): Eukaryota > Viridiplantae > Streptophyta > Pinopsida > Cupressales > Cupressaceae > Cryptomeria > Cryptomeria japonica. The sequence goes on along the minus strand of NC_081414.1, from coordinate 321,936,656 downwards.
TGTTTGTCACTGATGTCAACACTAGCAGTTTTGCTATCTACTAGCTTCTAGTAGAGTGGTTGGTCTTTGATGTTGATCTGGATATTTGTCTCCGGTTTTGGTCTGGTTGTTGGAATTGGTTTGGAAATTGGTTACTCATATGTTCTTGATGTATATCACATTCAGTTGGTTCAGGATTTGATGATCCAGATGCTATCATTTGTTTTAGTAAGCCTTTTGGTTACCAGTAAGGGTTTTACTGACAACTCTTTGTTGAAGATCTTTTGATGAATCCGATAAGTGGTATTTGCGTGACTTGTATAAAGTTATTAGGATGTTGATGGTTATCATGTTCGTGTTCCAGTTGTTCATGGTTTTTCATTTGGCTTATGGCAACCTATTTTAGGTCTGATATTAGTCTACTAGGTTATGGATCGGTTTATGTAATGTGTTGGTTGATGCTCCCAATGGTCACCGGTTGGATTTATTATTTGGTTTATGTTGTCGTAGTCTTAGGATGAATTGGTTTATCATTGGTTTGCAGGATTATGTAACATGTCTATTGTATTGTCTTTTAGGTTGTTGACCTAATTGTTTAGGTCCCGGTTGGTATTAATATAATGTAAGATCTCTTTTTAGATCATGCGTGGTATGGGTTATGGGATTATCTGTGTGAAAATAAAGTTTTTATCATATGTAGAGGTTTTGGTTGATCATAGGTGATCGAATTGGGTCTGTAAAAGAGGTCTATGACCTTTTGTATTGAGCTTAACCAGAACTGTACTCAGGCATAGGAGATGTTACTCTTGCAGTTCATTCATCTTTCCAGATTATAGTCTGGATTTATTTTGTAGTCAATGAGGCTCCTTTTTTGATGAGAAGTGTGCTCTAGGTTGTTGGCCTTCCTACATGTGTAGGCCCCTCTTATTGTAATCACATACTTGCTGCAGATGTATTGTCTGACTGTGGGTAGGCTTCCCACCATGGTTTTTCCCTTTACCGGGTTTTCTATGTACAAATCATGGTGTTGTGTGTTATGGATGGTTGGTAATTATTTTGTGATTTATGTTTATGCTTAATTGTTATATCTTCTATTCCAGTATTTGGCTTATGCATTTCAGTAAAAGGCTTTATGTGCTTAAAGTTTTATAATATGTTGACAATTGATTCACCCCCCTGAATTAATTGTCCATCAGTTATCCTAACATCCTATTGAAAAAAGGATTTGTGAAAAAATGAATTATCAAGGAAAAGGGTTGGACCTTCATGAACAAGGCATATTCTAACCCCTTCAAGTACAATAAAATGAAAGATCATATGCCTTGGATACAAAGATCATGCTCAAGATGTTGGTATATCTTGTATCCCTCCTAAGTAAAAAATCCCTCTATATAAATTAAAATTATACCATTCCCCATCTTCCACATCCATTTTGGTCCCTTATGTCCAAAAGTCTCTTCCTTCCTCATTCACATCCATTTTGGGTCCTTATGTTCCAAAGATGAACCCTGCATCTCTTCCATCCATCTTGGGTCATTACATGCCTCCATTCACCACTCTATCACCTCAAATCCCTAAGAGAGATCAACAAAGGCACACATCCTTGAATTCCTTCTAACATTCTCCTTCCACCATACCATCCATAAAATATCCAAGTCATTTCTCCTCACGCAACCATACCATTGCTATTGGAAACAATTTGGATGCCAAATCTAAAATGCATAAAACTGAAAATCCACAAAAGTTCAAGGATCAACATGTGCCTCAAAACGACATGCTCAAGAAAAAAAAGTATGATCCAAAATAAGAATAAAAAATCAACGAGGCCACAAAGGCCCATAAAGAAAACATCAAAACTATGTGGATTCCCAAGAAGCTCATAAAAGAAATGCATCTCAAAGCGCACTCCAAATTGGTATCCAAACTCAAGTGCTAGTCCAAAAACTCCCTCCACTTGTAAGTCCTCCAATACTCCATCCAAAGATCCCTTATCTTCACAATCCATTATGGGCCCTTATGCCCTAAAATCTACTTCTTGCATCCATCACCCCCTTCATCTATTTTGGGTTGTGATCTCCCACAATTCACATTTGATCCTCTATATAATTGGAAACCCTCTCCTCCTCAACTCCACCACCCTTCAAGGTGTGCGCTAATGATGATCTTCCTAGCATCCCCATCTATTTATCCACAATCCTTCCAAAACCCATCCATTATCCAACATCCATTCTCCATATTCCCATTCATTTATTCCAAACTTTTACATTAAACCTTATCCCCCTTCATCTTCCATCCATTCCATCTCCCCATTCACTTCTACCAATATATATGAGAATACCTCCAGTTATCATGGTTCAATGCAGAATAACATTTAGGGATACCATTAGTGGAATTAGATGCTTGAGTCCTCCCTGCATCTCCCTTTCACGCATCCATTATCTTCCAAATATATCCATCCACTTATCCTCCTCTTTATCCATCCAAATTATTTCAAAAAAAAAAAAAAAAAAAAAAAGTAAAGAGAAAAAATCCATCCAATGGTGAAAACCATGTCTCGTGGTGCCTTGGGTATGTACCATGATGAAAACTTGGTAAAGAAGCCTCATGCATAATCCCCTCATCCTCTTTCACTCTACACTTAGGGGCAAGCTTTATCCATACTATCCTACCATCTGCATTAACCTATATCCCTTATCATCTAACTACATCCTATCTAAGTCCATCATCTTTATCCATATTTGATCTTGACTATCTCATCCATATCATCCATGTGTCATATCCATATCCTCCATCTCATATTCCACATCCTATATAAACCCATCCTTCTAGCCCTTGATCTTGATCAAGGTAGAGGTACAATAATATACACGCATGCTTTGGAAAATACCAACCTTAATTCCCCCTCCATCCATATCCATTACACATTATCCTTCCATCTCATACATTTTTATATGCCATCCGTAATTCCACTACCTCTAGATTGGGGTATTGCATTCCTTTACAACATAGTCCTTGGGTGTTCATACTCCTACCCTCCATCATTTAGTCCTCTATATACTATCCATATCCATCCACTCAATCCAACTATTGCCTATCCAAACAATATCTCCCTCCATTCATCCATCCTTTTACCAAACCTTGGTTCTCCCTTGTCATTGGCCCCAATCCATTTATCCTTTATCCACCATTCAATCCCCTCGTATCCAATCATTTATCCCCCTCCCATCATATCCCATCCATTTATCATACTCCCATCTTATCCAATCAATGTATCCTCTTTTTATCCCTATAATCCAAAAATCCCAAATCAATCCAACCAAATGCAATCAATACTAATCCATGCTATCCAATCTTGCAATCTATCCCATCATCTTTAATCAATCCATCATATTGATCTAAATCAGCTAATAATGAATTAATCAACCTTTAATCAAATAATCACCATGGGATGTATCCTTCCCAATCCTCGAGGTATGCATTATTCTTATCATTAACTTTTCTATCCTCTCAATCAATCAATGAATCACTTGGTTTTCAGCTTGACTAGGGGAAAAATTTTGGTTTGTTTTTGGTTTTTTGTGCATGCTTTCTTGTTTCTTGTGTGTATTATCATTGTTTGTATTTATCATGGTCTTTTCATACCATTGCCACAAAGGCATCATGGTCTTCCATATCATGCTATTATAAGGCATATGTTTGCTCTTGACCTTTTTGATCACCTACTTTTCACATTGTAATCTTGGTTCCTCATACCTTGGTGCATAACATCAAGTACAATATCAAATCTTGGTTTCTCATACCATTGTAGCATGATTGTCTTTCATCCCATCTATCTTTCCATATTCCCTATGTACTTTCCATTTATCTATCCATATCCTTTCCATACATATTTGATCCTATAATCCTCTTATCCAGTTCAAGAGCACATTCATGTTCTTAGAACCTGCATGTCCTCTTGAGGGGGCATACCACAACCTCCTTGTCATTCCTTCCTCACCCACAAATGACTGTGGCATCATGCTAGTAGTCCTTATCCTTTTCTATACACTATTTTGTATTCTCCTTTGATATAATATCACTTCATGAAGCTATATCAAAGAGGGGGAGAATGTAGATGTGCATAAGAATTAATTAGATTAATATTTAATTAATTATCCCATGTCACACATGATTAATTAATTTAATATGTTAACCCTTTTTGATGCCTAAATTAATTAAATCACATTTAATTAATTCCCTCTCCCATCCATTTAATTAATTTATTAATTAATTATATTCATCTCATTTCTTCTAAATTTTTATTTATTTCAATTAAAAAAACACAAACTTGAGGAATATTCCAATCCTCTTCCTAATCTCAATTACCAAAATTAATTCACAATTAATTAGGCTTTAATTTTGTGATTCCTACAAACCTACCTTTTAATCCCCTCATTAAGCTAATTAACTTAAGCATAATCCCTATTAGTATTTATTCAATTTTTAAATACTACACACCTACCCAAGTCCACATGTTACTCACAAGTCAACCTACCCCTTACACATGTCATATATATGTTACTTTCACTAGCCATCTACCTTTTCAACATTTGACTCACAAGTCACCTCATAGCCACCCTATCTCTTACATGTCCCTTTCACGAGCTTCCCAAGTGTGCTCACACATGTGTGAGCACACTTACCTTTGCACCCCACTTCTCCTCTTGACACTTGTCACAAGGCTAAGGCTTCAAATCTGGGACCAAACTCCCTTTCAATGCTAACCCCCAATTTTGACATTGAACCTTAGCCATTGATTTTACTTATGAAAAATCTATAAATTGAGCCATTTCCTCTCATTTTAATCATCTCTTCATATGGTATCCTTATAATGACCATTTCATCACTCAACCATCCTTATCATGCCATCATTTTGTTGGATCAATGAGAAACCACATCCAACCCATCATCAACATATCAACATATTTATCATTTTGAGGTTTGCATGTTCTTGTTTTAATAGGCAAAGTTATATGCATATTTCGTTTAATAAATTTTCTTGCATTCAGTAGAAACACCAAACAAAGGAATATCATACACAAAATGCTAGTGAGAAAGAGAATCATAATTACTAGTCATCTACCATCCTTGTAAAAAACCATTATCCTTATAATAACTAAAAAATTGACCCAAACCTTTAGCAATGAGAATGAACAAATAAGGGTACAAAGGATCACCCTGATAAACTCTATGACTAGGTAGAAATAGAGAAGAAGTAAAATAATTTATAAGAATAAAAAATGAAGATGGTTCCACACAACTCATGGCCAAAGTAATCCAATTAGTGAAGAATCCGAAAATAGAAAGAAGATTATGTAAAAATGGCCATCGAACTTAGTCATAAGACTTTGAAATATCCAACATAATAAACATAGGCTTATCCTTAGAAGGAGTCATAGAATGAATAATTTCAAATACAATTAAAACTCCATCAAGTATTTGATTACCTTTATGAAGCTCTTTTTCTCAAATGAAATGAGACACTAAAAAATCTTCGTAAGATGACAAATATTTATTTTAGTAATAATCTTATACATGAAATTGGACAAAGCAATTGGTTGAAAGAGGTAAAACAATGAGCAGTACAAGCTTCTTTAAAATTAAATCTGAAAAAGTTGTATTCATATATTTGAGCATCTACTCACTAATTAGAAATTTCCAAAAAACCTCCAATAAATCATCCTCAAGGAGATCCCAACTATTTTCAAGGAAATCAATAGGAAAACCATTTGGACTAGGGGTCTTACCTCTTTTCATACCCAAAACCACTATATGTAGCTCATCAAGATTAACTGGGGCCATCAAAATCTCATTCCTTTCCATAGAGACAAGAAAAACTAATTCAATCTAAAAAAAGTTCTCATCAACCATAAAGGTAGCACCATCCTTAGAGAAGAGGGAAGGAAAGAAATGAACATAATCCTAAATGATTTTATCATAGGAAACTGTATCACCTTGTGAAGAAAGAATATATAAGAGAGCACTACCGCAACACTTTTCATTGACAAAGTTATGAAAAAAGCAAGTATTTTGGTCACCCTCTTGAAGTCATGTGATGCAATATTTTTGTTTCCAAAAATTTTCTTCACAAAGATCCCATTCATGAAGGTGTTTGGTTAAAGAAAAATCATCTTGAAGGTACTCGATGGTAATACGATACTCTCTAACACAAAAGTTAACATAATTCAGCTGATCTTGAATCTGACTCGTTTTCAAAAATATATTCCCAAAATCAAATTTGTTATAGTTTTAAGTTGGAATTTTATGAATTGAGAGTCTCTTGAAAGAAGGTACAAAGTAGTACAGAAAGAAGGGTTCCCCATATTCCACCATTGTGACATATGAACATGAAGAGTTGAATCTTGAAGCCACAATAATTGAAAGATACAAGGAGCTCTTTGTTTTATAGAAAATAGAGAAGTAAATATAATAATCCAATGATGCAAGCCATGCCACTCCAAAATTTTAGAAGTTGTCAACCACCTATCTCCAATGTTGTAAGAAGAAACCCAAACTCTATCCATTCTTTCTAAAATAGATTCCAACCCACAACAATGCTTGCTCCAAGTGAAAGAACCATCACTGGGATTGACATCCACAAGATTAAGGAGAGAAATATTTTATTGAATCAATGTAGAAGATTGATCCAACCTACTAAGATCCCCAAGCTTATCTTCAAGAAAAAGAATTGCATTGAAATATCTAACCAATATCGAAGGAAGAGAAGTGAACAAAGATCAAACAAGATGACTGTGAGACCACAACCCAACCTTATCTTGAAAATCTATTAGAGAATAAAGATTAGGATGAAGAATAATATCACTAGAATTAAAATGGGTGCACACCAAGGATAAAGAGTGTTTAGAATCTATACAAAACATATAAGTAAGTTGTAGACGATCCCAATCACAAGTCACTCCTCCTTTATTTCCTATAGATCCAACACATTGACATTAACTACTTTTCCATAGGGTAGAATAAACCTTTTACATTTAATCCACAAAAATTTAGTCTCTCAAAAAAACAAAATAATAGGCTATTTAAGATGAACAACATTTCAAACAACTTTCTAATGAGGGTTGTTGCCCAAACCCCTTACATTCCATAAAAAGGATAATCATCAATTAGATTCAATGAAATGGGAGTTCAAGAGATGAATACCACACAATTCCAACAAAGTTTCACCCACCAACTTTACTTTCTCATGAGTACTTTTCCTACTAACCTAACAACTCTTCTTCAAAGTAGCTCTCTTGACATCCTTCTACTGAAGACCCAATGAATGAGGAGATTGTTTTTTGAGAATCTCATTCACATTAGCAATCCTAGAAGAATCAGACAAGATATAATCTAGATCATCAAAAGGAATAATTTACAAATTAGAAACAATTGCATCTAAAGGAACATATGAATCTACCATCAATTTGTCCTTGGGAGGAGGAGACAAGAGGATTAGTAGCGACTAAAAGAAAGAATAGGAACAATAAAAAAAGGTTGAGCATCAATAGTTCATGGTCTAACAATTGTAGAAGGATTCAGAGAGGAGATAGACAAATCCATGCAATTAAACATAAATTTTAAATCTAATCTAAATAGACTCTGGAAATCTCAACAAAAATATGAGCATCAAAACGGACTTTGAATGCCAATGTTTAATGAGAAGGAGTTCGATAAAGAAGACATACCCGGAGAAGAATCTCATAAGGAAGCTCTTTAGAAGGATCAAATATTAAATGCCGTGGCGTAGTAAAAAGATAGGCTCGTTTATAAAAATATTGCCAAACCCCAAAAGCTTTATCTTGATCAGCCATGCATAAAAAAATAAAATGAAAAACCAAAGTGCAATGAACACATTTATCCAAAAAAGAAAGAGATGTCCAAATGCTTATGAACTTTCAAATCAAGGAATGCGAGATTAATAAAGAATATCATATACAAGTATGTTAGGATATATCACCAGAACTATTTTGGGAAACAACCATTACAACGCTGAGGAGAAGGCTCAGATTTATTGCAGTTAGCTCCATGCATTTCTTGCATGAGAAAATGAACAACATCATTATGTGTAGAGGCCGTTGTAGAAGCATCACGAACAATATCCTTATATGAATGATGCAAGGGACAAACCAAGTCCCCACTCAAACCTGCGATATAAAACCAACGAAAAATGAAAAGACACCAAAAAAAGGTTCAAGAAAGCCGATTGAAAACCACCAATAAACGCAAGAGAGGGAACTCAAACTAGGAAGATTACATGCAACTGCATCATGCATTATATGATTTGATAGTAAGATCTCATTTAAAATATCCATAGCCTAATAATATTAGATTTTTGAATTATTTTATAGTGGTTTTGAGTAGATGTGACTAATACCCTTTATGGTCTTGTGATCCATTTTGTTCACTATTTTATCTTAGGACCTTTTCTTATGCTGCAATTTGAACTTTCAATGACTCTGATTGAATGTCCTTTGAACATTACTGTCACTGTATACATGGTTTTCTTGCATTGAAATGCTATGCTGCTCTATAACTTATTCTTTTATTGCCCTTTTCACTATGTGAAAGTATCTCTTCTCTGTTTATGATGATCTCATATTGTTCTTTATGGCTTCTTAGGACTGTACTCTGATTTGTGAGGGTCTTTATCTTTATTGTTGCTCTGAGATATCCTGAATTGTCCTTTAATAAGATAGCAGTGACTGTTATTGATTATTGATTTTCTATAGATACTATCATTGTAAAGGTCTCCAAATTTTCTCATATTACCGTCTTTCAAATGCTATAACCATTGCCTTACTAGTCCCTTAAAGTGCAGTGAACCCATTCTGAGTACATAGAACCCTTTTACATTGGTCTCCAGACAGGTGAAGTTTTTCCAAAAAATGAGAACAAGGTTTTCACGAACTTTATTGGATTTTTTCATTTTATCTTCTTCTAATTTCTATCGAAAAATCATGAAAACCTTGTTCGTACATCCCAAGATATGAATGAATCATACTTGCTCCCTTAGTCTTTTTTCATGCTGATTGAAGCCATTTATAGTGCTATGAACTATCTTTAATTCATCTATTTGCTTCATCACCTCTTTGCACATGCTGCTATTATGTCTTCCAATCATTTTTAGGTCCGATACTTCTTCATTGTATTTTTAGTGTCTATCACTGTTAAAAACCCTTATTTAACTAATTGTCAATGTTGACCTTGTTGGTGATATTTCTTGCTACCCTCACTCCTAAGAGAAATTATAAAACCCTAGGTCATAGGATTGAATACCTAGGTCACACATCTAACCCCATCAATAGATTAAGGACAAGAAAATGCAACATAACAAGGCTTTCATAGCCTTCTTCACTTCGATCTCCATCACACTCAAGAGGGTATTCCTAATTTTGGACCTGCATTAATAATAATTTTTTTAAACAACAATAACCTATAGGCTTATGGAAGATGGATTATTCTCAAATTCATAAGAACACTTTATGCATCACTTCAAATTCAAGCTTAACCCCACTCACTTTGTCTTTAAGAATATCTGAGAATATATGTCTCTTATCACATACATAAAGGGATAACAAATTAAACAAATTTCTTCCAGCTTAACCTTTATAAAACTGAAAACCCAAAGAGACATAACTGAAATAACTTAAATAGACTGAAAGAGAAGGGAGAAGAAAGATTATTTTGGATAGAAATGATTCTGAAACAAATCCTGGACAATTGAACAAACCAGAGTCTATTCTAGGGCATTGAGGCAATTCCCTTGATTATGAATGCAAAAATAGACAATAGATCACTTCAAATTAGTGAGACCTTTCAGACATTAATGCCTTACACTAATGTAACTCTTTTTGTTGTTACATAAACCATTCTTACAGATCCATATTGTATTCCAGAATAACTGCAATATGCAAATATACTTTAATTCCTTCCTTGAAAGAAACCCATACACACAATTACACATTGACAAAAAAATATCAAGACGAATCAAAATATTCTCAACATTTTGATTCATATAAAGTCTGAAAAATATATCTAGAGACAACTTTTGCATTAATTTAATAGTATGCTCATGACCAATTGAAACCATTGAATAATTTGTACATTCATTTACTACAAAATTATCCCAACACTAGACTATACACAACCCTACTTTACTTGCCCAGAAAAATGAAATATTTAAAAACCTCTACAATAGGCTTGTAATTCCTTTTATAATGGTAAGGAATGCAATAAGCTCCAGGTTTTTTACATGTGTCTAGTTCGTTTTTACCTAATTAGACCTTCTTCAAAAATATAACCTAATGGAGTCGGTTTCCTCTATCTTGTTCTGAAGTGTAACTGCCAAGATGATCACTCATGAAAGCCACCATGCCCAGATCAGAGAAATTTCATGGGAACTAACCATCATGTGAATTGAGTCACCACTAACCATGGGTGGTTATAGACAGAGAAATCCAGGATACAATGTTCTCATTATTTGTCCTAGCAAAAGATACCTCTAAGTGTTTCTCAGATGTGGGTTTATGGCACTACCAACCCACTTCACCAAAACATACACCCTTTGTTGTCTCCATAGTTCTCTTCTTCCAATGGTAATATTTACAAACTGCAAAGTAGTACTGCAAGTGCACTTTGAGTGTCTTGTTCTCCTCTAGAAGCCATGTGCATTTCCAACACTCACTTTGGTTATATGAAGGACTCCTCACACATGTCAGTTCAAGACTTTTGCATCTTTTCTGCAACACAATCCATAGTTCACATGGCCTCGACATATCTACAAAAATTTCAAATCATGTTCTCAGCCTTTTAAGAACTATTAATCAATTGCCATTTTATGCTTGCACTGCCTTTGTATTTAACGACAATCTTGCTGCAATTGCTTGAGTATTTCACGCAAGAAACACACAATTATGATAACTATTCGCTTGACTTCACACATTTGATTTCATCACAAAAATCAGTTTTATTCAACTCTTCTACTTCAAACTTGTGAGAAAATACCCATAATAACATTGCTTTGTTGACATTTGTATCTGGCTCATTCGATATCATAATCCAAACTCCAACATTTTTGGCATGGTCATCGACTCAGACCCATGCTAACTGTCAAAATCTATATGGATGACAAGTTCACCAGCTATCATATTTTCCACCTTCTTTCTTTCCTTTTCTACCCACTCGGCCACTCGGTCAACAAAGATAAAGTCCCTTAATGAGTACCGAGACAAAAACTCTAGGTACACATACTTAGGAAATCAACAAAACATATTTCTTACTTTGACCAAGTCCCAAGCTCACACAAAATGTGCCATATATGTCATGTTGTACATAACTCAGGGGTCATGGAACCGTCAGGATCAACTTGACTGAGTCTCGAGTGGGCCCACTATGTGCCACACAAGGAATCACATGTGGCCCTTTTCTTTGTGGACAACCCAATCAAACATTAAATACAAACTTGTTAGGTCCTCAACATGAGGAGACAATCCATCTCTCTGAGTCTTGAGTTACCTTATCAATTGCCTCTGTATCATCTTCATGAATAAAATGTTGAATCATCAATTCGCTTGCAAAATAATGTATACCAAGAATGAGTCTTAAATCATTTAATGTGTTCATTTAAAATGGTATTTCTTAGAGGCACTTATGATATTTATTAGGTTTCAAAATTGAGTTCTCTTAAGTGAGCTACTTGGGCAAGTTTTTTCAAGGGTGTCTGTTAGTGCATAAGGAAAATTTTATGTGGGCCCTCAAAATTTAGAAAATTTTTGGAGGTCCCAATAGTGGTTGTAGCTAGGGATGTATGCCCCCTACAGGCATAGCAGAATTGCAGTTCTCTGGTAGAAGCATACCTGGTGCATACTCCACTGGACTCATTGACCACTATATATATTTCCTTCAAGAATCAGACCCAAACTTTTTTTGGTGGCCGAGGCCCCCAAAAACGTAGAATTGAAAGTTTCCTCTATCAAAATTTTGATTTTCATATGAATGTGTGATCACCAATCTGAAAATGCCATTGCAAACAAGCTGGCCACACACATAATCTCTTGGAAGTTCTTAGATAGTTTTGCATTTGACATTGTCAATGTCTCCCTTGTAATACTTCTTTTCAAAATCATGCATAAAACAATATGCACTGTCATTTGTTTCATCATCAAATGGTGTATGTGTGCCACATTTATTAGGTAATGCATCCATACACAATACGTAGCAACTATCATATAAATTCAAATAATAATTCAACTGATAAGTTTTATTCACTCCACCATTTGATTATACTTCACATGAAACTGAAGTCTTTGATTTGTTTTACACATGTCATTCTTAACAGGGACACATATGATCTCCTGATCAATTTCATGAACTCTTTCTTCATCATGAAAACCATTCTCAAAAACATTTGAACAATGTTCAACAACATCCTCATAATCAACCCCACAAGAAGATTCAAAATCGTAAAGTGACATTGTATCAGATATTATATCCTAGTCACCATAATCACTCTTTATACAAATTGGTACAGCATTCAAATCATCTGAACTATTAGTTATCTTTTCATATAGTGGATTAAAAAATTCAGTGAATCCACCTTTATAAACATTATCGCTGAGCAACACTCGATCCATGTCTACCTCTTGACCAAACTGGGGATTAAAGACTTCACCAAACTATGGATTAAAGACTCCACTAAAGTCATTTTTAACATTATCCTCAATGTCATCCTCAAGAAAAGAAAAGTTAGAATTAGTATCATCATTTATAAAATCAGAGCAATTACCATCCACATTGGCTTCATGAAATAAATTTTTTTTGATCATACTCCATATAGGAAAAGTCGCTATTCACTTCATTGGAAATAACATAACTATTCAAGGCATGTTGAACTTCAACATTCTCAACTGTGCATACCCAATTAGGAACACTTTGTTGGTGAGGGCACTGGGAAGAAATATTATCTACTATGTGAAATGGTACTATTTCAGGTGTACACATCTCAAATGTCTCTTCATATGCATCATCTTGGACAAATACATAAGGTATAGGCATAGGAAGAAACATATTGACTTCATTATAATGCAATATGCAACTTCTTTACTCAACTTTTACCTCATGAGAAACATAACCAACATTCCAGGGATGTACACTATCAAGGCTTTCAACTAGAGCAACAAGATGGTAACCACTTGAAACAACATTTATAGCCTCTAAATTGCATTTCTCATTTGTATAGGATTCCTCATGACATCTCATAGACTTAGGCTTGAACCTTCTTACATTCTGAACCTTGCAACTTTCTCTGTTCTCACAACAATCTCTAATGCTTGTTGCAAATTCTTTGGTTCTTCCATTCTTATTGTGTAGCTTATATCAGGATCAAATTCTCCTAAGTAGACACACAAAGATTAAGCACCATTTGGTCTTGGTCCTTTAGGAATCCTCTTCAAAGTCTTCACAAATCTCAGGTTAAAAACTGATACTAGCTCCTCTTTATCCAATGTGAATATCAAAGAAATCAGTGAGCAAAGAAAACTCACTAACCCATTCACCAAATTGTTCACTAAATGATGATTGAAATTCTGACCAAGAATTGATTGACTAAAAAATATATTTGAGAACCACTCTCATGCTTCATCTATCAATTATTGCACAAATAACCTTATGATAACATCTTCATGACCCACCTCATAACCCTCCATGAAGTCAATAATGTTTTGTAGATACTTTTCAGCTGATTCATTTTTCTCACCACTAAGTCAGGATAGTCCTTTTCTGATCTCAAGGGGAATAGGATTCTGGTAACCATAAATGCCATGAAAATTTATAGCTTTATACCGTTCAGTATTGAAATTTGTTCTATTATATGGCTATGACAATTTAGTAGGCATAGTTGCATTTGAAACTATGCAAGGATGCATAGATTGAAATACGTTTGACAATTATTCTCTTACAGACATTCTTTTACAATAGGAGACCTTAAAAAAAATGCATAACTCATGACTTATTAAAACAAAGGCTAAGATCTCTTTCAATGAGCATAAATGTAATCAACATACATAATTCTTTTCATGATACAAAGAAAACAAATAACAATTCAGAAGTATATTACAATTACTTTTACTCTTTCCCTTATATAGTGCTTAGATAACTTGAAGGGAACAATTATCATCTTACATTCCTAAACAAAGCATCTATCTCTTTAAAAAAATTAGAATACCTAAAAGTTTCTAACAACTTACTAGTTCTTTTTTGACTGAAAATTTTGAAGATTTTCTTCAAATATCAAGTTCATTTTGACAGAGTCGCCACCTTCTTGCAAAGGAAACATTTCAAATAGCTCGAAGTCATTTGAAGCATATATTCATTTTCGGATTCTCACAATAGTAGAGTCACACATTCTTCTTCAAATTAGCTGCAAATATAATTTTCTTCTAGGCTGAAAACTTCAGATCTGAAATAAATTTAAGATTCTTCAACTTCTTGACTCTTCTTTCAATGGTTTTAGCAAGTTATTATCAGAGACTTTGACTCATTCGTCCCCAACAAAGTCGCCATTTTTGTTGGTTATTTTTCTTGCTACCCTAAATCCTAAGAGAAATTATAAAACCCTAGGCCATGGGATTGAACACCTAGGTCAAACGTTTAACCCCATCAACTAATTGAGGACAATAAAATGCAACATAACAAGGCTTTCATAACCTTATTCACTTCTAGCTCCATCACACTCAGGAGGGTATTCCTAATTCTAGACATGCGTTAATAATAATTCTTTTAAACAACAACAACCTACAGGATTATGGAAGATGAATTATTCTTAGATTCATAAGAACACTTTATGCCTCACTTCAAATTCAAGCTTAATCCCACTCACTTTTTCTTTGAGAATATCTAAGAACAAGTAATTTATATGTCTCCTCTAACATATATAAAGGGATAACAAATTAAACAAATTTATTCCAGCTGAACCTTTATAACACTAAAAAACCAAAGAGACAAAACTGAAATAACTTAAATAGAAAGAAAGAGCAGGGAGAAGAAAGATGATTTTAATAGAAATGTTTTTGAAAAAATCCCTAGACAATTCAATAGACTAGAGTCTATTCTAGGGCATTGAGTCAATTTCTATATTATGAATGCAAAACTAGATAATAGATCACTTCAAATTAGCGAGCCCTTTCAAACATTAATTTCTTACACTAGTGTAGCTCCTTTTGTTGTCACATAAACCATTCCTATAAATCCATAATGTATTCTGAGAATCACTGTAATTTGCACACAGACTTTAGTTCCTTCCTTGAAGGAAACCCATACACACAATTACACATTGACAGAAAAATATCAAGACAAATTAAAACATTCTTAACATTTTGATTGATATAATATATGAAAATACAACTGGAGATAACTTTTGCAATAGTTTAATAGTCTACTCATAAGTAATTCAAACCATTGAATAATTTGTACATTCATTTACCACAGAATTATCCCAACACTAGACTATACACAACCCTACTTTACTTATCCATAAAAGTAAAATATTTCAGAATCTCTACAACAGCCCTGAAATTCCTTTTATAATGGTAAGGAATGCAATAAGCTTCAGGCTATTTATATATGTCTAGTTAATTTTTGTACCTAGTTATCCCTTTTGTAAAAATATAACCTAATAGAGCTTGTTGCCTCTACCGTGTCCTGAAGTGTAACTTCCAAGATGATCACTCATGAAATCCATCATGCCCAGATCAGAGAGCTTTCATAGGAACTAACCATCCTGTGATTCGAGTCACCATAGACCATGGGTGGTTATAGATGCAGAGAAAGCTAGGATACAAGGTTCTCATTGTTTGTCCTGACAAGGGATACCTGAGTGTTTATTAGATGTAGGTTTACAACACTACCAACCCACTTCACTATAGCATGCAACCTTAATTGTCTCCACAATTCTCTAATTCCAAAGGGAAAAATTAGTCACCATGGAAGATGGTAATATCTACAAATTATAGAGAAGTCTTGTAAGTTCTTTTCGAGCCTATTTTTCTCCATTGGCAGCAATGTGCATTTTCAACACCCTTTTGGTTATATGAAGGATTCCTCACACTTGTCACTTCAGGACTTTTGCAACACAATCTATAATTGACAGGGCCTTGACATATCTGTAACACTTTGAAATCCTATTCTCATCCTTTTAAGAACTATTAATCGATTGCCATTTTATCCTTACAATACCTTTGTATTTAACAACAACCTTATCGCCATTTCTTGAGTATTTCAAGCAAGAAACACATAATTGTGACTACTATTTGGCAGACTTCACATATATGATCTGATCATAAAAATCAATTTTATTTAGCTTTTCTGGTTCAAAAGTGTTTGAGAATCCCCGCAATAACATTGCTTTGTTGACATCTCTACCTAACTCATCGGATATTATAACCCAAGCTCTTGCATTTTTGGGATGGTCATGAACCTGGACCCATGCTAACCATAAAAATCTATGCGGAAGATAGGTTCACTAGCTAACATATTGTCCACCTTCTTGTTTTCCTTTTCTACCCACTCGGTCAAGAGAGATAGAGGCTCTCAATGAGTATCTAGACAAAAAACCTAGGTACACATATACTCAGGAACTTGGAAAAACATATTTTGCCCATTGACCAAGTTCTGAGCTCACACAAAAAACTGCCAAGTATGTCACGTTGGACAAAACTTAGGGCTCATTGAACCGTTACGATCAACTTGACCAAGTCCCGAGTGGGCCCATTATGTGCCATGCAAGGAATCACCCATGGCCCTTTTCTTTGTGGAAAAACCAATCAAACATTAAATACAAACCCACTCAGCCCTCGGTAGGAGGAGATAGCCCATCAGGCTAAGTCCCAAGTAACCTTATCCATTTCCTCTGTATCATTGTCATGAATAAAATATCGAATCATCAATTCACATCCAAAATAATGAATACCAAAAACAGGGCTTAACTTGTTTAATTTGTTCATTTAAAATAGTATTTCTTAGAGGCAGTTCTCATGATATTCATCAGGCTTGAAAATGGAGTTGTCTTAAGTGAGCTAGTTTGGTAAGTTTTTTGAGGGGTGTCTCTAAGTGCATAAGGAAAATTTTACATGGGCCCTCAAAATTTAGCCAAATTTTGGAGGTCCCAACAGACCTTCAACAAATGCCTTCCTTGTTTGTCTAAAAAGATTCTTTTTGATATGACTATATTCTTTGAATAATTTTGAACAAACAATAGTAGGCTACTCTATGATGCTACAAGAATAGAAGGAAAACAAAGAAACAAAGCCCTTCATGTGTATCCAAGAATGATTTCTATCTTATAAACACTTTAGTATTTCTATTTTGATGTACCGTCATGCATTATTAAAAGCTAAATATAGTATGCATATAGAAGAGTAACACAACAAATCACCATTATAGTAATGGATTCCTTGAATTTTGCTATGTAGATTGAATATAGCACATTAAAAAGTTCCATATAGAGCCCTTTCTCAAAACTATAGCTACTCCACTACTTAAGCTTTTAATTTTCGATACCACCATGGAAAAGATAAGAAACAAAATAGGCCTTCTTCCTTACGAGAGAATCATTCAATTTGCAAACTTTACTTTAAACACATAGAAAACCTAAGAAGCCACATAGAGATTTATCTATTTAACTTTTAATTTGCTCTCTTATTTGACATGAGGAATTGTTTCTTGACTTCCTCACATAAAATGAGAATTTTGATAGCTTATTTTTTCATTTCTAATAAATTAAACATTGTAAATCATTTATTTATTTTAACTCTAACAAAAATTTTAAAAACTATTGTCACCAAGGATTGCACCATTTTGCTAAGCTCGAAGCTCAACAATCTTGTGAAAAATGGAATGATCCTTAGGCCTGTGGGTTGCCTATCTTGAGGATCAATCTTTAGAGTGAGCTAGTTCTCATGATGAATACCTCTTTAAAGTAACTAAACATGGAAAAAGGTACATAGAGCTTGCTAGAATTTAAACCCACCCTAGGAGGTGATGCACCAAATGTTTAAGAAGCCTAATCAATTTCACTCTCACAATGCAATCCAATAAAAGAAATCTTTTTCATCACAACTCAACTAAGCATGCAATACATCAGTGTTTCATAAGAGGGTTTCTTTCAGAGATTGCTTGAAGGAAAAAACAAAATATTTTTTCAACTTCAAACTACCAAGATCAACTTAACACAATCTATGACTTGTATTAACTATGCATCTTCTTAAATTAATACTACTTGAAAGAGACAATATCAAAGGATTCTAAGCACGAACCATAGAAATATTAGCAAATCAATCACTCATTACAACCCATGAAGTATTAAGAAGGAAAACCACTTCTTTTAGTTAAAATAAAGGAATTGCATACAAATGAGAATGCTTCAAATGAGTTAGAATATTTTTCTTTAGCTTAAAAGAGCTTGGAAAACTATAATACATGCTAAGAGAAAAGAAAGGACTAGATAGAATGAAGAAGAGAAGAAGATAAATAGAAGAGGAAGTTGCACCCTAGCTAAAAGAAGAAGTTGTACCCTGACTGAAAGATGTGACTGAGATTGAACTCCAACTCCAATTGATGGTCCTCTTCTTGGAATCTTCTCCAACTTTGCATGATGAAGTTGTTTGAGTCAAATTTTATCCAATATCATGCAAAATATCCCTCAAAACTGATCCAAACTGAAGGTTTGTGGGCCCATAGTGTTTCTTCAACTCAAATGCAACCCATATGGGAGTCAAATTGACCATAAATATCTATAATCACCTCCAAAACTTCTCTTTTTTAAGGCTCAAACAGAAACATTTTTTTTAAACTCCACCTTTTCCTTACCAATTGATTATGACTCTCATTTAATCTCCTTAAATGATGACATGAAGAATTAGGACCTGACTTAAATGAATTCATAACATGAAGAGTTGAAACTTCATCAAAGTTCACCTTTATCTACTTCTTGAAATTCTACAATATTTATCTATTTTTTGTCAAAGGGGATTTCTCATTGTCTTAACTTGCTCGTGATTGCATTTTCAAACCTTTTGATCATTATGTTGATAATTTTTGTGTCTCAATTTAACTTGAATGACCTAAGACTAAAATCTGCTTTGGGCTATGACTATCTTTCATCAGTCATCATGGTCCTGTCATACCTTTGTCTTCACTACAGTAACCCATTACTTATCATCACATTATGGTAATAACATGATGCCTTTGTCTTTTTTATGATGTCTATCTCTTCGGTTCTTAGGTCTACAACCTATTCACTAGCACTGTATTTTTCTTTAGGGCTGCTAGCTATCTATAGTAATCTCCTTAGACAATAACCTTATAAATAATCTATGAAATAATTCCCTTTAAATGAACTATCAAACCCTTGAATGATGTTTATACCTTATTGACTACAAATTGACTTGTAGGATGGTCTTGATTTGACCTCTATGACTATTTTAGAAACTCCTTAGCTCAGCTAGATTATTTGTGGACTATTCCTATGATCCTCTTTTCATTATCTTCCAAACCAAAACTATCACATACTATGAATCCTTCTATGAACCACTTTGGTTGTCTATTAATATTTCTCACTAATGAAGGTTTGACCAATGATCTTCTCAATTTTCGGTACCTCTCTAAAATATTAGATGTGCCTTTATGCATTTGATGTATGCATCTGTATTTGATTGCTATCATGATTTCTTAGCTCACTGTGACTTGAGAGTGTTTCACTAGCTAGGACTGCAACAATGCCCTTTTACAGTCACTGCGGCCTTGCTTCTTATGGTTGTGTTTGATCTTTATTAAAAACTAATCATACACATGATGTCCTTACTCAAATAGATCATTAAGTATATGTTTTTGTTGTCTTGGGAAGAGGGTTTGATACCTTTTTCAGTCATGATGTCTAAAGGTCTATGTATTAGCTCCTTATGGCTTCATAACCTATGTATTCTTGGTTAAACTTGTTGATTAGGTTGAAAGCACTAGAATTTTGAGAGGGGAGGGGGGGGGGTGAATCAATATTCCCACTTGATTAAAACAACAAACCTTTCTACCAATTAAAGATACCCTCAAAAAATCAAACAAAATTAACTAAAGTAAAACAATTAATGCAAAATAAACAAGAACACAACCACAAGATGAACACTAGAATTTGTACGCAGAAAACCCAAAATGGGAAAAGCCATGGAGAGCTTGTTAAGTCTCAGGAAAATATAACTAATAGTTGTGTTTACAAATAGATAGCTCACTATCAGGTGGCTCACTCCTAGATTACAAAAATGGCTCACTATCAGATTACTCATTGCAGATACAAAAATAAATGACTAACAATTGGAATGCTCACTAGAATTGAAAGGGTTGAAATGAGAAGGTTTTCATCTCCAAATGCATGAAATTAGTTCCAAGCTAAGCTCATATTACAAATCTCAAACTTTACAGAAGATCCGGTTGGAGATCTCTACACCACTATTCTGTAGTAGGTCCAATAAAAGACTATTGCATAATTGATTAGCTTTGATGTCTGCAACTCTCACATGAACTACTTCTTTTTCTACCAACTATCTTCCACATATCACATACACTCACTCTTTTGCAATAAGCTCATATCAGCCTCTGCAATACTTCTACATAATTCCTTTACATACTTCCAGTTACCAAAGCATATACCATGATTATCGGAAAAGGGCAAGGGTCATCGAGACCCAAGAGAATGGACCTATCACCATAAGATTAAGCTCAAAATCTTGAATATGTAAACTCCACACTTACTAAGGAAATCACAATCATAAAACTCAAAGAGATGCTTCTAATAGATACCAAAGTTGCTAACTATTGACATCGAGACACATAACTAATACTTAGATCAACCAAAATTCCTAACATCGAGATACTGGGAACAATGAGAACTCAAAGGGACCTCAAAAGGTCATCATCTAAAGTTGTCCATGCTATAAAATAACTTCTAACCAAAAATTCAAACACCTGAACTACACAAACATAACCCCAACACACACATATATAACCACAACACTTTTCATAACATCCATAACGTCTGGATAGATATTCAGGCCTGCACACACTATTTGGTACATAACCAAATGATTGGTTTTACATCAATGACAACATTATTCATACAAGTCTAACAATCTCCCATTTTGCCATTGATGGCAAAACATATTGAAAACATTACTGCACCCACTCCCCCTTACTCATGCAATTCCTCAAAACCATAATCCTTGAACTCATATTCCTTTTCCTTTTCTCCCCCTTTTTGACATCAAGGACAAAGGATGCCACTGATGAAAAAAAAAAACCTAGATATATACAACCAAAAATGTGAATCTTACACAAAGAAACTTTCAACTTCTCTTCTTTGAAAATATAAGCTTGTAATTCTCATTCAGTTCAAGAAGAAGAACTTCTCAAGAATGTATAGCCAATTTGATACTCATTGAAAGGCTTCTGCACTCAGCCAACAAATCAATAAAATTAAAAAATTTATCTGGAGCAGTTGGATTCTGCTCATACTCTACTGCCTTCTCAAGATAAACTGAAAAAAGTATTCTAGCTTAGCTTCCACAATCTCCTTAACTTTCTAAAAAATGCTCACAAAGTATTATTTCCACCTTTGCAATAGACGAATCTTAGCCTAAAGAGAATTAACTCTTTTCCTCTGCTCGCCATCCTTATCATTCATAAAATCAAAAATATTTACCTAGATTTGTCAATTTGGCTTCAATAACATCAATTATACCTTTGTTCTTCATAGTTGTTGTTGGCCAAGAGAAACAATATACATAGATTCTGCTAGCACTACAAATACTATAATCTTTCAATACCTGTATGCAATTTGACAAATTCTTTTGAGTAATAGCACATTCATTCAACAAAATTTGTATATGTTGGCATTATGGAAGGATTGATTATGTGTTGCATTGATGTTTTGTCATTGGTGTCAACAAAAGCTGTTGTGGTTGGCTACTGGCACTAGTGTTACCTACAGAGGATGTAGTGTTACCGACAGAATATCTAGTGTTACCAGCAGAAGAGACTATTTGTTGGACACTTCCGACATGTTTGGATCAATGGAGTATGTTTGTTTTTATGTGTTACATGCTTTTGGAATGTGTTTTGGTCAGTTGGTATTGACTTGGTTATTGGATGCTATCATACACTCTTGTAAACCTTTACCGGCATAGGTTTAAGGTTTAACCGACAAAGCTTTTATTGAGAATTCTTGACAAGATACATAAGTGGTGTTGGTGCGGCTTCTAGATGGAATTCAGGATGTAGAAGGTGATCCCTGATCATGCCTCAACTAATTGAAGACATTTCTATGGCATGTTGGACCCATAATAGGTCCCGTACCTATCTAGCTTATGAACAGGTATCATCTTAACGTGTTCTCTACACATTACAGGGATGTTTTATGGATTGGTTATTGTTGCTTTGGTCTTAAGATGACATGGAATATCACTGTAATATGGATGTATGTAATGATCATATTGTAATATCTTTTAGATGGCCGACCTAATTGGTTTATGCCTTAGGGTTTGTATAAATGATGTAAGATCTCATTGTAGATCATGGGTATAGAATGGGAATGAAATAAGTATGTCGTGGTCGTGAAATGAAATATCATATGTGAAGGATATTTGGTCGATCATATGTGATCAAGTTGGGTTTATTTAAGAGGTCAAAGGCCTCCGGTATTGAGCTTAACCAGGACTATAATCAAGCATGGTAGATGCTATCTCTCGCAGTTCACTCTTTTGGATTTTTGTCCATTTATCTTTAGGTAGATATAACCTCTCTATAGCCAGTGAGACTCTTTTTTATGAGTAGTAGGCTCTAGGTAGTGTGCCTTCCTGCATGTGCAAGCCCCTCATTGTATCACATACTTTCTGCAAAAGTATCATCTGACTATGGGTAGGCTTCTCACCGTGGTTTTTCCCTTTACCGGGTTTTCCATGTATAAATCATGGTGTTATGTGGTATGGTTTCATTGTGTTGATTATATATTTCATTCTTAAGTTGTATTGCTTACCAGTATTTGTTTCTATCAGTATATATTTCTGCTATTCCGGTACATAATGTTTAAGTGCTCTGGTTTAAGGTTGTAAAGTGGATTAATTGATATAATCTGTTAACAACTGATTCACCCCTCTCCTCTCAGTTGTTCACCGGTTATCCTAAAAATTGGTATCAGAGCTTTGGTCCTCTTTTGTAGAAGCTTAACCACTTGAGGTAGATCCTATGGCAACTAATCCACTGATAAATATTTTCAGAAGGGAAATCCCTAAGCTTGATGGAACAAATTATGGGATATAGAAAAGATGAATGGAGACTCATCTTAGATGTTTTGGCGAGGATATTAGGGAGATCACTGAAAAAGGATACACACCTTATGATCTAACATCTGGGAATCCTTCTCCTGCAGACCTGGACAAGTGTATTGAAAATGCTTGCAGAGATAGAGAAGCCCTCTTGTGTGCACTTAAAGATCAACAAATCATGGGATTGCCTGATAAATCATCTCCAAATGTTATGTGGGATAAATTAAAAACTATGAATGAAGGTGACTCTACTATCAAAATTGCTAAACTTGATGGTTACCAGGTAAGATATGAGAACTTGAAGATGGAAGATAATGAAAGAATTGCTACATTTATGGAAAGAGTAAATGAGATTGTCACAGGAATTCAATGTTGTGGAGGATCTTTGAGTTAAGATGAAATAGTTTCCAAAGTCTTGAGAGCCCTTCCACCGGTTACAAGATGAAGGAAACTAAAATTAATTAGTTCATAACAATGGCAAACACTTTAGTTAATAGAGACATTTTGATTGAGAAATTATCTACTTTTAAGCTTGAAGAATTTGGCCCTTTTGGAGCTGCAAAATCTGAACTTGCTTTTCATGCATCATCATCATCTGCTAGCAAGAGTGATTGGAAAGCCTTATATGCAAAGGAATTGGAATATATGAGGAAAGAGGATGAAGAATTTGAGAAACTTGAAGCCTTATTTGCTAGAAGAGTACCTAAAGGACTGGCAGGAAGTAAGTATGAACAAAAAGCACCTTTTAAATGTTTTGCATGTAATAAGATTGGGCATTTTGCATCTAGATGTCCTGAAAGGAATGCAAGATTTGAAGAGAGAGTTAAGAAATCATTTAAGCTTAATCAGAACAAATATAGATTCAAGAGAAACAAACAATGCTACATAGAGGATGAGGATGGAGTAACTGATGACTCTAAGGATGAATTTGCAGTAGACTTTGCTAGTGGATCTAACAATGGAAAGGAATGGGTGTTTTATGCCTTAAAGGAAGATGAACCAAAACCGGCTATCAAGAATGAAGAGAATGCCCTCGCATCAAAATTTGAAGACAAGGATGAATGGGTAATTGATAGTGGATGCTCACATCATATGACTGGAGACAAAAGAAAATTTATGTCCCTGCAAGAATACAATGGCGGTCAAGTCAAATTTGGAGATGACAAAGCATGTATGATCAAAGGTTGAGGTATTATTTCTCTAGATGGAAATCATAATACTGATAATGTCTATTATGTAGAAGGTTTAAAGAATAATCTTTTGAGTTTTGGTCAATTAGTGGACAAGGGTTTCCAAATTCAGTTTAAAGATAGAAAATGCAAAATCATTAACAAGACTGGTTTAGAGATTGCAACTGGTACTCAGATTGGAGGTAATATCTTTCACCTGAACACTGGTAATAAGACATGCTTGATTTCTCATATTGATGAGAGTTGGTTGTGGAATAGGAGGTTGTGTCATGTTAATTTTGATTGTATTGTTAAGATCAGTTCAAGAAAGGTAGTTAGAGATATACCTAAGATTATGAAACCTCATAATCTGGTATGTAAGGAATGTCAATTGGGAAAGCAAGTTAGATCTTCTTTTAAAAACATACATGATAAATCTAATGATGTGCTTGATTTGATTCACACTGATTTATATGGTCTAGCAAGGACTAGAAGCTTTCAAGGTGATAGGTACTTCATGCTAATAATTGATGATTATTCTAGAATGATGTGGGTGACTTTTCCCAAGGAGAAGTCTAAAGATTTTGAGAAATTCAAGATCTTTAAAACTAATGTAGAAACTGAAACTGGATTGAAAATCAAATGTCTAAGATCAAATCAAGGTGGTGAGTTCACTTCTCATGAATTTAACACTTATTGTGAGATAAATGGGATTAGGAGATAGTTATCCGAACCTAGGACTCCTCAGTAGAATGGAGTAGTGTAAAGGAAAAACATAACCATTTTGGATGCAACAAGAACTATGATGATGGAAGCCAAATTGCCTCACAAGTACTGGAGAGAAGTAGTGAGTACAACAATCTACACTTTCAACATAATTCACATCAAAGGTGAAATCGGTAAGAGCCCTTACGAGTTATGGTTTGGATATACACCTACTATTAATTATTTTAGAATTTTTGGAAGTAAATGTTATATCAAAAGGGATGATTCAATTGGAAAGTTTGATCCTAGATGTGATGAAGGGATATTTCTTGGTTATTCAATTCAAACCAAACATATAGATGTTATAACAAAAGATTGTAGAAAATTATGGAGAGCACAAATGTGAAAGTGGATGAGCATTACAGAAATCAATCTATATCCTATGACAGGGAATGACAACGGAAATGATCATAACTGAATCAACAATGCCTCAACTAGTACAGGACACTAAGAAAGTTACATCAACACAATCAGAAAATTTAACTATGATTGATGATCAGATCAGTGAACCTGAATTTCAGAAGACACCAAGGTATGTAAGGTTAAATCATTATGAAGATCAAATCATTAGAGATAAGAACAAGGGAGTTATGAAAAGAAGGAGACTGGAAAATGAAGAGGTATGTCCTATTTCTCAAATTGAACCGATATCTTATATTGAATCTTGTAAAGATAAACATTGCTTAAAGGCTATGGAAGATGAATTAGATGAGATAGAGAAGAATGAGACTTGGACTTTAGTTCCGTGGCCTAAAAAATAAGAATGTTATTCGAAGTAAATGGGTTTTTAGGAATAAACTAAATGAGGCTAGTCAAGTTATAAGAAACAAGGCTAGATTAGTTTGTAAAGGATATTCTCAAATGGAAGGAATTGATTATGGTGAGACATTTGCACTTGTAGCTAGAATTGAAGCTGTTAGACTATTTCTTTCCTATGCAACATATAAGAATTATAAGGTCTATCAAATGGATGTTAAATGTGCATTTTTGAATGTTGAACTTGAGGAAAAGCTATACATTGAGAAACCTGACGGACTTTCACTGACAGATGATAAAGATATGGTTTGCATATTGAAGAAAGCTTTATATGGACTAAAACAAGCTCCTAGAGTTTGGTATGCAAGGTTAGATAAATATATTTTGAAGCTTAGTTTTACTAAAGGCAGTGTTGATAGTAATTTATATTATAAAATCACTAATGATGATATTATGATTATCGAAGTATTTGTTGATGATATCATTTTTGGAGGAGAAGATAAACTATGCATGGAATTTTCTAACAATATGAAGAATGAATTTGAAATGTCCATGATTGGTGAGATGATATTTTTCTTAGGTTTACAGATTACTCAAATTGACAAAGCCATTTTTATCTGTCAAAATAAGTATTTGAGGGAATTGTTCAAGAAGTTTGGTATGGATAATTCCAAACTGGTAAGTACTCCTATGGTAATAAGTGAGAAATTATCTATCAAAGACACATCTACACCGGTAAATTCAACAAGGTATAAGTCTATGATTGGTGGCTTGTTATATCTAACTCAGACTAGACCAGATATTATGAATTCAATAATTATTGTTTCAAGATATCAAAGTAATCCTAAAGAAAATCATGAATGTGCAGTAAAGAGGATATTCCGGTATTTGCAAGGAACAACAGAATATGGCTTATGGTATTCTAGAGATGATAACTTCATTTTATGTACATATACTAATTGAGATTGGGTAGGAGATACTAATGATAGGAAAAACACTTCTGGTGGATCTTTCTTTCTTGGAAAGAAATTGGTTTCATGGATCAACAAAAAATAGTCATGCATTTCTTTATCTACTGTAGAAGCTGAATATGTTGTAGCAGCAACCAATTGCACTCAAGTCTTGTGGATGAAGCAAATGTTGAAGGATATCAATGTAAAATGTAGTAAACCGATAGTTATCTATTGTGATAACTCTGCAACTATTGACATGTCTAAGAATCCAGTATTTCACTCTTAGACTAATCACATTTCAATAAAGTATAACTTTTTGAAGGAAATGGTGGAAGAAAAGGAAATCAAATTGGTTTATGTGAACACTAAATAAAAAATTGGAGATATTCACTAAACCGTTGTCTAAGGAACCATTTGAGTATTTGAGAGACGGGTTAGGGGTTTCTACCCCTCTGGCAGAGACTTGATTGATGCAGTTTGGCATCATTCCGACATGGATTATCAGAGATTCTATTCATTTTGGCACTGATGTGTGGTGCTACTACAATATATGCTTGTCCCAATGATCATATTATATATCATAAACAACATGAATTTGGAACATAATGCACTGAATGTCATATCAGTAGATATCTAATAGATCAAATAACAAAAAAGGTGCCTTGCAAGGTTCTTCATTATATTCCCATTATTCCACGTATGCAACGATTATTCAGGTGCACTAGCTTGGCACAATTTATGGATTACCATGCATGCAATAGAAGTCGAGATGACATTATTCAAATGCGTGTGGATGGTTCAACATTTATGGACATAGAGGAAAAGTGGCCACACTTTAAAGAAGAACCTTGTAATCTCAAGCTTTCATTGGTAGTGGACGGTGTCAATCCATCTGGAGAGTTGAGATTTGTTTACTCGGTGTCAATCCATTTGGAGAGTTGAGATCTGTTTACACATTCAATAGAGTTCACATCAAAGGTGAAACCGGTAAGACAACTTATGAGTTATGGTTTGGACATACACCTACTGTCAAATGTTTTAGAGTTTTTTGAAGTAAATGTTATATAAAAAGGGATGATTCAATTGGAAAATTTGATCCTAGATGTGATGAAGGGATATTTCCTGGTTATTCAATTCAAAGCAAAGCATGTAGATGTTATAACAAAAGATTGTAGAAAATTATGGGGAGTGCAAATGTGAAAGTGGATGAGCATCATAGAAATTAATCTATATCATATGACAGTGAACCGGTAGTGGAAATGATCATAACTGAACCGGTAATGCCTCAACCGATACAAGACACTGAGACAATTACACCGGCACAATCAGAAAATTCAACTATGACTGATCATCAAATTAGTGAACCTGAAGTTCAGAAGACACTAAGGTATGTAAGGTTAAATCCTTTTGAAGATAAAATCATTCGAGATAAGAACAAGGGAGTTATGACAAGAAGGAGAATAGGAAATGAAAAGGTATGTCTTAGTTCTCAAATTGAACCAGCATCTATTATTGAAGCTTGTAAAGATAAACATTGGTTAAACGCTATGGAAGATGAATTAGATGAGATAGAGAAGAATGAGACTTGGACTTTAGTTCCCCAACTTAAAAATAGGAATGTTATTGGAACTAAATGGGTTTTTAGGAATAAACTAAATGAGGATGGTCAAGTTGTAAGAAACAAGGCTAGATTTGTATTTTAAAGGATATTCTCAAAAGCAAGGAATTGACTATGGTGAGACATTTGCACCTGTAGCTAGAATTGAAGTTGTTAGACTATTTCTTGCCTATGTAGCATATAAGAACTATAAGGTCTATCAAATGGATGTTAAATGTGCATTTTTGAATGGTGAATTTGAGGAAGAGGTATACATTAAGCAACCTGATGGATTTTCACTAACATATGATAAAGATATGGTTTGTAGATTGAAGAAAGCTTTATATAGACTAAAACAAGCTCATAGAGCTTGGTATGCAATGTTGGATAAATACCTTTTGAAGCTTGGTTTTACTAAAGGCAGTGCTGATAGTAATTTATATTATAAAATCATTGATGATGATATTTTGATTATTGAAGTATTTTTTGATGATATTATTTTTGGAGGAGAAGATAAATTGTGCATGGAATTTTCTAACAATATGAAGAATGAATTTGAAATGTCCATGATTGGTGAGATGATATTTTTCTTAGGTTTGCAGCTTACTAAAACTAACAAAGGCATTTTTATCTATCAAACTAAGTATCTAAGGGAATTGTTGAAGATGTTTGGTATGGATAATTCCAAACAGATAAGTACTCCTATGGTGACAAGTGAGAAATTATCTATCAAAGACACATCTACACCAATAAATTCAACAAGGTATAAGTCTATGATTGGTGGCTTGTTATATCTAACTCAGACTAGACCAGATATTATGAATGCAATAAGTATTGTTTCAAGATATCAAAGTAATCCTAAAGAAAATCATGAATGTGTAGTAAAGAGGATATTCCAGTATTTGCAAGGAACAACAAAATATGGCTTATGGTATCCTAGAGATGATAACTTTACTTTATGTGCATATACGGATTCAGATTGTGCAAGAGATACCGATGACAAGAAAATCACTTCTGGTGGAGCTTTATTTCTTGGATCAACAAAAACCAATCATGCATTTCTTCATCTACTGTAGAAGCTGAATATGTTGCAGCAGCAACCAATTTCACTCAAGTCTTGTGGATGAAGCAAATGTTGAAGGATATCAAGGTAAAATTTAGTAAACCAATAGTTTATCTATTGTGCTAACTACATGTTTAAGAATCTAGTATTTCACTCTAAGACTAAGCACAGTTCAATAACGTATAACTTTCTAAAGGACAATGTGGAAGAAAAGGAAGTAAAATTGGTTTATGTGAACACTAAAGAATAGATTATAGATATATTCACTAAACCGCTGACTAAGGAATCATTTGAGTATTTGAGATACACGTTAGGTGTTTTCTACCTCTCCAGTAGAGACTTGATTGACATCATTTGGCATCAGTCATAAATGCATTATCAAAGATACTATTCATTTCAGAACTGATGTGTGGTGCTACTACTTAGGGGGAGTAGTCAACTTTGAGATTTAGAGGCTTACATTCTTGCTTTGATATTTGTTGTCATATTTCTAGCATTGATGTCAAAGGAGGAGAGATATTGATATGGAAAAGGAAACTTAAGGAGTTGTTTAGAAATTTTCAGAGATATTAATCACAAGGGCAGTTTGGTCTTTGTTTCAAAACCTTATTACTATATCTTTAAGTGGGAGATTATTGGTTGTCTTCCATTAGGGGAAACTTATTTGGCATTTCTTGGTACTTAGATGTTTTTCACATCTAGAGTTTCCATCAATGCCAAAGGGGGAGATTGTTAGCATTATGGAGGATTGATTATGTGTTGCATTGATATTTTGTCATTGATGTCAACACTAGCTGTTATGGTTGGCTACCGGCACTAGTGTTACTGACAAAGGATCTAGTGTTACCAGCAGAAGATCTAGTGTTATTGACAGAAGAGACTATCTGTTGGACACTTCCGACATATTTGGATCAATGGAGTATGTTTGGTTTCATGTGTTACATGCTTCTAAAAAGTGTTTTGGTCAATTGGTATTGACTTGGTGATCAGATGCTATCATACACTCTTGTAAACCTTTACCAGCATGGGTTTAAGGTTTAACTAGTAGGGCTTTTACTAAGAATTATTGACAAGATGTATAAGTGGTGTTGGTGTAGCTTCTAGATGGAATTCAGGATGTAGAAGGTAATCCCTGATCGTGCCTCAACTGATTGAGGACATCGCTTTGGCATGGTGGACCCAGAATAGGTTTGATACCTATCTAGGTTATGGACTAGTATCATGTTAACGTGTTATCTACATGTTACTAGGATGTTTTATGGATTGGTTATTGTTGTTTTGGTCTTAAGCCAACATGGCATATTATTGTAATATGGATGTATGTAATGAACTTATTGTAATATCTTTTAGATGGCTGACCTAATTGGTTTAGGCCTTAGGGTTTGTATAAATGATGTAAGATCTCATTGTAGATCATGGGTATGGAATGGGAATGAAAAACACTAATACATTTTGGATCAAATTCTGATGGAGGTTTCTAACGGACAAGGAGCATTGTGTGAAAATTTGATTTTTTTTTTTTTAAATGGCCGTGTTCGTCGGAATTTCGATGACCTCGGGCATTTTATTAAAAGAAAAAAACACAAAGCATTTTCATTTTGAAAGCAAACCGATCGAAGAAAGCAGTGACTGTCTTGCCTCCCTGCCCCTGCCCCCTTACCAGAGCGATCTCTGCACAAGCAAGGTAAGTTTTTTTTTGCAATCAAAGGAACTCTTTGTTTTTCAATGAAGGGAAACTAATTTTTTTTCGCAATCAAGGGCAACTGGCTTTTTTGGGGGAATTAATCCATTTTGTGCATATCCTGCAATCTTAAAATTGGAGCATTTGCAACTAATTTCTGACAAAAAACCCCCTTCGATTATGCTTTGATGGATGTCCATACCTTGTTCCAAAGCTCCTATTTTGGCACATGTAGGGAGGATGCTGGCAAACGTTGCATTGAGATAAACATGACTGTATTACGTTGCATTGATTTTCTTTTTATGGAATGTGATGAAGGCTTGAGTGTGTCTTCTTGAACTCACTTATTATCAACTCCTCTATGATTACCTTAGATCTTTGTGGCTGAGAATTGTTCTTGATGAACTTATGCTCTTTATTGATTTCTTTTACTACCATTATATTATCCTAAAAAAAGGCTTATTCAATGCTCCCTTAGCATGCATGTGCTCTCTTTGTATTGATCTAGGGCTACTCATTAATGTATCTATGGATTTCCCTTATTCACTATGTTGTGACAGTCATTTACAGATTTGGGACTATCATCTTTCATAATTTGATGTCTTTAAGATGTGGGTACATTGCTTGACAAGAAAAGCTCAAGCATTTGTGAAGTTCAAAGAGTTTAAACCCCTTGTTGAATGGTCATCCAGTTGTTCTCTAAATGCAAAATGCTCAAGTAAATGAGAAATTCACTCAAAATGGTTTATCCACAAGTAAAAGAAAACAACTAACCACTACATATATGCATCAACAAAACAATGTTGTATAGAGACCTAATCATGCCTTCATGGATATGTAGATCAAGTTCCTACATTTTGGACAAAAGCAATTCACACAATAATATATTTGTTGAACACACCCACCACAAAGATTTGGTTATGCAATAATATATTTGTTATTAACTTTATCATGGAGGATTTGGTTATGCTTGTTACAATCAAGGTTTGACCAAACTAATTCTTAAATATACAAATGAAGAGTGTGGTTGGTTGGTGACTAATTACTCTTTTTAACACCATTTACAAGATCATATCTAAATCAAGTGTCTCAAGAATTAAGCTACTACTAAGAAGATAGCTTGCCTAAAGCAAATGGGTTTCTTGGGTGGCTATTTATTGTAGATAACTTAGTTCCTTCATGAGAATCAATCAATTTGGAACATGTATAACTCACATTTGTGACATGTCACTAATGCAATTCCTTAGTAATTGTTTGAGTACTATCTCCTCTATTGTTTTCTATCCACTTTTGTGTCCTTCTTCGAACAAATAATAGATTAATGAGAAGGTGGAAAAGGTGGATTCACCTAAGAGGGAGTGGATTTTTCCAATAATATGTTAGATTCTCCCAAGGATGGATGGACTATACACTTGAAAGGTAGATGATTAAGGATGATGACACGGTGAATTTTCCTTAGAATGATAGGGTTGATTTTCCTAAGAACAAGTAGATTCATGTAAACTAGAGGATACAAATTTGGAAAAAATAATGGAAGGAGACTAAAACTAGATAGATTCACCTAAATGTGAGTGTAGTCATCTAAGGATAGGAAAAATTCACCATTTGCATAAGAAAGATGGATAAGATAAATGATTTATGTGAAATAGATTCACCTAAGAGAAAGTAGATTCACATAAGGATAGGTGGATTTTCCTAAAGATGATAGGATAAGACCTCACAAAAAGAGGACTTAGGATGATGACAAGGAGGATTCATTTAAGGATATGGCATATTCACCTAAGGGATAGTGTATTCTCCCAAGAACATGGAAAAATTATTGAGTGGTGGAATGACATACTAGATCAAGGAATGATACAAGGGTAGATTCACCTAAATATAGGGTAAATTCAGCTAAAAGGGTACCCATGAGATTGTGGTACTGAGTACCTATCTATGAACATTGTATTTGGATACAAGTATGATAAAACCATGCTTGTGTATGATGAAACAAAGTCCAGATCTCTATTATAGGTCCAACATAATCTCTATTATTTGAGACACCATTTTATTAGCATATCCAATTAGGGTAATTTATGGGTTTAATTATGGATCATGTTGTCTATTTCCGTGCACTATTGAACTTATTTGGATGTATTGTGATTATTTTAATTTTGAAGTTATAAATAAATTATGTTTGTACCTTAGAAAGGGTAACTCCAATTGATGTTTGGGCAGTTTATTTGAAAACTTATGGTGATTATTGCCCTATGTTATGTAATGGAGTTATTTTTACACTAAGTAATTAACTAGAAAAATGAATTTGTATTGTTGTACAAGTATGATGAAACCATGCTTGTGTGTTTACATGTTTGTGCATCCTATTGAGGAACTCAATAAATGTGGTTTTAAGTAGAAGAATGGAAAACTCAAGAAGCTATGGTGACATATTGTGGCATTAGTAGGGATTATCTCTATTGACCACACCTTTCAAAGATAGTATCCCCTAGTTCTCCTCATAGAATGGGCCATTGGATGGCTCATAGTGGTATCCTATCCTACATTTATCTTGATGGCATTGCTGATAGTTGGTATGTGGTTCTTGGTACGGGTTTCCTCTTACCCTATTATCTTATTTATATCTTTGTTCCAACATGTGGAGATTGATTTTTGTCATGCTATGATGATTTTCATGTTTGCATGTGTTTTGACATTATGCAAATAGATATGATGTCACATCATACTTATGTTTTGATATAGTGTAGGTGATGGTTACATGTTGTTGCTAGTAGTAGTTTGGGTTCAAAGACACAGTTCCACACACACACACAAATATTTGAAGATGCATTTTATATTATTCCTTCTTAGTGGCGATTAGTGTTGGAAGATTTGCACACATGTAGAGAGGAACTCATGTTAGATACAATAGGTTGTGTTTGATAACATATGAATGTGCCTCATGATTTATACATATAGCTTTGGTGTGTGACATGCATGCACATTTTTCCATAAGACACATTGCTATGTGGCATGTGCCATATGCATGTCTTCTTTGTGAGGCACGTTTCTATGTGCAATTTGGCCCTAGGTGTGTCTTCTCTATGAGGTGTATTGCCATGATATGTTAGGATTTGTAGTGTGTAGGCCACAAATGCATGCATGAGGGACTATTATTATAGTCATGTTTTTTGGGCATGTAGCCTAGGCATGTCTTCTCCATTAGGTACATGGCCATGCCATGTGGGAGTTTTTGTGTTCATGCCACAAATGCACACATGAGGGACTATTATTGGAGTAATGATGAATCTTCACTCTATTTAGCCACAATTTCTAGTCGTATAGTTATGTAATGTGCACTTTTAAGGATTGTGAAGTTTCCTTCAATTATTGATGATCTCTCATCTTTGTTGCATGGGCCAACAATTTTATTTTGTCTTGTTTGAATTAGTTTAATTACTATTGTGAGTTTTCTCTATTGTGTAGTTATTGTGGCTATGTTTGATTTGCTATTGGAATTGAACACATTTATTTGACTTATTATTGGTACTATCTTTTCTTTCTTTCAATATTTATGATCTTTGGTAGTTTAGTGAAACTCTTGTTATTTTTAAATGTTGCCTTCTTTGTTGTGATGTGATTCCTCACCAAGATCAATGTAGATAACCTTGGATGAGTGTATATAAGGAATCAAACATTGGGAAAATTTGAGGATAGGGGTAAGTGTTTGTTATATGGGTAGCTACGATCCACTTGTACATTCTTAGTGATTATTGACAGCTATGTCTTGGAGGGTAATCCCATTAAACAAACAAGGGGGAAGTCATACATAATCGTATGGATTCTCCCTAGTTGTGTGTGGATTCAAGACCATCATTTCATATGGTTCTTGGTTACTTTGTGAGACCATGGCATCCTCTTAGACCAATATGTGAGCCTTGTATTGTTATCCCTGCAATGTGGATGAATAAGTGTATGTTAAAATAAATGCTTTGCATGCCATATAGTTGCATATGAGTTGTTCACATCATCAGATCATGATTTAGAATATGTGAATTCTTTTATCCATGTGAAGTCGAATGATTGATTATGAAAATGTTTTATACATTGAAGCATAATCTATAAGATGTTCTCTTCAAGAAAAAATATTTATGCTTTCATAGTGAAATGTTGGTGAAATGGGGTCCTAGTCTAGGAAAGTAAACTACAAACTTATACATTCACCATTTCAAAACATTTTATTGGGGAGTAGTCAATTTGGTTCAATTTAATTCCTCTAGGAGAGACCAGCAATATGATTAATTGTTCCATTTTGATGTGATTGGATATGATTAGATATAATTTCATTGAAGATGCAAGAACTAAGTAAAATTATGCAAAATTGACAAGATTAAGCATAAATAGGTAAATAATAAAGCAAAAAGCTAACATAGAGGTACATATTTGGAAATAAGACTTTAAAATGAACCTAATTAGTTACCTATAGGGAAAATGAGGTTAGAGATAATCTACCTATATGGAAAGTGGTTAAACTCTACCTCTAAGTGGCTCATCTTGAGCATTATCGATATATGGGCATTGATGGTATATTATATCTGGTGCTATCATTTTTGTGGGTGAAAAATTAACAAGGCAAAATATTATTAGTGGGATCATGATCTCATCAAAATGGTTTTGTCTTTGCATTTATGATAGCACATTGATCACACCTTACAAAAGGTTACAATCTCATACATAGCATCCCAAGGTAAGGTCAATAATGATGTAACTTAATGCTTAAACTAGAGTTCTGGGTAGTCATATACCGATCATTTCTAGGATTGATGCTTAAAATGGAGTTCTGGGTAGTCATATACCCATGGCATAGGGTAGGGGTGACCTGCAAACAATGCTAGTTCTAGATGCCTATTTGCTTGGTGTATAACTTGTCAAAATTAGATTGATTGGCTACAGGTCTGCCATAAAGTTTCCAACTTATCACTAGTGAAAATACAAGAACCAAGGCTTAGAATACTCAAAAATGTCTCTCAGAAAGTCTGCAACAGGCAAACTTTTAGTAAGAATTTGCAGACACAATGCTCAAAAATTCACACAATCAGCTACAATAAATACATTCTCTATTAATTTCAATGTTTTAAGATGAAAAAGAAGAGTTAAATGGTTTTGGTTTGATTTGCAATTTTTGTGAAGCTTTTGCACTGAAGTTTCCATAGCCTAATTTTTTTGCTTGTGAAGGAAGACCATGTCAGATAATATCAACAAAAAATAAAATAAGGAGATAATTGCTAGATTATGGTCTAAATTGAAAAGAATAGGTGATGGGAAATGTTATTGTCCCTACAAAATTTGTAAGGGCTTAAAGACTAGAAGACTTCTAATCAAAACAACTAAGAAACATTGTAGGCAGCATGGTCACATTGAAGGGGGACATGATTATAATCCACTAGTAAGTTGTTCATTATATCGTTTTAACAATTTATATACATAAGAAATCACTTGATAATGAGATCATGATCATGGTTTATTTATGTTGATCATTTTTATATAGGTCGAGCACCCCAGGGCACATGATATGGACCAACACAACCCGAAGAATATGGTTTTCATAGTGGAGGAACATGGAGGTGTGAATATCAAAGTTGAAGATAATGATCCCATGGAAGATGATGATCATGCACCAGAAAACACATTTGAAGATGATGGTACAAATACATTGATCCATGACACATTTAGTACTAGCACAACTAATCATGATGATCAAGATGACCTTGATGTTCATGATTTACCTCTTCTTGAGAAGGCATATGAGCCCTGTTACAAAGGCTCCCAAACAACTCTTCTCTTTGTTGTATTGTTGTTGGTGAGCTTGAAGGTTATGAATGGTTTATCCAACATAACAATCTCACGTATATTAAGGTGTGTCATACATGTCATTACAGTTAATAAATGGTGAATCATGTACCATTAATATTCTTTATATTAACACCTCAAACTTCTTTTTTTGGCTATAGATTGATAGGTGAGTTTTTCTTACCACCATCAAATATTCTACCTTGCTCATACCGAGAATTATCTGCCATTATGAAAGATATTGGAATGGAGTATCAAATAATATATGCTTGTCCCAATGATCATATTATATATCATAAACAACATGAATTTGGGACAGAATGCCCTGAATGTCATATCAGTAGATATCCAATAGATCAAATAACAAAAAAGGTGCCTCGTAAGGTTCTTCATTATATTCCCATTATTCCACGTATGCAACGATTATTCAGGTGCACTAGCTTGGCACAATTTATGGATTACCATGCATGCAATAGAAGTTGAGATGAAATTATTCAAATGCGTGTGGATGGTTCAGCATTTATGGACATAGAGGAAAAGTGGCCACACTTTAAAGAAGAACCTCGTAATCTCAAGCTTTCATTGGCAGCGGACGGTGTCAATCCATTTGGAGAGTTGAGATCTGTTTACTCGGTGTGGCCTATTTTTGTTATCAACAATAATATTCCTCCATGGATGTCAATAAAGAGTGAGCACATAATGTTGGCAATGATTGTTCTAGGTATTTTATCATTTAATAGTCCTCTACATTTAATTATAAATATTGCAGTAAAATGGTCATAATAATTATGTAATGTTTTTGTTCATTCCACTAGGCAAGTACCAAGTTAAAGATATGAATGTATATATTGAGCCTTTTATCGACGAGTTGCTAGAGTTATGGAATGGTGTGACCATGTATGACATCTCTAGAACAATAGGACAAAGACAATTTCAATTCCATGCAATGCTTGTATGGACAATACATGATGCCCCAGGGCTAACACATTTTTGTGGTACGTTATAGTGTTCAAGTTGCGCATGATAATTATAATTATAAAAATTAACAGATTTAATAGAATTATACATTATCTTGTAGGTCTTCAAACAAAGGGAAAATTTGCACATCCAGTTTGTGGTCCAAAGATGAAATCCCGTCATTCAAAAAGTTTAGGAAAGCATGTGTTTGATGAGTATAGGCACTTCCTTCACAAAAATCATAAGTACCGAAATACTGAAAAACATCTTTTCAATGGGAAAGAAGAGATTACATCAAAGCCACAAAGAATGACTCCTAACTTATGGAAGTTGGAATATAATAGAATTAATCGTCAAGGTAATGTCATTCCATGTAATGGTTTATGTTTGGAATTTGAATTTTTCTATCGTGTTTTGTTGACTGATGATGTAATTGATGATATTGAAGGTCATCAAGGAATGGATGACCACCTTCCAAAGGCACTAAAAAGTTATCCCAAACAATTTAGTAGGTTGCCTTACTACGAGCAGCTACAAATTGTGCATTTGTTTGATACAATGCATATTGGAAAGAATATAACAGAGACATTATGGAAAATATTGGATGGAAGGCGTGACAAAGAAAAAATTGTCAAAATTTGTAGTGACATTGTGGAATCCAATCATGCAATGAAAAATGTCATTCAATCAAATAGCAATGGAGATCAGATTAATATAAGTGCCCTTCCTTGGTTATTAACGGAGTAGCAAAGCAATTCTATAAAAGAACTCATACAAAAAATTCAATTTCCCACAGTATTTGCTGCGAACATAAACAATCTCATATCAAAGAAGAGTGAATTTGGGCCAGGGATGAAAATGCATGATTGGCATACCTTCATTAAGGTAATTCGCGTTCTTGTGTATTTACTATATATTTGTATACTGCGCATGTACTTTTCATTGTATTATGTTAGAAAATAATGAAAATATCATTTTATAATTGTTGCAATATGTTCTACCTCTATCTCTCCCAGACCACTTCGACAATAATATCAAGCAAGTCATATATGATCTTGGAAAATACATGAGGTAAGTAGTGATGTTTGTTCAATTTGTTGTATAGATATTATATTTGCCATTTGTTTTACTTGTTATGCAATATATTGTATATTATTTTGTAAAGTCTCATTTATATATTTTTGCGTCTTCAATCTCTTTTAGGTGGTTGTCATCTAAAGAAATCCACAAGGAATATATAAAATATTGGAAGAGAAAAATCCCTCATCTAATGTGTGAAATGCAAAAGTGTCTACCTTCAACTTTTTTCAATGCACAAGAACACTGCCTCATACACCAAGTTGAGGAGATTGAATTGTGTGGACCTGTACACACTAGGTCAATGTGGATGGTTGAGAGGCACTTGAAATTTTTGAAGGCTTTGGTTCGACAAAGAGCACATCCTAAAGGTTCTATGGTGGAGGGATATATGGTATACCAAACTATGGTGTACGTTACTGAATATCTTCCTAAGTTTGCAGCAAAAATCCATGTAGATCGCAATTGGGATCCCAACCCCATTAATAAATTCGAAGGGGAGCACTTGATGGGGAAAGGTAGATTGAAGAAAGTGAGAGATAATTATAAGATGTTATTGTAGTAAATTAATTCTTCATCTTCTAAATAAATCAGTTGTAAGTGGTCTATTAATTATTTGTACATTTGGTCGAGAGTGGGATGCGCTACATTTGTATATTGCAAACAATCTTGATTGGATGATGGTGTGGATTGAACGATGTCAACATTCTGGTCGCACATTAACATGGGATGGTGTCACTTCATTGGTTAAAGAAGCTAATCGTAATGGAGATTCCAATGTTACACAAAGGGAAATTGATTTAGCATATGGTTTAAGAGATCAACAGGTAGGTATAATTTTATTAATCACCCGTATGTTTATCAACTCATGATGCAATAATATATGCTAGACATATTGCAAGTCAAACACCACAAGGCTATGTGCTACAATGGTCATAAATTTCACATCAAACTGTAGGATGACATGAAGAAAACTTGTGATTCTGGGATAACTGCAGTCTTTGAGGTGACCAATATTTCATCTAGAAATGACATACATCCTCAAGAGTCTCAAAATCGATACTATGGCATTTTGGATGATATACTTGAGTGTGACTTTAATTCCTTCAAATTAGTTCTATTCCTCGTCAAATGGTATAGGCTACGACTGAATAAAAATGATCCTGATAGAACTGTTATCGAACATGATAATGGATTTACAATGGTTAATACAAGGTCGTTTGAACAAGTTGGGGATGAGCCCTATGTTCTTCCAAGTCAATGTGAGCAGGTATTTTACTCGGAGGTTCCACATAAACCAAGTTGGTCATTTGTTGTTAGACATGATCCAAGAGGAAGGCCGATAATGCATAATGTGATGGAAGAAGAAGATACCAAAGAAGTAGAAGATGATATAGATGATGATCATGATCGACAGTTAGTCGATGATGTTCCTGATGGAAATGTACACGAAGAAGAAGCTAATGACGATGATGTTGTTGCTGCTGATGATGATGGTGATGGTGATGGTGATGGTGATGGTGACAGTGATAATGATGGTGATGACGATGACGATGACGAACACAATGACTACGACGACGACGACGATGATGACAATGATGATGACGATGATGATGATGATCATGATGGTCATGATGATGAGTTGGATGAAGAATAAGATCAATGACATGAATGAAATGTATGAGATGCGACTATTATATTATCTATTTAATATTGATATCTTGATAGAAATTGATTTGACTTATATGGTTACATAAATAATTCATATGTTTTGAATTCTAATGCCATTACTTAATTAATTCATGATGCACCTCTAGCTATGTGATAGATGGTAATTTAAAATACATATGTGATGGATTACATGCTTATGATGATACATGTGACATTTTTTGAACTTTGTGTTTATTTATGGAATGTGGACTACTTATTAGCTATGTGATGGATGGTGATTTGTGATACGTATGTGATGGAATACATGTTTATGATGATACATATGTGATTCTTATGATTCTCAATTACATATATGATGATACATATGTGATGCTTATGATGCTTATGATACTGTAGTATTTATTGTTTATCAAATTACAAATGTAATGCTTATGATGCTCAATTGTTGGTGCAGGAACCTAAACCCCTTTGATGAGGATCCTACACAGTCTCATGGATCGATAGGTATAAGTCAATACACCTTATAGAAATAATATATTTTTTAAAAATTACAAGAAAAACAAACTTCCTCAGTTTTTCAAACCTCAACATTAGCAGCAAATCTAATACAGTTATCAACACTTGAGGCCCCAGTTAGACTTACTCAAATTTTAATCTCAACATCAATTTTATGGCCAACTTCATCAATATTACCCTCATTTGCAAAATATCTCTCTCATTACCAGCTAACTCTCTCATTTGATGGTGCACGAGTATCACCAAATAGGTATTTGTCAGATGTGTCTTCCTCAAGTGAGGGAAATGTAGGAATAGAAGAGGAAAGTGAGACATGTAGTAGATCTCAAATAGGGAGATCAATTAGAGGTCAAAATATTAGAAGAAAATTCAATAAATGGATGGAATTTTTTCTTGCTCAAGGGGGTCATGTTCTTATGATGATGAGACCAAAGGCGACATTGAGGTGCCCTTGCGGTACAAACATCTACTGAAACAATGTGTACCCAAGGAACTTCCCCCTATAAACACTGATTTTTGTGTTAATGAGAGGATATATCGCATACCACCTTCATCGTTACATGGTTTGGGCCTATTTTCCATGGATGGCATAAAGGTCTATTACAACAAAGTTTCTGAATTGATGGAGTTTGTTGGACCTTATTACAATTATAATGATTGGATGCAGATTGTTCGATATAAAAAAAGTATGCATAGGTATGCACTGTCAGCCAATTATATACAAGAAAAAGATAATGATCAAAGTAAATGAGTGGTTGTATACATTGATGGAAGGCCAAAAGCAACTTGGAATATTGCAGGTTTTATAAATAGTACACGACTTGGGTCAACTAATAAGCAACCCAATTGCATATTTGAGGCACGTGAGGGAAATTGTGTGTTTGTATGTGCAATAAAATCAATAAGTGTAGGGGAAGAGCTACTAATTGACTACAATTTGAATCGTATAGATACAAACAAAGTTACTATCATGGGGGAGGTATGTACTATATATACCATTTAAGCCAACTTCGAATTAATGAATCCAATAAACCATTGTATTATTAAATTTTTTTGCTAAGTCTATTGGTTTGATTTTGCTAACGTTTTTATATTTTTTCTTTGTCACAGGGCCACATGGATCCACCA
Organism: Cryptomeria japonica; assembly: GCF_030272615.1. Taxonomy (NCBI): domain Eukaryota; kingdom Viridiplantae; phylum Streptophyta; class Pinopsida; order Cupressales; family Cupressaceae; genus Cryptomeria; species Cryptomeria japonica. Next base: position 321,894,119 of record NC_081414.1, on the reverse strand, counting down.
CATAGCACAGATAGGGGTGTAGGTCCCGACACTTCTACAAAGCAGGTAAACCTCATTGTAATTGTACAAATTAGATAGAAGCAAACTATTACATTATGATCTTTTCTTGAGTGTTTTGAAGTAATTTTGATAGTGTTAATTATGTTCTTGTCACAGATAGATGTTCGGGATAAGGGAAAGGAACTTGCAGTACCTTAGTACCTCCATAGGGATTTGGGGCGCTCAACAGTGTTATGCGCTGATGACATCGCACTTAGTGCAAACCCTATACAATTGGTACAAATGAATATTAGAAAAGTTAGCCAAGAGATTGTTGATTTGGCAACCATAAGCCCTCAGACTAATGAGATAACAGAGAGGGTGCAACTATTGTTGCGGATAGTGGAAAACTTGCAAGTAAGCAGTAATGAAAGCTTTAATCATAACAAAAGTTCAATAATGGTTTATATTTTTTTCTCTTTTATGTCATTAACTAAAATATGTATGTGTTGTTTTTACAGAAATTTATAAGGGCTCATCATCTTGGTGGTGATGATTAGGGTATTATGGGTAGTTCAGGTGATGACCATGTTCTATATATTAAAACCACTCCTTGGACTTGTGAACTTGCTTTTTTAATGTTTTATATATTTAATGTATTTCTCTTTAGGTGCTGACATGGGTCCGAGGTCAACCCCAATTGTATTGCCGATTGCAATGTCGGCAACACATAGCATGCAGACATCGTCTGTTGCACTGGCTCGTGTTGACCCGCCCACTAGTGGTAGATCCCTCTTTTTCTCTCTCTTTCATTATGTGTTCATTACCCTTGAAGTGTTCTTTCTTGGAGGCATTTCATAGTGGAATCATTTACTGTGGCAGGAGATGCACATGAGGATGCACTAGAGGTGACTATTGGTTATAACATACCATCATTTCCTGGATCTTCCCGTATTTCTAGTACAGGAACGTTGTAGGCCACATTGGTGGTGAGCGACGAAGAATTGATTCCCTTGAAGATACAGAAGGTTCTAGGTACTTTAAAATTATTATTATATATAGTCTAATTGTAATTTACTTATTGATGCTCTGCAAAAAGGATTAGAAAATCTATTTGATGGCAACACACACAAGAGCACAAGAAACAAACATTAGTGTTAGCAACAAAAGATTATCCTAAACAAGCATATCAAGAGAGATATTAAGCATGAAATAGAAAGCATATAAACATAGAATAAAATAGCTAATCAAGATGCTCATAGTTGCTCCTCCCTTGTTCCTCTCCTCTCCAAGTCCCAAATGAGTGTATCTCTTAGCTTTTAGCACTATCCATGGATGCCATATGGAGATTCAAGATAGTTGAATATGATAAGAAAATGCTATGCAAGTGTAGATAGTGATGCTATGAGAAAGCTCTATTCTAATGCCAGTATAACAACAATACTCTAATGCTTCCCTTTTTGCTTGAGGAGAAGGGTTCTATTTATAGAAGAAATGGGGAAATGAAGGGTCAAGATTGAGTAATCTTAACAAGGGTTAGGATTGAAAGATATTCAATCCATGTGAGACTTTCAACCCAATCCCATGTTGACAAGTGTCACCATGAGGAGGCTTGAGAGGAGAGATAAGGAGCATTAAATGCTTGAGGGGACATGATGGTTACCCTAGTCAAAGAAATAAATGCTTTAAAGAGACACATGGGTTACATGAGGGTTAAGTTAGGGGTCAAAGTCCTTAACCATGGGTGCAAGTGGAATTAACCATTAATGGTCATGTAAGAGCCATAAGTGGTTTGGAAGACTTTAGAGGCTAATTTGTTGAACACACAAATCATTAATTGCTTTTCAAAGACTTTGGAGTCTTTGAGAAGTGACTCCAATTTGCTTAGGAATGTGACAATATTTAGGGGATGGATTAGGTTAATTAGGAAAGGTTTAGAAGAATCTAGAAGGGGTTTAAGCATGCAAGTGGATTTTGTAGGAAAATGCAAGTGGGAGGAATTTTGGTATTTTCAATTAAAATAAAATCATTTATTTCAATTAAATGGTGTAATTTGCATTTGGGTAAATATTCAAATAAATATTAATTTATTTAAATGAGAAAAATGAAGATAAAGCATTAAAATGCTTGAAGACTTTGAGGGAAACCATTAAAGGCTTGAAGACTTTAAGGAAAACCATTAAAGTCTTAAGAAGACTTTAAGGGAAGCCATTAAGTTTGAAGACTTTAAAGCCATCAAGTTTGAAGACTTTAAAGGAAACCATTAAAGGCTTAAGAAGACTATAGAAGGAAGCCATCAAGTTTGAAGACTTTAAAGCCATCAAGTTTGAAGACTTTAAGGGAAACCATTAAAGGCTTAGGAAGACTATATAAGGAAGCCATCAAGTTTGAAGACTTTAAAGCCATCAAGTTTATAGACTTTAAGGGAAACCATTAAAGGTTTCAAGTGGGTGAGGATAAATAGGATTTTAAATAAATAATTTATTTAAAATAGTTGTGCAACTTGCATTTGTAGGAAAATGCAAGTGGGTGGAGGATAAAGGTGATTTAAATAAATGATTTATTTAAAATAGTTGTGCAACTTGCTTTTGTAGGAAAATGCAAGTGGGTGGAGGATAAAGGTGATTTAAATAAATGATTTATTTAAAATAGTTGTGCAACTTGCATTTGTAGGAAAATGCAAGTGGGTGGAGGATAAATGTGAAAATAAATGTTAATTTATTTAAATGTGAGAGATGAGATTTTGGTGGTTTTAAATAAATATTAATTTATTTAAATGTGAGAGAAGATTTAATTAAACAAATATGATTTATTTATTTAATTAATGGTTTGAATTTGTTTAAGTGAATTAAATCAAATAAATTGAATAATTTATTTAATTAATAGGAGAAGAGGGTTAAGATGAATTAATTAAATATTAATTTAAGTAATTATTGATTGATGGTTAAATAATCAAATAAATACTAAATATTCATTTAATTAAGTGGACAGATTTATGTGACTACATTTGCCCCTCTTTGAGACGGTGCGGTTTTATTGCATCGTTTCAAAGAAAGAAAAATAGGTGTGAAGAAATGCCCCATAAAATGTAAATTTAATGGGTGGTATGCCCCCTCGAGAGATGGGCCGAATTTTTTTGAAAAATTGGGCGATCTCTCGAAAAAGAATGAAAAGTGGATTGGAGGTAGAATAGAAGAAATTAGAACTAATGATGAAAGAATGGGAGAAAATGGAGTGAATATGAAGAAACAACAAGCCAGCGAGTACCTTGAGGTCATGCAAGAGATACATAGCAGATGTAGTGTGGGGTTTGGATTGATGCTATAGAATTGATCAAAATTGGTTGGACAATCTGGTGCAATCGGTTTAATTGCCTCGGTCAAGTCAATGCGTGACAGTTGATGTCAGTTGGTCACTTGGACATAATAAAGTCTGAATAAGTGAATCAAAGTGACCTGATGTGACTTAGACAATTGATGTAACTGCCCGCTGAAGTCAAGGTATATGAAGGAAAATACTTGTTGAGACGTAGACAATTGATGTAATTGTCCGATGTGATTGTGTTTGATTGGTTGATCAATTGATAGTGTGTACGTATGATGGATGGTTGTGGGGAATCATGGCAACCCCGTTGAGACTAGGTCATTATGATAAATGCCTAATGTAGTCTAGGATTACCATGATCGATTACCTATTGAGACCCGAAGATACTTGATCAGAGTATCTATTGATAGTCTAGGTGTGTGGGAGTTTATGTATCTGTGTAGACAGAGTAACTGGCTTAATTTTGTGGATGAGTGAGGATGGGAAGTGATGAAGGGATTAGGATGATGTTGATGATCAAGATAGGGAGGGTGAGGGGGGATTCAATGTGAGATAGAAGATATGGAGGACTAGGACCGAGGCCTATGGAAGAAGATGAGTAAAATAGAGTATGCATTATTATGACTATGTATGCATGATATGCAGCTATTATGAATGTATGGATGGGTGGAATGCAACGAAATGCAATATATACAGATGAGATGGAATGATGATCCATGGTGCTTTATTTTTCATCATTGAGATTGAAAATGTTGTAAGAAAATACAAGCAACTTGACATAAAGATTCAAGATGACCAGAGTATTTCTTACATGGATTTTGATATAGAAAGTTAACACAAGCAACTTGATATAATGGATCAAGTTGACCTAAGTATTGCTTGCAGAACAGACAAGGATTATCTCCTTTCATGCATGACTTGGATCGTCCTCCTTGATCTTAGGCTGATCATATCCTGAGACAAGTGCATACCGTAATAAGAGATAAAGCCTTTATCCAGTTTGGATGAGGTAGGAGGAACCAAAGAAAGAGAATTGTACCTACAAACAAACAATATATACATAAAGAATAAAGAATATGGATCCTTGGTAATGGTTCATGCTCATATGGTCGAGGTATACGCTGTAGTCAACAAGCCGTAGTGATCTATGACTATATTTTTGCCTATGATCACATAGCTTAGTGAACTTCCCATGTAGACACCATTAGTACATGCCCTAGAACTTCATCGGAATAATGAGTCGAAGATACACAAACAATGTTGTAGGAACTTGATATATAAACAAATGAATTACTTCACAAATCAACCAAGTATTTGATAGCTTAACACAATTTTCTTGTCAAAGAAAATGTCATTTTGTCTTTGTTTTGGTAAGGAAGGATGCATCCTTGTTGAAGACAGTTTGATTGTTGATGTTGATTGTGTGGTCAATTGATAAGTGGTCATTTTATGGAGTATATCACAATGTTTGTTTGGTATCTGCGTGGATGAGTATGTACAATGTGTTGCCGTGTTTTTGTTTGATTTTTGATGGTTTTTCGTTGTTTTTTGGATTTTGAATTGTTTTGAATGTTTTTGGATTTTGTGAGACGTTTTTGAATGTTTTTGGATTTTGTAAAACAGTTTTGAATGTTTTATCTAATGAATCACCAGTAATGTAGAATCCACTTCCATCAACTAGATTTTAAGGGCATTGCCCCCAAGTGTAGACATGACTATGAAAAAGTGGGATGCAAGACACATGAAGTACTATCTTTGATTACAAATCAAATAACAAGCCATGGTTTGGATGGATGGATGTGTGGATGCATGAATGTGATTGCAACAAATCTGAAAGATACTGGAGCCATTGTCTTTACGAGTTGTGCCTGTTTGCCAGGTTTTCACCATCGCACTTACCCAAGGTGCCACCGGAGTGGTTGTTCACCGTTTGGGTGCATGATTTTTCTTTACTTTTTTTGAATGTTTTTGTATTTCTTCAGGATATTTTTCTGAATTTTTTTTGGTATTTTCTGGTATGCAGGGGAGCCTAATGCTCTATACAGCTTAGGTATAAAACCATTTTAGGTGCATGCTATTGATTGGATCTGGGAGCGGTTCTCCTTTTGATGTAGCCAACTGATATGCCCCGGACCCGAACATAGTAGTGACAACATATGGGCCCAGCTAGTTTGATTCAAACTTTCCCTGATGTTCTCTATTTGGTTGGTTGCGAGGATTCTCCCATAGAACAAGATCACCTACCTCAAATGTATGAGATCTAACTTGGTGATTGTAGCTTCTACTCATGCGCTGCTGATAGGCTTTGAGATGGTTGTATGCAGCTTGTCGCTTCTCATCTAGTAACTCTAAGTCCTGAAGATGGGATACTCTGTAGGCTTCATCATCTATTAGATTATGCAAGGAAACCCGTAGTGATGGTATCTCCACCTCAATAGGTAAGATAGCTTTGGCACCATAGACCAATGAATAAGGAGTTGCGCCTGTAGGGGTCCGAATGCTAGTTCGATATGCCCATAGTGCTAGATTCAGTTGAACATGCCAATCAAGGCTGGCATCATTGACTGTCTTCTTTAGGATTCTTAATATGTTTTTATTGGATGCTTCGGCCTGACCATTGCCTTGTGGGTAATAGGGAGTGGAAAAGCGGTGTTGGATATGAAATTTCTCACAAAGTTCGCGGACATCCTGATTTTTGAAAGGAAGACCGTTATTTGTGATGATGGACATGGGTACACCATACCGGCAGATGATGTAATTGAGGATGAATGAGGCGATCTACTTGTCGGTGACTTGGGTAAGTGGAACAGCTTCGATCCACTTTGTGAAATATTCGGTGGTGGTAATAATGAATTTATGGCCATTGGATGAAGATGGATGAATCTTACCCACAAGGTCAAGGCCCCATTGACAGAAAGGCCATGGTGTTGTGATTGGTTGCAGTTCCTGGGCTGGTGCATGTATCAGGTCACCATGAACTTGACATTTCTTGCATTTTCTGACAAAGTAGTAGGAATCCTTTTCCATAGATGGCCAATAGTATCCATTGCGCAAGAATTTCTTGGCTAGTGATGGACCACTTGAGTGAGTCCCACAAATTCCTTCATGGACCTCTTCCAAAGCCTTTGTTATCTCACCTTGTTCCAAACATCGAAGGAGAGTACCATCGAGACCATGTCGGTATAGGGTTTCGGCAATAATGGTATATCGAGCAGTTTGGCGAATGAAGGTTTTATGTTGGTTATTTGATTGGTTGGGAGGAAGGGTGTGATCGTGGAGATAGGTGTAGAACTCACCGTACCATGGGGATTCAGAACCGACAAGGTGACATATCATCTCAGATTTAGGGATATCATAAGCAGGGATCCAAAGCTATTCTACCAAGAACTCGTAGCGTGTTCAATTATGTGGAAGATCTAGTAGAGATGAGATGGTAGCCATGGCGTCAGTAGCTTGATTCTGATCTCTTGGTATCTACTCAAAAGTGATAGTAGTAAATGATGTCTTTAGAGTGTCCACCATTTGCTTATATGGCGTGAGTTTATCATCTTTGGTCTGATATTCATCTGTTGCTTGTTGAATGACTAGTTGGGAATTGCCATATACTTGCAGTTCTTGTAATTTCCATTATACAACTAACCTGAGTCCTGTGATCAAGGCCTCATACTCTGCTATGTTGTTTGTGCATGGAAATGTGAGCCTGTAAGATTTTGGGATGCTATCACCTTGAGGTGTGATAAACAAAATGCCTGCCCCCGAGCCGTGCCTAGTGTATGAACCATCAAAGTATAATTTCCATGGTTGTGCTATTGTGATCATGAATATCTCTTCATCTAGAAAATTGGAAATGAGAGGATGATCACCTGTGAGGGGCGCATCGGCCAACTAATCTATAATGACTTGACCTTTGATAGCCTTACAGTCTACATACTCGATGTCAAATTCACTTAGAATCATCACCCATTTGGCCAAGCGACCTGTCAATGCTGCTTTGTTGAGTAAATACTTGAGTGGATCAATCTTTGCAATGAGTTGTACCTTGTGTGTTAACAGATAGTGCCTCAGTTTAGTAGCTGCTAAGATTACTGCTAGGCAAGCTCGCTCAATAGGTGTGTAATTGAGTTCATATCCCACCAGTGTGTGAGAGATATAGTAAACAACACACTATTTTCCTTCTGCATTATGTTGTGCCAGTAGTACACCCAATGCTGTACTTGTTGTTGAGATATAGAGTAACAATGGTCTACTTGGATCTGGTGGCATCAACAATGGTGGATTCATGAGATAGTCTTTAAGCATCTGAAATGCTTATTGGCATCGGGCATCCCACTAAAAGCAGATATTCTTGTGTAGCAGGTGTGTGAATGGGTGACACTTATCAGCCAATTGTGCAATGAATCTTTGGATGGATTGAAGTTGCCCTTGTAATGTCCTTAGCTGACTAATATTCTTTGGAGGTGGCATGTCCATGATTTCCTTAACCTTTGCTAGATCAACCTCAATGCCTTTGCTTGAGACAATGTATCCTAGAAGTTTCCGGGAGGTTACTCCAAAGACACATTTCTTTGGGTTGAGTCGAACATGATATTGTTCTAGTCTATCAAAGATTCTCTCCAAGATGTGGAGATGCCCTTCTCTGGTGAGTGATTTTGCTAGTAAGTCATCAACATAATCTTCCATCATAGTATGCATCATGTCATGGAAGATGGTGGTCATTTCTCTTTGATAGGTTGCTCCTGCATTCTTTAGACCAAAGGGCATTACATTCCAGCAATATGTGCCCCATGGACAGGTGAAGGCTATCTTATGTTGGTCCTCTGGTGCGATCTTTATTTGATTGTATCCTGAAAAGCCATCCATGAGTGAAAGCATGGCATGTCCTACTATCAGATCCACTATGATGTTGATATTTGGTAGGGGGAAGTCATCCTTAGGACATGCCTTATTCAGATCTCTGAAGTCAGTACAAATGCAGATGCCCCCTTTTGGTTTTCCGATAGGCACAATGTTGGAGATCCATTCTGCATAATCAATTGGCCTAATGAAACCAACATCTAGAAGTTTCTTGAGTTCTGTTTTGACTAGCACTGCAATCTGGGGATGCATCTTACGAAGCTTCTGCTTGATAGGTTTGGCTCCTTTTGCTACGGTGAGGTGATGCATGACTAAATCAGGATCAAGCCCAGGCATGTCTGCATATGACCATGCAAAGTTGATATGACGCTGTTGAAAGAACTCTATAAATTTAGGTTGTTCCTCTGGAGTGAGAAGAGATGCCAGATGTATGAGATGAGGATTTTCAAGAGTCCCCACATTGTATTCTTTGGTTTCCTCGATGAGAATCGTTGATCATTCCTGTTGTGTACTAGCAGGGAGGATGTCAAACCCTTCATCCTCAGGTGCCTCAGAGAGGTTTTCACCATTGGATACACTCTTTCTTTTTACTTTTGTCGGATCAAATAGTGCCACAGTGTGGTTTTCACTAGAAGATCCATGTTTTATTGTTATATTTTTGCAGCTGAAAGGTTTGGCATCCACCCCGAAGTATGCTGCACTATTAAGTTCAATGGCGAATCCATCTTTTTGATCCCCGCTTGGTAAGTTATCCCTTAATTCCAAAAAGTCAATGATGGCCTCATCATTTTGGAAGAAGTCAAGGCATGGGGAATTTGGTTGGTTCCATTCGATGAGTTCAGGGTGGATAATGGGCATTACTTCATCGATTAGGTTAAGTGCGTTAGATGTATTAGTGAGGGTTAAGACATTATGGTGAAGGTTGTTAATGGTACTCTCACTATCAAAATCAGGCATAGGATGAGATGTAGGGTCTGTGAAAGATGTTTCCAGTTTAGGAACCCAAGTGGTCTTTATTTGTGCTTCTCCGTAAACAGGGATGTCTTTGCGTGGTGGAGGTGGTGATGTGTCTTCTTCATCTGAAGTGTTAAGCTATACAAAATCAAATTCCCACTCATGTGAGTCAGTCTCTGAGTCACTTTCTAGCATCCGATTGCTATACCATACTGGGATGTCTTTTGAGTTAAACACTGCAGGTGTGATTGGTTGATGTACCTTTGTAGTGATCGGTGTTGCAGGAAGATTGATGGGGATCAAGGAATCTAGTATGGGGAGTATCGGTAATATTGACTCAGTTGCTTCTGCTGGAACTGCTGGTGCTATAGATGCTACTGCGGGTTCTGACACAGTTGCTACTGCTAATGGTACTATTGATGGGATTACTGGTTCACTTAGTGGGATGATTGGTATTGGTGATAGTTGTGTTGGGGTTCTAAGCCTCGATGGGGCAGTTGGGATGGTGCTTGATGGTGCCTTGATTATAAAAGGTGTCCTCTTTGCAGTAGGTGGACAAAATGGTTTGTTGGGTTTTCCTTTGAATCTGAGCTTAGGAAAGATCTCTTTTTCAAAGCCTAGGCCTGCGTTACCTTTGGGCTTTAATTCCGGTAGCAGAGGTTCATGTCGTCCTTGTTTGGAATATCCTAAAGCACTCTGACCATCATACCCCATTCTTTGCATAATGAGGAGGCCTTTGCCATACTGATCCGTAGGAAGTTTAACTTGTGGTAGATCAGTGGTGATGGGATCTTTATAGATCCATTCCACCAAGTCCTCATCTTGGATTTCTTCTTCTTGACTCTTTCCAAGGATGAAAGGCATCAAAGCACATGCTGGCATGACTATGGGTTGTTGGAGTAACTGCTGTGGTTTACCATGTGTTCGAGGAGAAGTGGGCATTTGTCCCACAAAAAAGAGTTGACTCAAGTTGTATTCCCCAGGACCTTCCTCTGCGATCTTCATCTTAAGCTTTTCTTGCTTGGGTATAGTGGTGTTTGAACAGGCAAGAGAGGCGGGACTTATATATGATGTGGAGGAAATGGCTTCTCTATTATTGGGAACGGTAATTTTTGGTTGATGGCTGATATTATGACAATATGCAAAGGGATTTGCATTGCCCAATATTGTGATCTCTACACCATTATGTGGGAACTTGATACATTGATGGTAGGTAGATGGAACGGCTTGCATGGCATGTATCCAAGGTCTTCCTAACAATAGATTGTAGGGCAAAGGGAGGTCCAGAACCTGACAAATGATGTGTTTTACCATGGGGCCCACTCGGATTGGTAGTACCATAGCTCCTTTGGATGAACGCTCTGCATCGTCATAGGCTTTGATTGTGATCTTCTTACGAGGATCCACTAATTCTACCACATAGCCCAATGCTATGACCAACTATAGTGTACAAATGTTCAGGCCTGCTCCATTATTGATCAAGACTCGCTTGATCCTGTGTTGGTTGATAAAGCCTTCAATGTGTAGCGAAGCATTATGAGGTTGTTGGAAGGAAGAGTTGTCACTTTCAGAAAAAGTGAGACAAGGTGATGACTTGAGACTTCCAACCATGGCTTGAAATTGGTCCGTATTCAGATTTGCAGGGACTGATGCCTCTTGGAGTGCTTGATCCAAGATAGTTTTATGAGAGGGCGATAGGTGCAAAAGCTCTAAAATGGATATAAGCACAGGGGTTTTGTCTAATTGTTCCACAAGATTGTACTGCTATGGGATGGAGGTGGTGCCTTGTAGAGCTGCCTTGATGGTAACTTTGTTGTGATGCATAACAACATTGCAATTTGAGTTGGGATTTTTGAAGGTTATGGTTGCAACCTTTTCATTGGCATCATACAGATGATTTACAGTGTAATTATACGCAGCCTGTGTATAATCAGTGGTATCAGTGCCTCACCTAGAAGTGGAAGGACCCCTTTGATCTTGTGATGGAAGTGGATTTTTGAACATCAGATGATCATTATTTGTTGTTTTTGGGTCATGTCCTTCAATTTCAATTTCTCCTCGATCAATAAGATCCTGAATGAGATCTTTCAATTGGTGACAATTACTTGTCTTGTGCCCTCTTCCTTGATGGAATTCATAGTGTTCAATATCTCTCCACCATGCTGGTTTGACCTAAGGCTCATAGTTTGATAGTTTAGGTAGAGTGACCAAATTTTGAGAAATGAGTTGTCGCAATACTGTTTCAATGGGTTCCCCTAAGGGAGTGTATGTGCATTTCTATTTTTGCTGATGAGGTCTAGGTTCATCGTGAGATGTGATGCGACCTTGATTGGAAGGAACATTTGTGTTATTCTAAGGTGGAGGATTTTGTCCTGCAAATCGAACCATAGGTTGTGCATTTTGGATAGTTTGGGCATCCACAACCCCATCATTGACGATATTCTTGTTTTTATTCTAGAAGCTCGGTTTATCACTATTGAAGCATGGGCGAGGACCATCCTTTGGTTCATTATAGATTTTGATGAGTCCTTTCTTGATAAGTGCCCGTTCACATTTCAAACCCTTGGTAATCATATCATTAAAAGAGTCTGTGTCTTTGACATCCAGGTGAAATTCCATTTCTTCGTTTAAGTTGGAAATGAATATTTCCACTAGTTCTCATTCAGGTAACTAAAGAGAACGTCTGCTAGACATTTGGCGCCATCGTTGTAGGAATACTAAGAATAGTTCACCTGGTTTTTGTTTGGTGTTGCACAGATCAGCCATGGTGATGTCACGTTCAATGTTATGAGAGTAATGAGCGAGGAATTTTTGGATAAGTTCCTCAAATGTTCTAATGCCACCTAGTAGTTGGGAAAACCATGATGTGGTTGTTCCTCCCAAGCTTTGGGGAAAAAGGCGCATTAGGTATGTGTCTTCATATGCTACTTCGAGACAAGCAGAATGAAATTCTCGCACATGATCGCGGGGATCCCCCTTTCCTCTATATTTTTCAAATTTGGGTTTTTTGAATCCTCGTGGAAATGGTGGCATGTAAAGATTCCTATCAAAAGGATAGGGATAGATGTCATTGAGTGAGAATTGGTTAGTCTTGACACCACTATGAAGCTGTTGGGCGAGATTCTCGACTTGTTGCCGCAACATCTCCATTTCATTTGGAGGAGGAGGTGGTGGGTTACCTCGAGGAATGTTATATCTGATGGGATCTCTACCTCTTTCCTCTTCATGGCGACTTTGTCTTTCTGATGCTTGTCTTAATTGGGCAAGATCAAAGTCAGAGGGGAGTTTTGCTCCTTCTTGAGCGAGTCTTAAGAAGTGAGCATCCACATTGATCCTGAGTATTTCGTCAAAAAGTCTATTAAAGAGAGGGTTATGCTGAGCCCTTTCTATTGTTACAGGAGTGGGAGTACTTGGGTTTTCATCATCTGCATTTCCTCCAAGTGCTTCTTGAAATTCATTGAGATTTTCCTCTTCTTCTTCTTCCCTTTCTATTTCTCATTGCCTGGACTGTGATTGGGTGTGGGCCATTTTGTTTATAAGCTTTTTGTTGAAGTTGTGTGAAAATGATGATGAGTTTTTGATGAAATGAGAGATTGATGGTTGGTGAATTGTGTTGCACGTGGATCTCTAGCACCTTTAAGGTGGATGTAACCGAAATTCCTTCTTTGAATTGCTTGTTTGTTTGATAAGTTTTGATGTGATAAGGTGTAGAGAAATCTGAGATGTGTTACAGATTTAACTACCTAGTAATGAGAGGATTCACTCATGAACTAGTTTTAACCTGCGTAGATGTGTCTCTTAGGATGAGCTTATCCTAGATGTAGAAACAATCTAAAAAGTGATGTGATGTGTTTGATTTCAAGCAATATCTAAAAGAGAACTTGGGACAAGAACCTCTTAATGTTTTAAGAGTTGGGATGGATTGATGATGAAGTGATGATGTATGAGTGAGATAATGGAATGTTTTTAACTTCAAAAAACTTTGTGTCACAAATGGGACAAACTCTACCTCTTCTCTTTCAGGTGTTGGTGGTATTTCTCGAGCTGTGTTGTATGTGATACAGACGTTTGGGAAGAAGTTGGGATTAATCTTACCTCCTTGGTTTTTGTGATAACTCAGAGCTCTATATTGCATAAAAGCTCTGCGGTTCAATGATTTGGAATCAAATTCATTTGTTTTGCCTTGAAGGTAGAGACACATGTGATGCAGAAAGACTCTATGTGAGACAAAGATTTGTCTATTTATATAGAAGAATTTCCTCCTTTTGATCAAAGCCTTTGAGCTTAATGGTCTTCTTTTCAAGTTGATATTCTGATGATGCTTCTTCTTTCGCAAGATGTGAAGAATTATCATAAAATTTGACTCTTTGTTTGTTTGTACTTTGTTTTTGATGTGTTTGGTTGGATGAATACTTTGTTTTGGAAAGTGATTTTCTTTTGGATGTTTCTTTGACAAGAAAACAAAGCAAGCACACAAACACAAGAATGTTACCTCAAAGGCACAAATGAGTATGGGTCTAGATCAACCCAATCCTTGGACTTTTATATGACCCTTCCTTTAGATGTATTTTAAGGTGTATTTCCAAAGTCTGAAGTCGGCTCAATTTGTACTTGGTCTTGACTAAAACAAACACACTTCAAACACTTTTTATCCCTAAGGTCAAATGGCCAGTTGTGATAAATTTAGCCCACATCTTGATATTTCTTCGACTTTGGTACTACATACCTTATGAATCCCACCGTGGCAGGTAAGGATGTGATATACTAAGTCTTGCACGAGCATAACAAATAGATGATCCCTATGATGGGGGAGTCACCACTTTTATCAAGCCACAAGTGACTTTTCAAAAAGCTATGTTTCTACTCAAGGAAATATGTATGGTGAGTATCTTGGGAGCAAAACCATCTATGCTCTTGCACTAAATTATATCTCAAATATCCTCAATCAATAAAATGGGTGGGCTACTACTTAAAGGTGTTTAGTCATGTTCGATGTTTTTGGACATAAGTTCATTCTGCAGTGACTCACTTAAGAGCCTTGTAACTAGTGGTGGGGCCCATTTGTCCTTTCGGCTAGTTACACTGTAGGAACAACTATACCCAAGGCTACAACTTTCGCTCTCACCTGATTTCTATAGCGGCTCGAAGGATTTACCACTCGAGGTTGTTCCCAAGAGTGATGTGTCTCTTGGCAGGCCTCTCTTAAAAAGATAAAATTTTGAGTGTTACTAACACTTTTCTCTTGCACCTAGGACCACGAAAGCCAAGGGAGAGGATAGTGTGTGTTATAAGTAAGACCACTCGACCAACTCTTTGCACAAGTGTACCAAGCACGAAAAACACTTGTTCTTTTTAATCTGTCATTGCAATGTGATCTAACTATTTGGAGATGTTGCTCCAACAGTCATGGTGTTCTTTTTAACTTCAAAGGCAAAATATTTTGTAAACTAGGAACTTTGAAATCCTAGTCAACTGAATTGAAAACACGTCTTGCTTGAAGTAAAACTATTTTTGAGCTTGAAGGAAAAATGGCTTGTTCTTTTTAGATTACCCAAAACAAAGTGTTGATTGTAAATTTCTTTTAAGTTGATGCAAGAAAATAAATTTTGTTTTGTTGATTTTAAGCACCAAAACGAAAAGTTTGTTTCCTAACTTGCAAGAAATAAAGTTGTTTTGTATAAGTTTGTGGTTCTTTTTATCTTGGAACAATGAAATTCTTTTTAAGAGCCCCAAACAAATGTGTGATTCTTTTTTAAAAGCCCAAATTTGAAATGTGAAGTTAATTTTAAACCAAAATAAAAAGTGAATTCATTTTTAAAACCAACTTCAAAAACAAGTTAGTAAAAAATATAAATCTACTTTTTAATCTAATTTAAATCTACACAAAAGAGAAAAATAGTTAGTAAAATCCACCTATTTGGTGGGCTTTTACAAGCCTAATTTTTCTTTTTTTCAGTTACAAGGTGATTTGTACAACGTTCTGTTACAATAGCGCTAGTCTGCATTTGAATAGAGGTGCTATTTAACACAAACGCGTTAAAAGAAAGGGAAAGACAGAGAAGGCAAAAGCACTGAAATAGGGTGAATAGCACCAAAATAATGTCAAACGCACCAAAATAGTGTCAAAAACGCAACCTGTGTGACATTTTCAACATTTAAACATGTTATTGGTTAAAAAAAAAGTTGATCTTTTTGGTGTTTGGATTCACGTCGGGTTCACCAAATGATGCTCTACAAAAAGGATTAGAAAATCTGTTTGATGGCAACACACACAAGAGCACAAGAAACAAACATTAGTGTTAGCAACAAAAGATTATCCTAAATAGGCATATCAAGAGAGCTATTAAGCATGAAATAGAAAGCATATAAACATAGAATAAAATAGCTAATCAAGATGCTCATAGTTGCTCCTCCCTTGTTCCTCTCCTCTCCAAGTCCCAAATGAGTGTAGCTCTCAGCTTTTAGCACTATCCATGGATGCCATATGGAGATTCAAGATAGTTGAATATGATAAGCAAATGCTATGCAAGTGTAGATAGTGATGCTATGAGAAAGCTCTATGCTAATGCCAATATAACAACAATACTCTAATGCTTCCCTTTTTGCTTGAGGAGAAGGGTTCTATTTATAGAAGAAATGGGGAAATGAAGGGTTAAGATTGAGTAATCTTAACAAGGGTTAGGATTGAAAGATATTCAATCCATGTGAGACTTTCAACCCAATCCCATGTTGAAAAGTGTCACCATGAGGAGGCTTGAGAGGAGAGATAAGGAGCATTAAATGCTTGAGGGGACATGATGGTTACTCTAGTCAAAGAAATAAATGCTTTGGAGAGACACATGGGTTAAATGAGGGTTAAGTTAGGGGTCAAAGTCCTTAACCATGGGTGCAAGTGGAATTAACCATTAATGGTCGTGTAAGAGCCATAAGTGGTTTGGAAGACTTTAGAGGCTAATTTGTTGAACACACAAATCATTAATTGCTTTTCAAAGACTTTGGAGTCTTTGAGAAGTGACTCCAATTTGCTTAGGAATGTGACAATATTTAGGGGATGGATTAGGTTAATTAGGAAAGGTTTAGAAGAATCTAGAAGGGGTTTAAGCATGCAAGTGGATTTTGTAGGAAAATGCAAGTGGGAGGAATTTTGGTATTTTCAATTAAAATAAAATCATTTATTTCAATTAAATGGTGTAATTTGCATTTGGGTAAATATTCAAATAAATATTAATTTATTTAAATGAGAAAAATGAAGATAAAGCATTAAAATGCTTGAAGACTTTGAGGGAAACCATTAAAGGCTTGAAGACTTTAAGGAAAACCATTAAAGTCTTAAGAAGACTTTAAGGGAAGCCATTAAGTTTGAAGACTTTAAAGCCATCAAGTTTGAAGACTTTAAGGGAAACCATTAAAAGCTTAAGAAGACTATAGAAGGAAGCCATCAAGTTTGTAGACTTTAAAGCCATCAAGTTGAAGACTTTAAGGGAAACCATTAAAGGCTTAAGAAGACTATAGAAGGAAGCCTTCAAGTTTGAAGACTTTAAAGCCATCAAGTTTGAAGACTTTAATGGAAACCATTAAAGGTTTCAAGTGGGTGAGGATAAATAGGATTTTAAATAAATAATTTATTTAAAATAGTTTTGCAACTTGCATTTGTAGGAAAATGCAAGTGGGTGGAGGATAAAGGTGATTTAAATAAATGATTTATTTAAAATAGTTGTGCAACTTGCTTTTATAGGAAAATGCAAGTGGGTGGAGGATAAAGGTGATTTAAATAAATGATTTATTTAAAATAGTTGTGCAACTTGCATTTGTAGTTAAATGCAAGTGGGTGGAGGATAAAAGTGAAAATAAATGTTAATTTATTTAAATGTGAGAGATGAGATTTTGGGGGTTTTAAATAAATATTAATTTATTTAAATGTGAGAGAAGATTTAATTAAACAAATATGATTTATTTATTTAATTAATGGTCTGAATTTGGTTGAGTGAATTAAATCAAATAAATTGAATAATTTATTTAATTAATAGGAGAAGAGGGTTAAGATGAATTAATTAAATATTAATTTAATTAATTATTCATTGATGGTTAAATAATCAAATAAATACTAAATATTCATTTAATTAAGTGGACAGATTTATGTGACTACAGATTCCCTTGAAGATACAGAAGGTTCTAGGTACTTAAAAATTATTATTATATATAGTCTAATTGTAATTTACTTACTGATCACTCATTTTGGACTAATGATCCCATGTTTTTTTTGTAGGAAATGATATTTTTTATAAAAATCTTAATGACATTACATTGCAGATATTTGGGCCCACCATACGTAAAAGGTGGAACATCATACGTGAACTAACCCTTATCCACTATTTTGATTTCATATCATTGCTAGAATAGTTTTCCTTTTATCCATTTCTTGAACTATATCAAAGGTAGCTTTAGTTTCTTTCTAAATCTAACAGGTTTGTTTTTTCTTTAAAGGTGGAATGACCAAAAAAAAAAGTTAAAAGATGAACTCACAAACCGTATGGTAGGGTTGTTTGGAAATGACACATTCGACAAGACTAAGCTCCTGGAAAAAGCTAGCACATATCTAAAGTATGTGAGGGACCAATACAAGACACATTTAGAGAAGAACGTAAAGTATGAGCGTCCCCCCATGATTTCGGAGAGGGAGTGGAAGGACCTGATTTTGGATGCAAAGGAGAGAATTGAAAGGAAAAAAAGAAATACACCACCAGATGCTAGAAGAAGGTATGTGATACTACTAAGAATGTGAATATGTACTAATTATTCATTATATTTATATAATCTAACATATTTCAAATTTTTCATAGATTGATTGACACATCAAAGGCAACCAAGGCAAGACAAGAAAAGCATGGGCAACACAAACTCGGCTCTGGTGGTTATATGAAACTTGCCACACGAATTGTAAGAATCAGTAAATTAAGTATCACATAAAAATATTTATAAATTGTAAACAATTTTTTTTTGATCAAACAATACAAGCAAAATTCACAATACTAAGCAAAAATGAAGGGCTCTAAATTCAATAGAGCGTCCATAGAAGATGACAAGAGAATTGGCTACCAACAAGGCTATATAGTCGTGGCTGAATGGCTACGAGAATTGAGTGGGCAAACACAAGATTCTGATGCATCTGTCACAATGGTAAATAAGCTAAATGAAAATTATTTCAAATTGAATACTTAACCAATAATCTATTTGATGTTAAGTTTCAACATAAAGTGACTATATTATTTTTAAATAAGCAAGCAATGATAACATTGTGCGTGACATTGGAATGCAGCATGTTAATCGTGGAACAAAACCTGTACATGAAGGTCCAGATGTGCATCCTAGTAGTGGAGGTATTCATTTGCTATTCAAATTTTTTTATGTAATTATTAATACAATTAAACAACTTAAATTGAAAATTAATGTAGTAATTAATGTAACTTTTATTGTTAATATTTTAGAGCATGTAGTCGATGGTGACCAAGTGGAGAATGATCTGGGTAGACAACATCAGGAACGTGATGTTCCCCAATCAGGTAAAGAGGACCACTGTTATTCCTTTAAACAAATTTAATTGCAATTGGTGTATTGATTAATGTAACATTTTGTATTTCAACTCCAGAGGATCTAGAGGGTGTTCAACATGTCAAGGTTGAGGCTAGACAAAATGATGTGGAAGATGATGTGGCCCCATCAGGTAAAGAGTGTAATAGTTGTGTTCTTTAAATTAATGAAATACTTGGAACAATAATAAAAAAATGTTTTGAATTTAACCCAATTCTTTGTTATTGCAGAGGACCCCCCTTTGGTTCAGCATCCTCATCCTTTGTATAGGACTAGGCATACATCAAGAGCACGAGAAGAGGGTAGAACATCTGAAGATGGGGGAAATGATGAAGAAGACGATGCTCCACTTAGACTTTACATAGCTTCAAAAAAAAAACAAAGAAAGAAATGATTGTAATCTACCTTATTTGATAATGACTGATTTTTATGTGTTAATGAATGTAATTATGTGCTAATGAATGTTCATGAATGATATGTGTTGATGATTATTGATGAATGTTGTGTGTTAATGAAAGTTAATGAATTTTATGTGTTAATGAATATTATGTGATAATGAATGAATGTTATATTTTAATAATGGATGAAAGAATGAAAGAATGTTAGATGTTAACGGGGAATTTAGAGTGATGTTAGGGGGGGGAGGGGCCAAATGAGCTTCCACCTTCATGTGGTTGGCCCTGTTAAGTAGAGAATATTAAACTATTCTCGAAACAAAGCGAAGCTCAATAAGATAACAAACTTTTCAATATTTCATTATGTTGCACAGTTAATCTTATTGAATAATGTATGTATATTGAATCTTAATTGCAGGGTCCAACAGAGCCAACACGAACAACACCATGGTGCGACTGCAAAAGTTGTGAATATATCTCATCATGAATAAAGATGAATTAGCGCATTCTCTATAAAATCTCAAATGCTCTATACTTTGGAAGTTTTGAAATTTTTATGATCATATTGGTCCCCTGCCTAAAAGATTTTTTCCTTGATTTGTTTGTGATACACATTAAGAGATTTTTGTTTTCCTTTTATTTATGTATGTCTTAACCATTCTCCACATGCTTCCCATTCTTATTTAGATTGTTGTATTTTTACATATGTTGGAATCTGTAGTTCCATGTACATGTTTTCTATGTTCTTTGTAACTGTATGAAAAGGTGTAAAATGTGGGTATAGTCCAAAATCTTGATTACCAACAAGCTATTGTTGTTTAATAGTTCCAGTGTTTGTATTAATTGAAACAGTTTAACCCTTTTAACATGTTTCATAACAAACTTGCACTTTGTATGCAATCTTATTGTTATAGTTCAATTACTGAGGTGATGTGATTTTGAAAAGTATTCCGACAAAAACAAAATTGGTTTTCATTTATGTATTTTATTAAAATTTCAGAGTTTCCTTGTGAACATTTAAACTTAGAAGGATTTAAAAATTCAATACAAGAGTACTGGACATAATTTCTGGAGATAGAACCGAAACTCTCTCCCATGACTTCAGATTGTTTCCATGCTCTCTAGGCAAGTAGCTTTCAAACACAAAATATAGGTCTTCTAAATTTTGTCCCAACATTAATTAGTTCCTTTCTCTTATTTTTCATCCTTTTGGAAAGAGAATTGGAAATTGTTAGGAACGAACATCTTCCTAGTGATTTGTTAAAATACAATGGGGAACTCAATCAAATTTTAATTCACTTCGTTTTAAGTTATTATCACAATTCATTGAATTATACTTACAAAAGGCTTATATTTCCAAGGTAAAATATCAGTATCTTTCTTGGGTGATATTAGATAGCAGGGTCTCTTGGCTTAGACAAAATCACCCTCTCATTGTATTCAAAGTAGATGCGTAGCAAAGCTAGATGCATCAATCGTTAAATCATAAACAAACACAAGCTCAAAAATTGTGTTACCAAGTACGCTTGGAACCTAGCCTGTAACTAACTAGTTCATACTAGATATTGTTTGGGTATGGTATTCAATTCTATTAGAATCTACAAAATAAATATTGACCTAGAAATTAATGTAAGTGATAACATTTTTAAAATTGTTAAATATAAATGATAATAAAATCAAAATAGCATAACATAGTTGATTTCATAAGAGAGAAAATGAAAAAGTTCACAATATCTTCACTCGATATCCAAGATTTTTAATCCATGAGGATGAAGATGAGGATGAGATAGAAAATCAAAAGACAAGGAATTGTTTATCCAAGTTTCCAAATTTTTGAGGATAAGGAAAAAAACATAATCCTATGAAAGAAGGAGAATGTGCAAGTCATTGTCTCAAGTTAAAAGAAATTACTTAAGTAAACCAAACAAACAAATGCAATATCATACTTACGATAAAACATATCCACTTGGTGAATAAAATGGTACATTGGCACACCCCCTTAAGTGCAATTGAGGTAAGAAGAAATGGGTCACAAGGTTAGGTATCCATGTAAAATATGAAATAACCCCAAATTATAAAGAGAGTGTACCCTCTCAAAGTAGAGACTAGAAAATCCATAGGACAAAACTCCATCCCAAGTGACATATGTGAAGGATAATATAGACCCACCCCATCCCCTAAAGTTGGTGCCTCCACAAAGAAGAGAGAAAAGCAATGCAAAATGTTGAATGGTGAATGTTGTAGTAGGTTCATTTGCAACAAATGATGCACCTTCCTTTCACAATATGGAAATCTTGAGTTGTCAAATAGTTGAATTCCCATTCAAGTGGAATGTAGAAAGGAATTCAGATGTATGGTTTTTGAAGCAACTCATGTGTCTTGATGTTGATGTTAAGCTGTGATTGTTCCATAGAAGATTGAGGGACTACAATCATTGAAGTGTGAGACCTTAATTAATATGAAATAGAATGTGTCATGTTGCATGATATGGTGGGGATAGAAAAAGTGAATTTACAATGGGAGATGATATAACTTGATGGGCATTGTCATCAATGAGAAGACAAATATTCTCAATTGTTTCATCAATATTTGAAAGGTGAGAGTCCACAAATAGATGTGAAATGTTTAAGTAGGCCTCCCAATGAAGTGGATCTCATAGACACGAAGAATCCTATATAGAGAATCATTGAGAGCCCTTGAAGAAGCAAATTTGAACTTCGATGAAGCAATACATGATGGAGGAATATCTTGCAAGAGGAAATCAAAGTAATTATGGTGTCATCTAGATCTGAAATGTGGTATACTTTTCAAAACAGTAAAGATGCTTGATAGGAATGTGTCCTAGTGGCCAGGTGAATCTAGAAGACATATAATCCTATTGCAAAGAACCATGGAAAGTTCTAGAAGAAGCAACTTTTAATTTTGAAGTAGCAACATGTATAAGAGATGTTCTCATTTGTAGATGGAGTATCAAGAGGAGGATCACTAGTCCATGGACCATGTCATTGTTGTTAAATACCTACGCTTTTTTTCATATTCACTTGGTGTAGGAATGAATTCAATGAGATAGGGTAGGAGATCCTACATAATGTAATTTTTCACTATCCCTTGTTTCGAGTACAAATGGTTCTCTGAATTTATCTTGACAATAGAAGGTTGGAATTTAATACCATAATCCATGATGAAAACTGCCAAAAATGGAAATTTATCTTAGTTCGTAATTACAAAATGCTTTTGTATAGGCCTCTCGAAGATTAAGTACATCAAATTGAGACTTTATAAATTGAGTGTATGTATTAGCAATCTCCCAAATTGTTCAATGGTCTCCAAACCTTGTCAATTTTTTATTTTTATTTTAACTCAAATATGTATGGTATAGGCATATCATTGGTTGTGTGATTTTTTTTTTCCTTAAATGCTTCTATGACCAAAAGAGATAAGTTTTAGATGAAAATGGGGTCTTATGGGCATTTTTGACACAATGGTAGGTTCTTTAGACCTGAAAATGCCCCAAAAACTAGTCGATTGCCTTAAGTTACAAACAAATCCTTGTTTGTGAGAATGCTTCTTGATCTTCAATTTTGGTGGCATGAAAGATAATATTTAATTTCTCAAGCCTTTTGGATGCTTCGAAACCACCAAAAAAAAGCTACTTTGATCATTGAAATGTTGTAGTGACTTGGATAAAAAAGAAAACTAAGTCTAAATTTTAGAAGTTAGTTTTTTCTTGTCAAATTGTTTTCAATTTTCAAATCATCCAAGGATGTAAGAGGAGTATATTTTGTTATGACAAGATAAAAAAAAAACTTAGAATCTTTTGAAACCATTGAAACATGGGGACCCCTTCCCCCCCTCCAAAATCCCCATTTTTTTAGGATGCAATACTTAGGGGAAACATCCCCTTGCCGCACCACTTAGGGACATCCTAGGGACTTCAAGGAGTCTCTTGACCATCTTGAGGATGCCTATGAGTCTCCCATGGCCCCCAATTAGAAACTCCAATTATAAACAAAAATGGTGAAATTATTATGAAAATGTCATCCGTATTAAAGGTTTGGCAATGCCCCCTAACCTTGATAGGGGCTCTGCCCCAAACCCCCCACAAGGGGCACTACCCATTGACCCCAAACCTCTACCCACCATTCTTATTGTTAATGCAATCATTTCCATTTTTTTTATGTTGACTAGTTTAAACACTTAGTATGCCAGAGTTTCATCTGCAATTCTTATACTTATTCTTAGTTTGTTCCCAAAGTTCCAAAACTCTACCACCATTGTTAATGTTCAAATTTCAATGCAATCATTGACATATTTTTAATGTTTATTGTAAAATTTACATAGTGTGGAAAAGTTTTATTTATAGTTGTTATACTTATTCTATACACATCTTTTTATAATTAATTTTTTAAGTTATATATATATTTTCATCCAACCCCGCCCCCTTCATCATCCCCCTGTCGTCCCCAAACTTAAGCCCTTGGTATGTTAAGATATGAAAGCTCACAATAGTTTCATTTGATATGTTAATCGAGGAAAAATCTACAATATATAGCTTCCAAGATTCCAAATCCATGAGGATCATGAAGAGGTAGAAAACCAAAAAAAGAAATTGCTTATCCAAGTTTCCAAATTTGTGACAAGGAAAAAGTAGAATCTCAATCAAAGAAGGAGAATGCGCAACTCATTATCTTATTCTACCTAAGTAAAAATATTACCTAATTAAGCTTTTTAATAGTGGAATATCACACTTATGATAAAACATATCCAAGGTAAATAAAATATTACATTGATAGGCTTCTTTGGTTCCTCTAAAAGTGGTGCCTTATGAATTATGTTCTTGGATACTAAAGTTTCCAAATTCTAGGCACTCTTGATAGCTTCTCATAGAGATTGTGATTCGAAGGCTTTAACCAAACCTTTCAATGGTTTCTGTTGATGTGTTTTTTATGCACTATGCAACACAAAATAAAATACTAAGTATTCTATCCTCTCTTGAACAAAATCCTCCCAAGTGCTAAACTACATGATCAAATGGGATGACTCCAGGATTCCAATAGTCAGGTCTTGACTTTATATTGCAGATATACTCAATGATTGTGATGTGATATCTGCTGGAATAACAAGGGGGACTTACATTGCTTGGGTCAAGACCTATCCATTCTCATGTTTCATGATTGATTTACACTCCATGATTTAGGTCATCCTTGAGCAACATCTCGACTTAGCCAAATTTTGTTTTTTGTACCCTAATTCTTTAATTTTGACCCCTTACTAGCATTGCATTAGGTTTTATTGGAATTATTGCTTCTCTAGCATGGGCACATTTCTAGGGTTCATTCACACAAATTGCTCTTGATGAGCAAGCTAGTATCATGACCATGACTTAAACAAAATTTTAACTTAGTCAAATTATCTCCTCCAAACTTCTATGAGTTCATCACCTTCATTCTTCATCATTTGGATATCTTTTGTCATTGGAAGGTAATTCTTGACCACCATACCTCAATCTTGACCTATGCTACCCTAAAACCCTAGAACCTAGTCATGTTTACAATTGAGATCTTGGTGACTGGATCACTTAATACAGCTTAATCATGTAGGTCTCATCTAACTTTGACTCCAACACTTAAGCAAATCAACCCTAGCAACCAAGTACTTTGGCAAATATCTTGCAACTTGACAACATGGGCAATGATGGAGGAATGGAAGGTGAGACCTATAGAGGTGAGAGAGAGAGAGAGAGGGTGAGAGGAAGAGATAATGACCTAGAGAGGGTAGAGAAAGAGAAGTAAAGAGGGAGAGAAGAAGAGAGGGATGGAGAAAGAGACCTAGAGAGGGGAGAGAGAAGAGAGATAGTAGAGAGGGATAGAGAAGAGAGATAGAAGAGAGATACCAATGTCAATCTTTTTCTATAATTTTTTTTTTCCAAAAAATCAGCCTATCGTTAAAATTCTGACTCCAAAGGATAAAATTCCAATAAAGGAGTGCCATCAGATGCACAACATCCTCATCAGAACTCTCTTGGAGGCCATCGATGGCCTCCAAGAGAGTTCTGACAAGGATGTTGTGCATCCAACGACACTTCTCTATTGGAATTTTACCCTTTGGAGTCAGAATTCTGATGATAAGTCAAGATCGTGATGGTATTCTTTCGGGGTATGAGCATCCATGGTGGTCATCGAAAAGGTTGGAGGTGATGTCAGAATTGTCACGACCACAAGGATAGTCAGAACTTCTGACACAAAATTTTTGACAACTTTTTTTGTCGGTAGTGCAACGAAATTGTGTCAGAATTCTGACGATTTGCCGTCAAAATTTTGACTCGAATGTACTAGTGTAAGTATGTCATGGTTGTGAAATGAAATATCATATGCGAAGGATATTTGGTTGATCATAGGTGATCGAGTTGGGTTTATGTAAGAGGTCAAAGGCCTCTGGTATTGAGCTTAACCAAGACTATAATAAGGCATGGTAGATGCTATCTCTAGCAATTCACTCTTCTAGATTGTTGTCCATTTATCTTGAGGTGGTTATATCCTCTCTGTAATTAGTGAGACTCTTTTGTAATGAGCAGTACGCTCTAGGTAGTGTGCCTTCCTGCATGTGGAGGCCCCTCATTGTATCACATACTTTCTACAGAAGTATCATCTGACTTTGGGTAGGCTTCCCACCATGTTTTTTCCCTTCACCAAGTTTTCCATGTACAAATCATGGTGTTATGTGGTATGGTTGCATTGTGTTGATTATCTATTTCATTATTAAGTTGCATTTCTTACCCGTATCTATTTCTACCAATATTTATTTCTACTATTCTAGTACTTAATGTTTATATTCTCCGGTTTAAGGTTGTAAAGTGGATTAATTTATATAATCTATTAACAACCGATTCACCCCCCTCCCCCTCTCAGTTTTTCACTGATTATCCTAATAGTATATCCAAGCCTTTTTCTTCACTTGACTTCTCAAACATTCTTTTTGTCAGGATCTCAAATCAATGATTCCGGAAGTAGATTACCGACATCTTCTAGACTAATATTATTTCATATTATGTGCTTCATCAAAATACTCTTAATTTTGTTTGACTCGACCGAGGTCATCCATTTCACACCAATCTTCTTAATTCTATTTTCACTAACAACCAGCTTTCACAAATTAGACTCATCATCTGAGTCTCCACCTTCCTACTCATTCACTATTGAAACTCTTGTTGTTGTAGGGGATTCTGGATCATCAATTAGGACAATATATTCTATTTTTCTTTTTTCTAGCTTTGAAACACCAACTATAATAGACTGTCTCCTTTTCTTCTTTCCAGAAGATGATTTTCTTGAATCGAAAGAGAAAGAAATAGAAATTGGGTCAATTCTAAACATATCCACAAATGATTTAAAATAATTATTACAAATCTCCTCTTTGTTATCCAAAATATTCCAATATCTAAAAATTTTATTTGTAATCAACACACCAGATTCCCAAATAACATTATCTTTTATCGAAAGGGATTCTAAATAGTACATGACTAAACTCACAAGCAATGACCTGTACTAGAAAGCATAATTCTTCTCTTTTGTCATCTTAATATTTTCTAACAATAATTCTTTCAGTAATTCACACAAGTCAAACAATCTATTCTCTATATCAAAAAAATATATGCCATATAAACTACAATTGTTGAGGTGTCTCCTTCCCTATTTCTAAAATAGACTTTGTAAGAGATGTCATAGGAAACATACCTCACTACTGAGTTAATGGTTTCATTGATGATAAGAGCTTGCTGATCACCCTTCATGTTGGTTAGGGCTTCCACTTCCCTATTCAAAATCAATTTCTTTGCTAGAACTTCTCCATTTTTGCACAAGTTGGTGATCTTTGAAATGGTTTCCTTCATAATTGGATAGGGTTTATCCAACATGATGTATTTATCTTACACACAACTAAGTATTACTCTAATTACCTTTTCATTATTGAACCAAGGGACTTCAGTTCGTAGATTCAAAACTTTGCCTTCTAACTCTTTGACCCTCTTCAATTCATAATCCTTCAAACCTGCTTCAACAACTTTGATCTTCTTCAAACTAAATTCATCTGGGAGCACTTTGTCCATAATCTGAAACTCTTTGCTACTAGATTCTCCAACAATCACTTTTCCTTCCATGATTGTTCTTCACTGCTCACTTTATTGTTGATCTACTATTCATAATAATCTCAAGCAAATATAATTTATATGAAAGAAATGAACTCAAAAAGTGATACTTATCTTACTAAATATGCTTCATTAGGGTTTTCTACCAAGGACTATCTTTTTGATGATGTCATCATGATTCATCTAATTATTGGACACCACTCAAGCATTGTCATGTTAGATTAGTTACATGATCCTTTTAGATGGGGAGGCTAGCAGATTTTTCTTTTATATAAAAAATCTCCTAACCCGAAGGTCTAAGCTTAATTTATGGAGGAAGAGGTGCTTGCACCAGATTTTGATGCTTCAAGCTCAGTTCCTTTGTTCTCATTCTTCTTTCTTCAGACCAATTTTTCCTTCTTCTTTGATTCATCATTCTTCATTTCACTCTTTCAACAATTTTTTTCTTATTTCCTTTCCTGCATTGGTTAGCATAATGTCCGGGTTGATTGAACTTGAAACAACTAGCAATTTTATTCTGTATTTGCATTGACTAGCCTTGCATCCATAGATATTAAAATTGTAACAATGTCCTTGAAAGTCATAACTCCTCTTATTTGCAACAACTGGGTTATAATTTTGATTCACAACATGATTCCTTCAAAGGCTTTCCTTATGTCCAAACATCTCCCAACTATAATATTGAATGCTTCTATAGTCTACTACCTTGTGTCCAAATTTATGGTATCTCAAACAATAGCCATTAAAAGATGGGTACCTTTGTGCATTGGGTTGGTGGATCCATGGACTTCTCACATTTGATTTTTATTTTGGGATTACTTCTCAACTTCTAACTTCATCTCTATATAATATTTGACTTCCTTATTTTCTTCTTTAACATTCTGATCTGGGTACACATTGGTGTTGGCAACAACAATGAGAGAAAACTGAGGGGAGGGGGGGGGATGAATCAGTTTTCACTGGATCTATAAACTTAATCACATAAAAAGATCTAATAAACTACAAAAATAATAAAGATAAGTAAATTGATAACACAACACACACCACCAAGATTTTTATGTGAAAAACCCAGTTAAGGGAAAAACAACGGTGGGAACCTACCCACAATAAGATGATACTCTGTAGTAGTATATGAAAATATTACAATGGGGAATGCACATGCCTTAAGGAACAATGCCTAGAGCTCACTACTTAAAAGATATTTACCCAAAAGGCTACAACCCTCAGGGAAGTCTCACTAACTTACAACAAGATTCAGACTACAATTAGGTAGGAATGAAATGCAATAATAGCATCTCCAAATTCTTGATGACAGTTCCAGTTAAGCACAATTGTCTGCTCAGAAACACTAATCTCTCCTCAATTCACTGCATCAAAAGATGAATCCTTGTTCACACATAAACTACTCTCTGATAATGTAGACACAACCTTGATACCTAAATTACATGACAATATCACCTATTTATACAATTCATCAACCTTGACAACAAGGTTGATTAAACCCTCAACTCATAATTACAAAATTACATCGCACGATACAAATATTGACCATCAGACTAATATAATGATTTAGGTGACATAACATGGACCTAATTGAAGTCTCCAAGCATGAAACACCACCGAAAATCAGGCCAAGGTCAACCACAACACGCTATACCACTAAGAAAATCGCATAACATGAAGAACATTACTGATTAAACAAAATCACAAAAAACATGCACAATGATCCATCCAGATCATTAGGAAAAATATGACATGATTAGGAAACACCAACAAGCATGTTAGAATAATCAATAACAGTTGCACCAACACCACTTATCAAATCTTCATCTCTCAAAGTATGGAACTCAAGAACAATCAAACAACAACAACTATCATGAAGAACAATAACTTGTGGATCACCAAATCATGAACCATCTAAAATGAAGATACACAAGACTACCCCAAAGATTATCCCAAAATCTTAGCTCAAGATCTGATCAAACCAAAATATACCAAAGGAAATACTGAACTCTGCAAAACATTGATCAGATAAACAAACTACAAAATTGAATCATATGATATGATCAATTAAGCTTCCCAGCTCACCAACACTAGTACTAAAGAATATAATAATACTAAATATACTCCATACACCAAACCATAATCACAATGAACCAATATGCAATCACCAGAGAATGAATATGTTGACATCAATGACAAGAACATATCCTAGTAGAAACAATGTCCAATAATCTCCCCCTTTGGCATTGATGGAAACATATGAATGTGAGAAACAATCAATGCAAAGAAAGAAACATCTCCAGCAAACTCCCCCTAATATAAAGCATATAAAATTGTTTTTCACATTCATCTCTCTTCCTTTGATAACAATACCAAAGATCCTAAAACAATAAAACAAACTCTCCTTCATAGATAAGAAAATCATGAGCCTCTCCCCCTTAAACACATAACTAGACTACTCCACCAGAGGAGCAACACAAACTCATGAATATGGATAAAGAGATAAGACTATGAAGTCCACCAAATTGATGCAACTCAATGCATCTAGTTCTCATCAAGAGGGATGGATACCCCTAACTTGTCTCTCAAATAGACAATGTTTCCATAGGAAAAGGATTAGTCAAAATATCAGTAATTTGTTCCTTTGTAGACACATACTCCAACTTCACTTCCTCTTCACTGACTTTCTCCCCAAGTATTGATATTTGATTCAAACATATTTAGTATTTGAATGTTCCACTAGATTCTTTGACATGTTGATAGCACTATAATTATCATAGTATATGACAGTAGGCTCATCATAGATAACTCTGATATCCTTCAACATTTGCTTCATCCAAACCACCTGAGTGCAACTACCAACATCACCAATGTACTCAGCTTCAATAGTATATAAGAAAATTGAATCTTGTTTCTTACTATCCCATGAAATCAATTTCTTACCCAAAAAGAAAGAACCACCAAATGTACTCTTCTGGTCATCAACATCGCTAGCTCAATCAACATCAGTGTAAGCACATAACATGAAGTCAATATTCCTTGGATACCACAAACCATAATCCACAATTCTAGGTGTTGGATGATTCAGAATATAAACCCTCATCCTCCAAGGTTTTATATTCTAAATCATCCGATACCTGGATATCATTGCAATCCATAACTTTGCCACCCGCTGCATCATCAAAATCCATATCGGACACATCATGCACCTCTATATTCTGAATATTCTCTTAACAATAGTGACATGACTCTCTTTCGGATCAGCTTGATATCTATCATCCATGCACATAGCATGCATTATGTTTGACCTCATTTGAGTAAGATGTAGCAGTCCTCCAGCCATAGACTTATACAAACTCTGACTAGAATTTTGAGATTCATCATTCTTACATAATTTGCAGCCAGTCACCATAGGATTTCCAACTAGTTTGGAGTCGTCTAACCCAAACTTCAAAAATTCCTTCATATATTTAGTTTGAGATATAAACATGCCTTTTCTAGTCCATGAAATTTGCAATCCTAAGAAAAAATTCATCTCATCTATCATAGACATCTCAAATTCCTTCTGCATATCACTGCCAAACTTCATGCTCATGTCATCATCACCTCCAAAGATAATTTCATCAACAAATAATTCAACAATTAAGATGTTATCATTTTAAATCTGAAAGTACAGATTACTATCAGCAGTCCCTTTATTAAATCCTTGTTTCAACAAGTACTTATCCAATCTAGTATACTAGGCTCTAGGGGCTTGTTTTAATCCATAAAGAGATTTATTTAGTTTACATACCATGTCTCCATCATCTGATAATTAAAATCCATCAGGTTGCTCAATGTATAATTATTCTTGAAGATCACTATTCAAAAAGGCAGATTTGACATCCATCTAATATACTATGAAATCTTTATAGGAAGCATATGCAAGCAACAATCTAATAGCTTCAAGTCTGGCCACTAGAGAAAAATTTCCTCATAATCAATTCCTTCTTTCTGTGAATATCCTTTGCATACTAGTTTTTCTTTATTTCTGATAACTTCACCGACTTCATTCATATTATTCCTAAATTACCCATTTAGTACTAGTCACATTCTTATCTTTAGGTCTAGGAACAAGGTCCCATGTGTTAATCTTTTCAATCTAATCTAATTCTTTTTCCATATCTCTCATCCAATTTTCATCTTTGTAAGCTTCAACAAAATCTTTAGGTTCAATTTTAGAAATCAAACATACCCCTTCAGTAGCTAGCCTTCTCCTACTCATCACACCTTTATTTTTATCTCCAATAATCTAATTTTTTGAATGATTCAATCTTACATACCTCAGAGTATTCTGATTGTTCTCAGTTTTAGGTTTCAACACCTCTCCATCGACAATAACAACATCTAGATTAACTATTTCTATTGGTTCATTCTTCTTCGGTTCTTTAGTTTGAATAGGATTTAGAATAGCATGCTAACCATAATAATATCCACATGCTATGATCTCTCTCCCAAGTTTCTCATCCACCTTCACATTTTCACTTTCTACTATCTTTCTCAATCTCTTATTGTAGCACTAATAGGCTTTGCTCTTTGTTGAATATCCCAAGAAAATTCCTTCATCACTTCTTGCATCAAACTTTCCTATGTCCTCATCTCTCTTGCTATAACATTTTCTACCAAATACTCTGAAATATCTCACAGTAGGAAGATGACCAAACCACAACTCATAAGGAGTCTTAGTCGTTTCACCTTTGATATGAACTTAGTTGAATGTGCAAACAACAATGCTAATAGCTTTTCTCCAATAGATCTTCAGAATATTTCCTTCAATCAACATAGTCCTTACAACATCCAAAATAGTCTTGTTCTTCCTTTCAACAACTCCATTCTGCTGAGGGGTTGTAGGAGGAGATAATTGTCTTCTAATCCCATGCTTCTCACATAATGAATCAAACTCACTGGAACAAAATTCTCCACCTCTATCAGATCTTAGACATTTCACCTTCAATCCTCACTCAGTCTCAACCTTTGCTTTGAATATCTTGAATTTGTCTAATGCTTCAGATTTTTCCTTCAAAAAGACAACCCACGTCATCCTAGAATAATCATCAATTACAAACATAAAATATCTATCATTACACACTTCTAACATTTGTAGGTCCACACAAATCAGTATACACAAGATCTAGCAATCCATCACATGTATAATGTTTGCTCTTGAAATAAATTCTTATTTGCTTACCCAATTGACATTCTTTACAGACCGGATTAGTAGGCTTAATAATTTTAGGCAGATCTCTAACAACTTGAATAGAACTAATCGTAATCATTGACTCAAAGTTAACATGACACATTCTCCTATGCCACAACCAAATTTCATCAATCTGAGAAATCAAACAACTTTATCATTAGAATTCAAATGAAAATATTACCTTTAGTGTTAGTCCTAGATGCAATCTCTATACCATAGGCATTTAGGATCTTGCATTTACCATTCTTGAATTGTAAATAATAGCCTTTGTTAACCATCTATCCAACACTCAAAATATTATGCTTCAAACCTTCAACATACAAAACACCATCATTATTATGATTACCATAAAAGGATATAGAACCTCTACCATGGATCACATAGGCTTTATCATCTCCAAATCTCAGTGTTCCACCATCATACCTGTCCGTACTCACAAATTTTCTATTATCAGCGGTCATATGATGTGAACAACCACTGTCTATTTCCCATTCATCTCTTTCCTCAAGTTTAGTAGCTAAAGATTTATCCTCAATAGTGTAGCTAGTGGGATCAATAGGTACCGGTCCATCTTCCTTAATGGCAAGAAATACAACTTCATCTCCTTTTGATTCTTCATTTGTAACACCTTCACCAACAACATAATAGCAATTTTTCTAATTCCTATAGTTCTAGTTAGACTTGTATGACTTATCATACTTCTCATGCCTCTCATATCTATCACGTATGTCATGCTTATCAAATTTATCATGCCTATCATATTTAGCCATTCTCTCCAGGCACCTAGAAGCAAATTGTCCTACCTTATTGCAAGAGAAACATTTCAAAGGCAATTTTCCATCATACTTACCGAGTCCCATAGGAAATCTCTGGGTAATCAATGCTTCAAGATCATCCAATTCTCCTTCTTGATCTTCCATATCTCTCCTTTGTCTGTGATATCTGGATATCATTCTTCAGGTTCATACTTTTGCTTAATAGATACAGATGCTCTAAATGTTGTCTTAGACTTTCCATGTGATTTACCAAATTTGCTCAGCTTAAATGCAACAATCTTTCCAACCAACATATCTTTTGTCACTGTAGTCACACACTGGATCTCATCAATAGTAGCTACCTTATGTTTATAAGGAGGCAAAGATCTCAGCACCTTAGCAACAATTTCATCTTCTTCAAGGGTTCCACTGGCATATCTAATACCTAGGACAAGGTCATGCACCTTATCCATAAAGGTATTTATATTATCATCTTCTCCCACTTTTAGAATCTCATATTTCCCTTTAAAACTCTACAACTTAGCAACTTTGACTTGCTTATCTCCTTCATACAAGTTCTCAAGATTCTCCCATATCTCATGCACAGTCTGAAGTCCCATTACATTTGTCATTTTTGAATTAATTAGTGCACTAAACAATGCTTCCTTTTCTCTAATGTTATGTTCAACTTCCTTGATCTCATCAGTAGTAACCGGTCCATTTAGAGGAGTAGAATAGGAATTCTTTATAATCTTCCAGTAATCTTCTACAAGACATCTCAAGTGTACTTCCATTCAGTTCTTCCATATACAATAGTTACTACCATCAAATCTTAGACTCTGCTTCTTAAAGATAACACCTCCATTTTAGGTTTTCATCCCGGATCTCCTCAAGCGGTTAATATTCTTCTGAAGGATCTAGCTCTAATACCAATTATTGGAAACAACAATGAGAGAAAACTAAGAGGGGGAGTGAATCATATTCACTGGATGTATAAACTTAATCACACATATAGATTTGATAAACTGTAGCAATAACAAAGATAAGAAAATTGATAACACAACACACAACACCAAGATTTTGACGTGGAAAACCTAGTTAAGGGAAAAACCATGGTAAGAACCTACCCATAATAAGATGATACTATGTAGTAATATGTGAATATAATACAATGGGGAATGCACATGCATTCAGGCACACTGCCTAGAGATCACTTCTCAAAAGATAATGACCTGAAAGGCTACAACCCTCAACGAAGTCTCACTAACTTACAACAAGATTCAAACTACAATTTGGCAAGAATGAACTGCAATAATAACATCTCCAAATGCCTGATGATAGTTCCAGTTAAGCATAATTGTCTACTCTGCAACACCAATCTCTCCTCAATGCACTACACTACAAGATGAATCCTTGTTTGTACATACACCACTCTCAAATAATGCAGACAACCTTGATACCCGAATTGCATGACAATATCACCTATTTATACAATTGATCAACCTCAACAACAAGGTCGACTAAACCCTCAACTCACAATTATAAAATTATATCACACGATAAAAAGATTGACTGCCAGACTAATATAATGATTTACAAGACATAAAAAGGACCTAATTATAGTCTCCAAACACACAACACCACCAGAAATCATGTCCAAATTAACCGCAACATGCTACACCACCAGGAAAACCGCATAACATGAAGAACATTACCAGTTCAGCAAAATCACCAAAAAATCACACAATGATCAATGCAGATCATCAAGACAAATAGGACATGATTAGGAAACACCAACAATCATGTTATAATAATCAGGATTAGCTACACCAACACCACTTATCAAATCTTCATCTGTCAATGTCTTGAACTCAAGAACACTCAAACAATAGTGACTGTCACAAAGAAAGATAACTTGTGGAGCACCAAATCATAAGCCATCTAAAATAATGATACACATGACTATCCCAAACAATATCCACTTGAGATTTGATCACACCATAATATACCAAAGGAAATACTAAACTCTGCAAAGCACTGATCAAATAAACAAACTGCAAAATTGGACCATATGATATAATCGATTAATCTTCCTAGATCATAAACACAAGTACAAAAGAATATAATGATACCAGAGATATTCCATATACCAAACCATAATCACAATGAACCAATTTGTAATTACCAGAGCAAGAATATGTTGGCATCAATGAAAACAACATATTCTAGCAGGAGGAATGTCCAATTACCAGTTTGGTAACCAAGTCTAGTATTGTCTGAGTTAACTTGTTGCATGTTGATCAAATCATCTAGAATCTTGTTGTTATCAAGGATCTTTCTCCTCCCTTCATATTATTCACTTCTTTCTCAATCTTTTCACATTCTTCAAATTTTAGCTTTAATGTCTATTTCGAGAACTTCTCTACTTTATCCTTTTCCTCTATCTTTAGCATCAGGTATTTGATGGTCTCATTCACTTGATTCAGCTGATTGTTAACCTCCTTATGTCTCAACTTTATTTTTCAGATTTTCTCTCTCAGCTTTTGTACACATTCATTTGCAATCTTCACATTCTCCTTTAGTTATTTATTGTCCAATTCAATACTTTCTAAATCTTCAAGTGCTATCTTCAATTATTCATCCAAGTATATAGGTTATATGGCTCAACCAACGTAGATTTCCCTCAAGTGGTTAGGATTTCCAAGCAAGGGACCAAAGCTCTGATACCAATTGTTGATCAGGATAAAAGCACCAGAATACTAAGAGGGGGGGAAATCAATATTCCCACTTGATTAAAACAATAAACCTTTTTACCAATTGAATCTATTCTCAAAATATTAAATATACTTGATTGAAGTAAAATAGTTAATGCACAATAAACAAGAAGAACACAAACACAAAATGAACACTGGTATTTGGACATGGAAAACCCAAAATGAGAGAAACAATGAAGAGTGTTAACTCTCAAGAAAATAAACCTAGTTATAATTGTGTTTACAAATAGGTGTCTCATTGTTGGGTGGCTCACTATCGTACTGCTCACTACAAACGCAAAAAAAAAGGGCAAGGGTTGAACTGAGAAGGTTTGCATCTCTAAATGCATGAAATCAGTTCCAAGTTAGGCTCATATTACAAATATCAGACTTTACAGAAGATGTAGTTAGAGATCTCTACAATAATGTGCTACAACAGGTCTAATAAAGAACTATTGTACTACCGATTACCTTCACTATCTACAACTCTCATATACACTGCTTCTTTTGCTACCAACTATCTTTTTCACATCACACACACTCACTCTTTATCTATTTGCTTTTTTTCTTCATCACTCATGAACATATATATATCGAAGGGTAGCAATATGAAATAGTGTGTCGGCCAAGGCCAACATGTTATCAATAAGTTCATGCCAGCCTCCACAATACTTCTACACAATTCCTTTACATACTTTTGATTACCAAAGCATATAACGTGATTACCAAAATCATCTAGACCCAAGAGAATAGACCTATCTCCATAAGATTAAGCTGAACATCTCCAAGA
Organism: Cryptomeria japonica; assembly: GCF_030272615.1. Lineage (NCBI taxonomy): Eukaryota > Viridiplantae > Streptophyta > Pinopsida > Cupressales > Cupressaceae > Cryptomeria > Cryptomeria japonica. Next base: position 321,857,345 of record NC_081414.1, on the reverse strand, counting down.
TGTAGACTCCACACATACCAAGGAAAACATAATCACAAAACTCAAATAGATACTTCTGATAGGTATGAAAGATGCTAACTATTGACACCAAGGAACATAAATGATACTGGGATCAACTCAAATTACTAACACCACGATATCAAGGACAATGAGTGTTGGCATTTAGTTGTCATTGATATCAACCGGTATTGCAGGCAGGCTACTGATAGAGGTCTTGATGGTATGATGAAAGAATAAGGATCCGGTGAACTACTGAGAGGGGGGGTGAATACATAGATAGAAAAACTGATATAAACTTTCACCAATCTCAGAATCAAACTCTCAAAGAAAACTCTAAACTGACAAGTTAAACCAATGAACTACAAATGCAATATCATGTCAAGTTAAACCGGCTCACTATTACAATAGATTAACAGTAAACAACTTGAAACTCACAAACATCCAAATACTTTACTGACATAAGTAAAACCTCATTTTAGATTGCTTTCAGTTAACATAACATATCAAATTGGATTAAGCAATTAAGCACTTCAACCATAGTAAATATAAACAAAAAAAAAATCACCACTTGACACAATATTTTTGACATGGAAACCCAAATGGGAAAAACCATGGTGGGGATGCATACCCACAAGTATTTTGAAATCTTCTGAAGTTTGCCCTATTAGAAGCCAAGCCTGTTAAAGCTTTACAAAAAGTCATGTGAAGAACAAATCCTATTAGGGACCACCCGATTAAGGGATTGACTATAATGCCCTATTAGAAGCAATACCCTATGAGGAGTAACCTCGACAGAAGATTTGAAATCCAAGATAATGGACCACTTGGTTAGAGGATTTGAATAACACTAAGCTTGTTAGATCTTACCCGGTTAGGGGGTTTTAACTATTGTAATTGTTAGAAAACAACAGGGGTTTGTTCATCTACTTGAATAACACCACACTTGCTTATTCAGATCCTTTTAATGCTCATATCTTCCTTTACACAAACCATAGATACATCATCTAGTTCAATAACCACACACTCAATTACAACTTTACCAACACTACAACAAAACAACTCATTGACCTTATAAACAAATCATTAGGTCAGTAACACAACAAAAATCTAATTCTCTTATAGAGATTACAAACAAGATAGTTCAAGTATGACCATTAGATTACATAACAATCTCTACACATCATTTAAGATAGCCTCGACCACTACTTGATCATCGCTTCATCAAACTTAGTAACTTGTCACGTGGTTTACATTACATGCAATATACTTTCTCATTCCAAAGATAAAAACCATTATCTCAACACACCAAAAACACTTTGAAGCTCTTCTCATACAACATGCATACATTTCATAATCATTACCACTCATCATCAGATCATAAACCAATACAACCAATTCACCAAGCTTAATCGGTTAGGGTTTATCAAATCAACAGGTAGGGTTTATTGGTTCAACTCTTCAATACTTAGCAATATCGGTTTCCACCACAAACTCACCTACCGATTACAGTTCCCTTCACTAGCTCTTCCTATTAGTTACAAAACAACATTATAATAATATTATTACCGGTTAATTGATGTCAATGCCAACATAACATTTCATTAATGAAATCTTCATGCAAATTCCAACAATCTCCCCATTTAGCATTGATGGAAATACAAATATCAATACCATTGATTGCTATGATTGTGAATAGGAACCTTGGTTTACATTTTACCATGTACTCTCCTTGTCTTCAATTTTAATATGGCTATACACCTTCTATTTGTCAATCATACAATTCTTCTCTCCATAATCACATAGTTCTTCTCCCCCTTTGACAACAATGCCAAAGAGAAAGTAAAACATGAAATTTCAAACTTCACTGTTCAGCATCAACAACCTGCAACTTGATGCTCCCGCTGTGCAATAACTCTACTTCTACACCAATCCTATTGTAAAATTGTTCAAGTAGTTGTGGGACTGATGTACTCTATATCATGCTCAATTGACCTCATGAAGGGGTACAACCCCTAGTTGACTTCTAAGATACTCAAAAGTAGTCTTAGGTAGAGGTTTAGTAAAGATATATGCAAGTTTCTCCTTCATAGAAACATTCTCCAATATCACATCTTTACTCTGCACTTTTTCCCTCAAGAAATGATACTTCAATTCAATATGCTTGGTTTGTGCACGCAAAATAGGGTTCTTGGAAATATTTATGGCACTGGTATTGTCAAATAAGATCTTTACAGGTTCTGAAAACTTCATCTTGAAACCTTCTAGAATGTGCCTCATCTAAATAGCTTGGGTACAATTCATATAAGCTGCAACATACTCAACTTTAGTAGTAGACTGTGATATCCAACTCTGCTTCTTGCTACTCCATGAAACAATTTTTCCTCCAAGAAAAAAATGCTCCACCAGTTGTGTTTTTCCTATCATCAACATTACCTACCCAGTCTACATCTGTATACATGTTCAAGTCAAAGTTACCTTCATATGGATACCACATTCCATAGTTAATAGTACCTTTCAATTATCTGAATATCTTCTTGGTTTCTATCAAATGTGTTTCCTTTGGATTCTTCTGAAATATAGAAACTAGACCAACTGCATGAGCTATATATGTTGGTATTATGGATGTGTTGCATTGGTTTTGTCATTGATGTCAACACTTGTCAACACTTGAGGACACTTGGAGATCTTTTATTTATGTTCACCGACATGTTCAATGACTTATGCACAGTCACTGGTATCTGGTTCACCGACAGGTTATATTGTTCACCAACACTGAGGATGATCTGTTATCATCTGGAGATTACTTGGTTATGTCAAAGACATTGTTTTGACACTTGTTTTTGGTGATTTGTTTATTGGTACAATCGAGTTTGCATATTTACTATTACTGACAAATAGGTCTAGGTTATGGACCGACAAGCATTATCTATTCCATATCAGCACGACACGTTATGGAGATGATTTGTTATTGTTGTAAATGCATTGAGGTGACATCATGCATCGCATATTGATTCATTTGTAATTGATTTAATTATAATATCTTAGTGAGCTGATCTACACATCTAGTCTTAGGTTTTGGTATATATGTAAGATCTCATTTGTGAGATTATGTGGTAGAAGTGGAGAAAAAGGATTTTAATAGGATATATGCGAATATAAGAAGAGATATACACATAGACATCATTTGAAGATTCAAGGAAGGTTTGAAGAAGACAATTAGAGTTTAACCAGTACTGAATCCATAATATGAAGATGCTATTTTGAGTAGTACATTATCATTGTATTTAACCATCCAATTGTAGTCAGTGTGACTCCCATTTTGTGATTGAGCAGTGATCTCTAGGTAGTTGGCCTTTCTGCATGTGCAAACCTCATTTGTACACACATACTATCTGCAGTAGTATCATCTGATTGTGGGTAAGGTCCCCCACTATGGTATTTTCGCTTACAGGGTTTTCACGTACAAATAATTGTGTTATGTGTTATGTATGTTATTTGTCTTTTTGTTTCATGCATTAAACTTTACTGGTATTGCAATTAACTATTAAACTATCTACCAACATTAAAGTTTGGTTTATCGGTATTATGCACTAAGTTTGGTTAACTTATATTTGGTTGAAATTAATAGACAATTGATTCACCCCCCCCTCTCAATTGCCTACAAGACCTAACAATTGGTATCAGAGAATAGTCCTCTTTTTGCAAAAGTTTAACAACTTGAGGAGATCCTATGTCTACTAACTATTTCAGGAAGGATAGTCCAAAGCTTGATGGAACCAACTATGGTATATGCAAGATCAGAATGGAGACACATCTAAATTGCATTGGAAAGGACATATGGGATGTTACAAACAATGACTATGTTGTTCCTACTCAACGTCAACCTATTCCACCAATGTTGACTAAAGATGAGGAAAATGATTGCAAAGCAAGAGAAGCACTTTTGAATGCATTGTCAAATCAGCAAATCATGGGATTATCAGATGGATCTAATGCTAAAGCTATTTGGGATAAATTGGAGTAATTGAATGAAGGTGATACCATAGTCAAAATTGCAAAACTAGAATGCTTCTGGGTCAGGTATGAAAATCTGAAAATGGAAGAAGATGAAAGGATTTCTGCTTTTATGGAAAGAGTTAATGAAATTGTTTTGGGTATACAATGTTGTGGAGGATCCTTAAGTGAAGATGAAATTGTTTCTAAAGTTTTCAGATCTTTGCCACCGGAATACAAAATGAAAGTAACTACTATCAATGAATTGAGAACAATGCCTAATGCATCAATCAGTATCTAGAGACACTTTGGTTGGAAAACTTTCATCTTTTGAACCTAAGGAATTTGGTCCTATTGCTTCAATTAAGATAGATTTGGATTTCAAAGCTTCATCATCCGCAACATCATCATCATCATCTAAAAAATCTGATTGGAAAGAACTCTATGCTAGAGAACTTAAAGAAATCAGAAGAGAGAATGAAGAAATTGAAGAGCTTGAAGCACTATTTGCAAAGAAAATGCCTAAAGGTCCAGTTGGAAGTAAGTATGAAGGTAAAACACCATTTAAATGTTTTAACTATAATAAAATTGGTCATATGGCTTCTAGGTGTCTTGATAGACATGCAATATTGAAAGAAGAAGATAAAAGAACATACAAGCCTAATCCTGAATACCAGAGGTACAAATTTAAGAAGAATAGAGACAAATCATGTTACTATGTTGATGAAGGAGTTACTAATCAGGAACCGACAGACAATGGATGGGCTTTTGTTGCAATAACAGAAGATCAACCGACACCTACTATTCAACTGGTAGAGCAGGCCCTGATAGATAAAATTGAAGAAAAGGATGAATGGATCATTGATTCTAGATGTTCACATCATATGACTAGTGATAAGAGTAAATTCTTAACCTTTCAAGAATACAATGGAGGTCTAGTAAGATTTGGAGATGACAAAGCTTGTTTGATCAAAGGAAAAGGCACTATATCTTTTGATGGTAAGCACAATACTGATAATGTTTACTATGTTGAAGGTTTGAAGCATAATCTTTTGAGTGTTGTCAATTAGTTGAAAAAGGATTTCAATTACAATTCAAGAATGGTAAATGAAAAATCATGAATAGAACTGGTTTGGAAATTGCAACCGGTAATCAGACTAGAGGCAATATCTTTCATTTGAATAACAATGAGAAGACATGCTTGATTGCACATATTGATGAAAGTTGGTCATGTCATAAGATACCGTGTCATGTAAATTTTAATTGCATTGCAAAAATCAGTACAACTAAGGTAGTAAGAGATTTACCTAAGATTGTTAAACCTCATAATCTGGTATGTAAGGAATGTTAATTTGGAAAGCAAGCTAGAGAAACTTTTAATAGTATTCCAAAAAAATCCAATAATGTTCTTGACTTAATTCATACTGATTTATGTGGTCCAGCAAGAACTAGAAGTTTATAAGGAAATAGATATTTTATGCTAATCATTGGTGATTATTCTAAAATGTGTTGGGTTACTTTTTTTAGGGAGAAATCAGAAGCTTTTGGGAAATTCAAACTATTCAAGTTCATGGTAGAGAATGAAACCGGTAAGAAAATCAAACGTTTGAGATCAGATCAAGGAGGTGAATTCACATCTAAGGAGTTTAATACATTCTGTGAAGTGAATGGAATCAGAAGACAATTATCAGCACCTTAGACACCCCAGCAAAATGGAGTTGTGGAAAGGAAGAACATAACTATTTTGGATGCAACTAGAAGCATGATATCAGAAGAAAACCTACCTCACATGTATTGGAGACAAGTAGTCAATACAACTGTTTATACATTCAACAAAGTTCACATCAAAGGTGAAACCGGTAAGACCCCTCATGAACTTTGGTTTGGTAATACTCTTACTCTTAAATATTTCAGAATATTTGGAAGTAAATGTTATATTAGGAGAGATGATTATATTGGCAAATTTGATCCTAGAAGTGATGAAGGAATATTTATTGGTTATTCATCTAAGAGAAAGGCATATAGATGTTTTAATAAGAGATTGCAGAAAATAATTGAAAGTGCAAATGTGAAGATTGATGAACAGTTTAAAAGGTCTATAGACTTTGAACCGACAATTGAAATTATCACAAATGAACCTACTATAAGCACACCTATACAAAATGTTGATCCAGTCATACCGGCATCATCTGAGAATTCCACAGTGACTGAACAACAACAACAAGTGAACACACCCAGGTATGTAAGATTGAATCATTTTTAAAGTCAGATAATTGGGAATAAGTATCAAGAAGTTATGACTAGAAGAAGACTAGCAAATGAAGAGGTATGTCTAATCTCTCAATTTGAACCAACAACTATTAATGAGGCATGTGAAGATAAACATTGGATTAAGGCTATGGAAGATGAATTGGAACAAATTGAAAAGAATAACACAGAGACATTGGTTCCCTAGCCTAAAGACAAAAATGTAATTGGGATTAAATGGGTATTCAGAAATAAACGTAATGAAGATGTTAAGGTAATTAGAAAAAAGAAAGATTAGTGTGTAAGGGATATTCACATAAAGAAGGAATTGATTATAATGAAACCTTTGCACCGGTAGCTAGAATTGAGCCAGTCAGATTATTCTTGGCTTTTGTAGCACACAAGATCTATAAAGTATATCAAATGGATGTTAAATGTGTATTTCTAAATGAATATCATGAAGAGGAAGTTTACATTGAACAACCTAATGGATTTTATTTGACTGATGACAAAGATATGGTTTGCAGGTTAAGGAAAGCTCTATATGGATTGAAGCAAGCTCCTAGAGCTTGGTATGCTAGATTGGACAAATATCTTTTGAAGATTGGTTACACTAAAGGTAATGATGACAACAACTTATACTACAAAGTGACTAATGATGGCATCTTGGTTATTTAAGTTTTTGTTGATGATATAATTTTTGGAGGAGAAGATGGATTGTGTAAAAAATTTTCTAATAAGATGCAGGAAGAATTTGAAATGTCTATGACTGGAGAGATAAAATTCTTTTTAGGATTGTAGATTTTACAGACTGATAAAGGTATATTCATAAATCAATTAAAGTACTTGAAGGAATTACTTAAGAAATTTGGCATGGAAAACTCTAAACCGGTAAGTACACCTATGACTACAATTGATAAACTATCTTTGAAGGATGAATCAACACCTATTAATCTGACAAGATACAAGTCTATGATAGGAGGTTTACTGTATTTGACATAAACAAGACCTGATATTATGAATGCAATATATATTGTTTCAATTTTTCAAAATAATCCTAAGGAAAATCATGAATCAGTAGTGAAAAGGATTTTCCGGTATCTACAAGGCACAACAAATCTTGGCTTATGGTATCCTAAAGATGAAAATTTTGATTTATGTGCATACACAGATGCAAATTGGGCAGGAGATGTAGATGACAAAAAAAGCACCACCGATGAAGCATTTTTTCTTAGCAGCAGACTAATTTCATGGTTGAGCAAGAAACAAAGTTGTACATCACTATCAACAACAGAATTAGAATATGTTGCAGTAGCAACTAATTGTACATACATATTATGGATCAAGCAAATGTTGAAGGAAATAAAGGTAAAATGCAAGGAACCTATAAACATTTACTATGATAATATGGAAGCAATTGATATATCAAATAATCCGGTATTTCACTCTAAAACTAAACATGTTTCTTCAAATTCAATTTTCTAAAAGATAATGTTGAAGCAAAAGAAGTGAAATTGGTTTATGTGAATATGAAAGAGGAGATTGCAGATATCTTTACTAAACCTTTGCCTAAGGAAACTTTTGAATATCTAAGAGAGAAGCTTGGAGTTATACCCTCACCGGTAGAAACTTAGACAGTTGGAGCATGGCATCAGACCAATAGAATTAACAGAGAAATCTTTTTTCCGGCTTTGATGAAGGAGAGCTACTTCTTAGGGGGAGTAGATTTGATAGATTTAGTTATAACAATTGGTATTTGTAATAAGTTCTATGAACTCATTGTATTTGGTTTTGTATTGCTTTGGCATATGATGTCAAAGGGGGAGAGATATCAATGGAAAAACACATTATCTTTTGGGGAGAGATTGTTACTCTCTGTATCTATATTTTAATGATCTCTTTGGGAGATTGTTGGTATTCGGCTTTTGACATTTCTGCTTTGGCACTTAGATGGTATTTCCATCCTATGTTGTCATCAATGTCAAAGAGGGAGATTGTTGGTATTATGGATGTGTTGCACTGGTTTTTTCATTGATGTCAACACTTGTCAGCATGTGAGAACACTTGGAGATGTTTGTTTATGTTCACCGGTATCTGGTTTACTGGCACTAAGGATGATCTCTTATCATCTAGAGATTACTTGGTTATGTCAAAGACATTATTTTGACACTTGGTTTTGGTGATTTGTTTATTGGTACAATCAAGTTTACATATTTGTTGTTACTGACAAATAGGTCTAGGTTATGGACTGGCAAGCATTATCTATTCCAGATCAGCATGACACGTTATGGAGATGATTTGTTATTGTTGTAAATGCATTGAGCTGACATCATGCATTGCATATTGATTCATTTGTAATTGATTTAATTTTAATATTTTAGTGAGCCGACCTACACATTTGATCTTAGGTTTTGGTATATATGTAAGATCTCATTTGTGAGATTATGTGGTAGAGGAGAAAAAGGATTGTAATAAGGTATATGTGAATAAAAGCAAAGCTATACACACAGACATCATTTGAAGATTCAAGGAAGGTTAGAAGAAGGCAATTAGAGCTTAACCAGTATTGAATCTAGCATATGAAGATGCTATTTTGAGTAGTACATTATCATTGGATTTAACCATCCAATTGTAGTCAGTGTGACTCCCATTTTGTGATTGAGTAGTGAGCTCTAGGTGGTTGGCCTTTCTGCATGTGCAGACACCATTTGTATACACATACTATCTGCACTAGTATCATCTGATTGTGGGTAAGGTTTCCCACCATGTTTTTTCCCCTTACAGGGTTTCCACGTACAAATAACTGTGTTATGTGTTGTGTATGTTATTTGTCTTTCTGTTTCATGCATTAAACTTTACCGGTATTGCAATTAACTGTTAAACTGTTTACCAAAATTAAATTTTTATTTATCAGTATTATGCACTAAGTTTGGTTAAGTTATATTTGGTTGAAATTAATAGACAATTTATTCACCCCCCCCTCTCAGTTGCCTTCGGGACCTAATAATATCCGGTCTGTTGTGAATAACATAGTGCAATTTCTCAATCATTGACAAGTACTCCTTTTCATCAACAGATGTGGCTTCATCTTCTTTAGACAATTTACAACCTGTTACTATTGGTGTCCCAACTAGTTTACAGTCACTCATACCAAATGTCTTTAATACCTCTTTCACATACTTAGACGGTGTGATGAAAATACCACTCTTCATTTGCTGAATTTGCAAGCCTATGAATTTTTTTATCTCTCCCACTAGAGACATTTCAAACTCACTTTTCATTTCATTTGAAAATTCATTTATCATGTCAGCATTGCCTCCAAATATGATATCATCTACAAACACTTCACTAACCAGTATCTTATCTCGTTCAAATTTGAGATATATGTTACTATCTTCATTAGTTCTCTAAAAACCTATCTTCATCAGGTTTGAATGAAGTCTTCCATACCATGCTCTCATTGTTTTCTTTAACCCATATAGTTCCTTGTGCAATTTTCATACCATGTCTTTTTCATCAGTCAAAGCATAACCATCTAGCTACTCAAAGTATACTTCTTCCAGTATTCCATTAAAAAATGTTGACTTCACATCCATTTGATATACTTTGAATCCCTTATGTTCTGCAAATATAAGTAAAGTTATAACACCTTCTAGTTTAGAAACTGGTACAAAATTCTCACCATAATCTTCTCCTTCTTCTTTTTCATAACCTTTGCAAACCAATCTAGCTTTGTTTTGGACTACTATACCATCTTCATTCAGTTTGATCTTGAATACCCACTTAGTACCTATCATAGTTTTATTCATCAGTCTGGGTACTAGGGTCCATTTATTGTTCTTCTCAATTTGATCAAGCTCCTCCTCCATTGCTTTAATCCAATGATCATCTCCAAATCCTTCCTTAGTAGTTCTAGGCTCAATAGTGGAGATCATGCAAGAATCCTCTCTAATTCTTCTTCTGGTTAACACTCCTGCATCCTTATCTCCAATAATCTGGTTAGGATTGTGATTGAGTCTCACATACCTCAAAATAACATGATCATTTTCAAGTTCATCTTCTTGATTATCATCATCTTCTTTTGTATCTACCCATTCTAGTTGAATTGGTACAACAACATTCTCTTTACATGTTTCAGGCTTCACCGGTTTTGGTTCCAAAAATAGAATGCAAGGATCTTCATCCTTTTTCTCTACACTGGTTTCCCCTGAGACTTGAGGATACTCATCCACTTGAACATCAGCACTCTCAATGATTCTCTGTGTCCAGTTGTTATAACATTTATAGGCCTTACTCTTGGTGGAGTAACCAAGAAATATACCTTCATCACTTTTAGCCTCAAATTTGCTAACATAGACACCTCGCTTAATAAAAAATTTACTACCAAATATCTTAAAATAACTGACATTAGGTGATCTACCATACTAGTATTCATAAGGAGTCTTATCCTTACCACTTTTTACCAAAATCTGGTTCATAGTGTAGACAGTTGTGTTGACAACTTCCCTCCAGAAAGTTTTCGCTACACCTCCTTATATCAACATCATTCTAGCATCTTCAACAACTAACTAGTTGTTCCTCTCTACAATACCATTCTATTGTGATATCCTTGGTGCAGAAAGCTTTGATGCCATTTTCTTCACAATATCTAGTGAATTCCTCAAAAGTAAATTCACCTCCTTGATCAGTCCTCAAACACTTTATCTTCTTACCACTCTCCTTTTTAGATAAGGCCCTAAGTGCCTTGAACTTACTAAATGCTTTTTATTTTATCCTTCAAGAATGTGACCCACATCAATATTGAGCAATCATTAGTGAAGATCATAAAATATCTATCACCTAGAATACTTTTAGTCCTTATTGGTCTAGAGAGGTCTGTATGAACCAGATCTAATAGATGTTCTACTAAAAAAGATTACTCTTAAAAGTTGAGGATGTCATCTTTCCCAACTAACAATCCTTACATAGATAATTAACCAGTTTGTCCAACTGAGGCAAACCTCTCATTGTCTTGGAGTTACTCACTTTAACAATGTTATCAAAATTTATATGACAAAATCTCTAATGCCAAAGTCAACTATCATCTACTTTAGCAATTAAACAGTTGTTGACTTTAGGATTCATATGAAATAGGTTACCTTTAGTCTGCTTGCCAGTTGCAATTAGTTCACCTTTGCTCCCATAGATTTGGCACATACCATTCTTAAACTCCAATGGATATCCTTTGTCATTGAGTTCAACAACACTCAAAATATTGTGCTTTAGTCCTTCAACCTAGTAGACATCATCTACACTGCTCTTTCCATTAAGAGAAATAGTTCCCTTACCTTTTATCATGTAGGGTGAGTCATTACCAAATATTACAACTCTGCCATCAAATTCCTTCAAAGAAAGAAATTCGCTTCGGTCACCGGTCATGTGATGTGAACAACCACTATCAATGATCCAATCATCAGAATTATCCATGCAAGAAACTAAAGCCTTCTGATTAGATGTCTCCTCTTTAATGGATACAAAAACAATCTCTTCATTAGCATCACCCTCAGATTCCTCATTAGTGTTACCACCATCAACTACAATAAGACAATCTATTTTTCCTTTTCCCTTATACTTTTTGAACTTTTCTTGCTTGTGCTCATTATCACCATTAGGACAGTTAGCTGCAATGTGTCCAATCTTGTTGCATGCAAAAAAATTCAAAGGTAATTTACCTCTATACTTACCAGTACCTCTGGGCAACCATTTGGCCAACAATGCTTCAAGCTCAACCAAACTGTCTTCATCATCAACTTCTCTATTGGATCTAGATTCATAACTATGACTGGCATCTCGACTCTTCCTCATAGATGGGTTAGAAACTGAAGCTCTAAATGTATATTCAGATTTCTGAACACTACCATCATAACCATTTAATTCAAAAGCAATAATCTTACCAATGATGGAGTCAAGGGTTACCTTAGTTCTATCAATTGACTTTAGCTCCTGAATGGTTGCAACTCGGATAGTGTAGACCGGTAGCAGGATTCTCAATACCTTGCTAACCACTGTGGAATATTCCACTTTACCACCTGCACTCTTGATCTCACCAACTCTCTCTTTTATCCTCTCACCATACTGTTGGATATTCTCACCTTCATCCATCCACATGTCATCAAACTTTCCTCTTAGATTCTCCTCTTTGGCAATATTCATATGTTCATCACTGCTATAAATCTCTTCAAGTTTCTTCCATACCTCATATGCAGTCTCTAGACTATGGACATCAATATATTCTGCATCAGACAAAGAACTGATAATGGCCTCCAGTGCTTGATTAATTTCTTGTTTCTCTTTCTTCTAATCATTAGTCATAATCCCACTAGGTGTAACATATTGAGTACCAACATGTTCCAAGTATTGATTACCTAGACTCTTGATATAAATTTTCATTCTATCACTCCATATTCTGTAGTTCTCTCTATTAAACTTCAAACCTTCCTTCTTCATCATGTTCTACAAGATCTTTACCTTAGAGGACTTGAGAAGCTTTGATAACAAATGATGGTATGATGAATGAATAAGGATTTGGTAAGCTACTAAGAGGTGGGGGGGTGAATTAGTAGATATAAAAACTGATATAAGATTTCACCAACCTCAGAATAACCTCTCAAAGTAAACTCTAAACTGACAAGTTAAACCACTGAACTACAAATGCAATATCTTGTCAAGATAAACTATCAAGTTAAACCGGTTGACTGTTACAATAGATTAACAGTAAACAAATTGAAACTCACAAACATCCAAATACTTTACTGACATAAGTAAAACCTCATTTTAGATTTTTGTCGGTTAACATAACATATCAAAGTGGATTAAGAAGTTAAGCAATTCAAACATAGTAAACACAACCACAAAAACATTCACCACTTGACATAATATTTTTGACGTGGAAATCCAAATGGGAAAAACCACGGTGGGGATGAATACCCACAAGTATTTTGAACTCTTCTGAAGTTTGCCCTATTAGGAGCCAAGCCTATTAAAGATTTATAAAATGTCATGTTAAGAACATATCCTATTAGGGACCACCCAGTTAAGGGATTGACTATAATTCCCTATTAGAAGCAATACCCTATGAGGAGAAATCTCAGTAGAAGATTTGAAATCCAAGCTAATGGGCCACTTGGTTAGAGTATTTGAATAACACTAAGCTTTTTAGAGCTTACTTGGTTAGGGGATTTTAACTAATGTAATTGTTAGAAAACAATAGGGGTTTGTTGATATTTTTTAATATCATTACACTTGCTTGTTCAGATCCTTTTCATGCTCCTATCTACCTTTACACAAACTACAAATACATCATCTAGTTCGATAGCCACATAATCAACTACAAATTTTCTAACACTACAACAAAAAACCTTATCGACCTTATAAATAAATCATCGGGTTAGTAAAAACAACAAAAACATAATTCTCTCATAGAGATTACAAACAAGTTAGTTCAAGTATGACCGTTGGATTATATAACAATCTTTGCACATCATTCAAGCTAGCCTCGACCACTCCTTGATCACTGCTTCATCAAACTCAGTAACTCATCACACGGTTTGCATTACATGCAATATACTTGCTCATTCCCAAGATAAAAACCATTATCTCAACGTACCAAAAACACTTTGAAACTCTTCTCATACAAGATGAATACATGTGATAATCATTACTGCTCATCATCAAATCATAAACCAATACAACCAATTGACCAAGCTTAATCGGTTAGGGTTTATCAACTAAATAGGTAGGGTTTACCGGTTCAACTCTTCAATACATAGAAATATCAATTTCCACCATAAACTCACCTACCAGTTATAGTTTCCTTCACTAGCTCTTCATATGGTTACAAAACAACATTATAATAATATCATTACCGGTTAAATGACATCAATGACAACATAACATTTTATTAATGCAATCTTCTTATAAATGCCAACAGGTCTGTCATCCGGTATGAAGAATAGTTTACCGGTATGGTGAAAGAAAAATAAGGTATTGAGAAGATTAACATGAAGGCTTATCAACCAGTATGGTGGAAGATAAGTAGTTCCTGAGACTATCAGTAACTTCACTGGTATGAGGTGAGATGCATGTGTGTGTTAGCATTTTCAGTGATAACCAGTAGAGCATTAACTAGTCTAGAGGTTGGTTGCATGTTTATGATGAAGAGGCAAAATGTTAAAGTAATCACAAACCACCGAAGGTGAAGATTTGCTACCAGTTAGTAGGAGGAGAAGGTCTCACTGGTAAAGGCTTGTACCAGTATGAGTTTGATGAATGTTCAAATGTAAACTGACTTTGTGTTGGTGATCTGAGTGTATGATTGTTGTGATTCCATGTGGAGCTGAGGTGGCAAACATGCAGAGGTCGGTGAAGCTTCCATTGACATGGTTGTTGAAACACCTAGTTGACATTAATGAAACAACCAAAAATCATGGGATGGTAACTGACTAATGCGGCTTGAGGAAGAACAAATGACAAATAAATATCAGGGAGTAGTTGGCACTTGGATCGAATCAAAGAAATCAGACTGCAAGATGACCTTGAGAAGGAAACAACTGGATTGTAATGAGTGGACAAATTTCAAGGCAGAAAATCATGGACGAGATTGCTATCTTTAGCAAATATGCACTAGATAATAGAAAACGCGTACAAATGCATTACTCAAGTATAGGTGTTCGATCCAAGGAAGATTGGATGGGATCTCATACAATTTTTTTCAGGTGAACGAAACCCTAACTGCCCCAAGTTTGAATTGATTCTTGGTAGGAAAGCTCAAGTTTAAATATGATGACTTGAGATTATGATTGTTGTTGTTGTAGAGTGAAGGCAAGTATGAAATTCTTGTCTAAGAGCCAAAGAGATAAACACTTGAAGTATTTATGAGTGAAGTATATACCGGTAAGGAGAAGCAGAGTAAACTAGTGTAAGGAACAACCAGTGGAGTGTGCATTGAAAACAAAGGTGACAAATTGGCATAAGCTGTGTCTGATTAAGGGTGATCAAGTGAGAGTTAAAAAAGAGAAGACATTGTGAGAGGGGATTTAGAAAATTGATCAGCAAAGTCAAGTTGTAGAGTGGGTGGAGAGAATAGAGACTGGTAAGGCTGAAACTAGCAGAGGAGAATATTCTAAGGTTGCAAAAATTCATTTGCAACAGTGATTTCATTTGTATATCTAAGTTTTATATTGTTTTCACTAAGTTGTAGCTTAGTGTAGGGGTTGTGGCTCCTTTAGGTTGTATCCTATAAATTGTGTAGGGGTTTGTGCTCCTTTGAGTTGGTGCTCATAAATCAGCGCTTGGTGATCATTGGGTTGGTGCCCTAAATATTATAATTAGAGATTCATTGTGAGGTTGGATTGGAGAAAAAGATCTCCAATAGTTATTCTCACCAGTTTTTTTCCCACATTGGAGTTTCCTCATATATATTTTTGGTGTTGTGTGATGTATTCTTGTGCATGTGTTATGTTAATGTTTTAGCAAGTCCTTTCACACACTCTGCTTGCATTGTTTAAGTTATCGGTTAGCACTCAGTTTGTTTTATATGTTACCAATATCTCCTTGTTGAAGGAAAAGAGTTTAAATCACTGATTCACCCCCCTTGCAGTGATCCATTATGTCCAACAATTGGTATCAGAGCCTAGGTACCCTGTTTTGTGAAAAGCGTTCTCTAGCTTGGGTTGATCCTATCAAGTATTCACAATGGAAAGAAATGAGTGTGCCTCCTTAAAAGCTCCTATGTTTAATGGTGTCAACTATGCCTTTTGGAGTATAAGAATGGAAACCTATTTGTCCTCTCTAGGTTGTGATGTATGGATGTCAGTTGTAAATGGGTATATAGTCCCTAATAATCCCCCTACTGATCCAGATGCTAAGAGGGAATATGAGAACAATGCTAAAGCTAACAATACCATTCTTAGTGGGTTGTCTAATAATGAGTTTGTTAAAGTAATGCATTGCTCCTCTACCAAGTAGACTTGGGATAAGCTGCAGAAGATATTTGAAGGTAATGCTAAAGTCAAGGAAGCCAAGTTGCAGACATTGAGAGTACAACTTGAGGTTTTGAAGATGAGAGATGAAGAGAAGATTGTTGACTATCTCCAAAGGGTTGATGAAACAACAAATACCATTAGAGGACTTGGAGAAGAAATAAAAGATGAGGTGATAGTGAAGAAAGTACTTAGATCTCTTACATCTATGTATGATACAAAGGTCTCAACAATAGAAGAAGAAAAATATCTAAAAGTCTTTACAATGGATGAGTTGTATGGCTCTCTAACTTCTTATGAGATGAGGACTGCCAGTACTAATTATATGAAGAAAGAAGTTGCATTCAAGATATCAAGAAGAGGAAAGGAAGAATCTGTTCATGATGCAACCAATGAACTCTCATGACATCATGGAAAACTTTGTTAGAAGACTCAAGACAGGTTCAGACAAATACAAAGGCAAGCTGCCTTTGAAATGTTTCAACTGTGGAAGGATTAGACATTTTGCTACTAAATGTTCTTATGGTGATAAGAATGAAGATGATAAATCAAGTGGTAGCAAATCATATAGTAAGGATAGGAAGAAGAATGCCTATTTGCATGGTAGAAGAGGCTACCAGAAGCAAAGTAGTCTTTACACTCATGAAAATGATACCACAGATGAGGAAAGTGCCTTAGATGACTGTTGTAGTAGAGATGAAGTCAGAGAAAACCTTTTTATGGTTCAAGAGGTTTTGGTACCTGAAGAAGTAGAAGAGGAAGAGCAAGAAGGAGAAGTAGATCTTGAAGTAGAGCTCATCTGTGCCTTAGATGAGCTAAAGAAAACAAGAAGAGACTTAAGGAAGGTAAAAAGGGTTGTAGTTGAAGACCAAGACTTGTTGGAGCAATCTCTTGAAGAGTCCAAGAAAACTATTACAGACCTAAAGGCTAAAACTCTAGTTGGAAGAGGCCAAGAGGATGTGTGAACTCACTAATACTGATTTGAGTGAAAAGGAAAAGGAACATTAGAATCTGGAAGCAAAAATAGTGAAACTCTGGAAGGACTTAGAGAAAATTCAGGAAGAAATAAAAGTGATAAGCAAATATGAAGGCAACACTGAAGCCCTGGAGAAGATACTAAGAAAATGGAAGCAATCTAAAGATACCGGTAGATTAGATTTTCAAGAAGGTCAAAGTCCAAACATAAAAGACACATCCGATAAGGAGATACAATTCACTTCTTCAAATGAAGGTGAAGAGAAGAAGACATTTATGGTAAGCAAGGATACCAGCAAGAAGACATATGCAAATGCTGCTAGAAACTGCCACACAAACCAGTACACTAAATCAATGAACCAAAGATCATACTCAATGCACCGACATGTAGATCCAAGGAGAAATGCAAATATTGATCATGAAGGATTCACAAGAGTTAGTAGCATGAAAGGAAGGCCCCTTGTGAGGCAGCCGTTTGTAGGTTCAAGACAACCTAACCGGTATGTTCCAAATTTTCATGGTTATTGTCACCGATGTAATAAGTTTGGTCATAGAATGGCAGATTGTAGGAAAAAGAATGTCAACCCTAGTTTTGAAAGTAAAAACTCATTTTCTGCATTATAAAGTACACATGTCACATGTTACAATTGCAATGATTTTGGTCACAAGAGTTATGAATGTAGGAGTAATATGTAAATGTCCTACAAGAATGCATTGAGTACATCTTATGGTGCTAATGTGAAATGCTATAAGTGTCAAAATTTTGGTCACATAGCAAGGTATTGTCAGTTAAGAACTGACAAGAAAAAGATAATTGTACCGGATGAGAAGTTAGAAACAAAACTGGAACACAAAGTAATAGAAAAGAACAAGAAAGAAGAGAAACTGGTTTGGGTAGAGAAGGAGAAAAACAAGACAAAGTCCAACCTGATTGTGTAGACTGATCTAAATGCTAAAAGGAGGAATTTCTGGGTAGTTGATAGTGGTTGCTCAAATCACATGACCGAAGATAAGAAAAATTTCATCAAGCTTGATGATTGGAATGGTGGTTCAGTCCGGTTTGGAGACAACTCCTCCATCAAGATCAAAGGCAGGGGTACACTGAATATTGATGGCAAGGTCAAGGCTCATGATGTGTACTATGTTTAAGGACTCAAGAATAACTTGCTAAGTTTAAGTTAGATGTGTGACAAAGCATTAAAGTTCTCATTTGACTCTACTGGGTGTTAGATAAGAAAGCATAGTATTGGTTAGGTGGTAGCAAAAGGAAAGAGAAAAAAGGGTAATGTCTACAATTTGAAGGAATGCTATGAGTCCCAGTGCATGATGGGACAAGTTGATGAAAACTAGTTGTGGAACCGAAGATTAGACCATGGGAATTTTGATAATTTGGTTAAGATAAGAAAGAACCAGTATGTGAGAAACATACCTCAGATCATAAAAATGGAAAAAACATTCTGTGATGAATGTGTCAGAGGTAAGAAAGCAAAGGTCATCTTTAAAACAAAAGAATATAACACCTCAAGACCTTTGGAGTTGATACATACAAACTTATGTGGGCCAATAAGAACAAGACCATTGGCAGGAGAAAGGTATCTCATGCTATTCATAGATGGTTACTCAAGAATGACTTGGGTAACCTTCCTGCATGATATGTCACAAGCATTTGAGAGATTCAAAATTTTTAGGAAAATGGTAGAAAATGAAAGTGGACATCGGTTAAAATGCTTAAGATCAAACCAGGGTGGAGAATTTTCTTCTAATGAATTTGTTTACTACTATGAGAAACATGGAATCTGAAGATAGTATTCAGCTACAAGGACACCTTAGCAAAATGGGGTGGTAGAGAGGAAAAATAGGACAATGAAGGAGATGGCTAGGACTATGTTGAATGAGGCCAACATACCAGATATATATAGTAGAAGGAAGCACTTCATACTGTTGTCTACACTTTAAACTGGGTACAGTTAAGAGTGAATAGTAGAATGACTCCTTGTGAGTTACGAAATGAAAGAAAACCATCACTCAAGCACTTCTAAGTATTTGGAAGTAAGTGCTTCATCAAGAGAGATGCTAATGGATTAGGAAGTTTTGATTCCCAAAGTGATGAAGGAATATTCTTGCAATACTCAACCAATAGTAAAGCCTACAAATGTTACAACAAGAGATTGAGAAGGGTGGTTGAGAGTGTAAATGTGATAATAGATGAAGACTCACATAGAGGAAAATATGCACTAGCACCTTACATTGATGATTTAGATGTTGAAAATGAAGAACAATTTGGCAATGGACTGGTAGAAGATACACCAAACAAGATCCCCAACCAATATGTATAGAAGAATCATCCAAAAGAATAGATCATTGGAGATAGGAATGAAGGTGTGTAGACTAGAAGGAGATTAGCTAGGGAAAGTGAGTAGG
The DNA here is from genome assembly GCF_030272615.1 of Cryptomeria japonica. NCBI lineage: Eukaryota > Viridiplantae > Streptophyta > Pinopsida > Cupressales > Cupressaceae > Cryptomeria > Cryptomeria japonica. Next base: position 321,837,690 of record NC_081414.1, on the reverse strand, counting down.
TAAATTTCTGCCTCATAACCAAAGTAGAGCCCAAAACTTTTAATGATTCTAGAAAAGTGAGAAGTGGGTAGATGCCATGGATGAAGAATTGAGACAAATTGAGAAAAATCAGACTTGGGAACTTGTTCCTAGACCAGCAGACAAGAATTTCATAGGTACCAAATGGGTCTACCGGAACAAGATGAATGAATAAGGTAAGATAGTCCAACATAAAGCAAGGTTAGTTTGCAAAGGGTATGCTCAAGTGGAAGGTATTGATTTTGAAGAAACCTTTGCACCGATTGCTAGGTTAGAGGCAATAAGAATGTTTTTAGCTTTCTCAGCCTACAAGGGATATAAAGTATATCAGATGGATGTGAAATTTTCTTTTCTCAATGGCAATCTTGAAGAAGAGGTGTATATGGAACAACTGTAAGGGTACCTATTGCATGAGGATGAGAGTTTTGTATGTCAGTTGAAGAAATGTTTGTATGGTTTGAAGCATGCTTTCAGAGCATGATATTCCCAATTAGACAAATACTTGAAGGAGCAAGGATTTTAGAAATGGAATGTAGATAGAAACTTGTATGTCAAGGTAAATGTAAATCACATAATTATAGTTGTTGTATATGTGGATGATATTATCTTTGGTGGAGACAAGGACATCATGTGCAAAAAAATTGCAGATCAGATGAAGACAAAGTTTGAGATGTCCATGCTGGGAGAGTTGTCCAATTTTCTTGGTTTGTAGATCTGACAAAAGGAGAAAGGAATTTTCATCACCCAAACCAAGTATGTGAAAGACATGCTGAAGAAATTTCAAATGGAGGACAACAAATCGGTAAGTACTCCCATGGTTACCGGTTGTAAGTTGAGAAAACTAGATGAATCACCGAAAGTTGAGAAAACATTGTATAGGTCTATGATCGATAGTCTATTGTATTTAACTACATCTAGACCGGATATTGTACAATTTGTTTGCATGATAGCAATACTCCAAGTTTCTCCTAAATAGTCTCACTTAAATGCAATCAAAAGAATCTTTAGGTATCTGCAAGGAACTATTAGTTACAACCTGTGGTATCCAAAGAAAGGAGAATTTTCTTTCCAGGCTAATACTGATGCAGATTGGGCAAGAAGTATAGATGACCTAAAAAGTACAAGTGGAGGTGTTTTCTATTTAGGAGACCAGTTAGTATCATAGCACAATAAGAAGAAATATTCAATGTCATTATCTACTATTGAGGTAGAATATATAGTAGTTGATACATGTTGTTCATAGGTTTTATGGATGAAATAGACACTGAAAGACATACAAGTGGAGATACCAGATCCCATTCCAGTCTAGTGTGATAACTCAAGTGCAATCAACATCTCCAAGAATCCAGTAATGCACTCAAGAACAAAACACATTGAAATCAAGGATCACTTATTGAGGGAGAAGGTAGTAGACAAGGAGGTCATAATAGAATATTTTCCAACTGATGAGCAGATTGCTGACATATTTACCAAGCCACTTCCATTGGGCCCATTTGAGTATTTGAGACAAAAGATGGGAGTTGACCCACCATCTAGTAGTACTTAAATTCATAGGAGATTGCATGATTTAGGGGGAGTCAACTATTGCTACTATCTTATGACTCTTGAATCATGATGCATGGACACAAGGGGAGAGTGTGTCTTAATTGGACACAGTCAAGGGAGAGATTATTTGTGTCAGAATAAGGCTCCCTTTGCCATTGTTGTCAAAAGGGGAGAGAAACCATAAAAGAAAATGTTGACATAAATGCCAAAGGGGGAGATTATTGGCATTGAGTTGTCATTGATGGCAACTGGTATTGCAGGAAGGCTACTGATAGAGGTATGTCATCCAATATGAAGAAGAGTGTACCAGTATGGTGAAAGAAAAATAAGGTATTGAGAAGAGTAACACGAAGGCTTGTCAACCAGTATGGTGGAAGACAAGTAGTTACTGAGACTATCAGTGACTTCACTGGTATGAGGTGAGATGCTTGTGTGTGTTAGCATGTTCAGTGATAACCGGTAGAGCATAAACCAATCTGGAGATTGGCTTCCTATTTATGATGAAGAGGCAGAATGTTAAAGTAATCACAAACGATCGAAGGTGAAGGTGTGCTACTGGAGTAGTGTGCACTACCGATTAGCAAGAGGAGAATGTCTCACTGATAAAGGCTTGTATCGGTATGAGTTTGTTGAATGTTCAAATATTAACCAACATTGTGTCGGTGAGTTGTGTGTATGACCATTGTGTTGCCATGTGGAGCTAAGGTGGAAAACATGCAGAGGTCGGTGAAGCTTCTATTGACATTAATGAAACAACCAAAAGTCATAAGATGGTAACTGACTCATGCGGCTTGAGGAAGAAAGAATGACAGAGAAAGGCCAGGAAGTAGTTGGCGCCTGTATTGAAGCAAAGCAATTAGACTACAAGATGACCTCGAGAAGGAAACAGTTGGACTGTAAATCAGTCAAAAAATTTCAAGGCAGAAAATCATGGATGAGATTGCTATCTTTAGCAAATATACATTGGATAATGGAAAACGTGTACAGATGCATTCCTCGAGTACAGGTGATTGATCCAAGGAAGATTGGATCAAATCTCATGTAGATTTTGTTAGGTGAAGGAAACCCTAACTGCCCCAAGTTTGAATTTATTCTTGGCAGGAAAGCTCAAGTTTAAATATGATGACTTGAGACTATGATTGTTGCCACTGTAGAGTGAAGGAAAGAGTGAAATTTTTGTCTAAGAGCTGAAGAGATAAACACTTGAAGTGTTTATGAGAAAAGTATATACCGGTAAGGAGAAGCAGATTAAACTGGTGTAAGGAACAACTGGTGGAGTGTGCATTGAACACAGAAGTGACAAACCAACAAAAGTTGTGCCTAATTAAGGGTGATCAAGTGCGAGCTAAAAAAGAGAAGACATTGTGAGAGGGGATTTATAAAATTCATCAGCAAAGTCAAGTTGCAGAGTGGGTGGAGAGAATACAAACTGGTAAGACTGAAACAGACAAAGGAGAATATTGTTTAAGGTTGCAAAACTTTATTTTCAACAGCGATTTCATTTGTATAACTAAGTTTTATATTGTTTTCACTAAGTTGTAGCTTAGTCCAAGGGTTGTGGCTCCTTTAGGTTGTAGCCTATAAATTGTGTAGGGGTTGGTGCCCTAAATATTGTAATCAGAGATTCATTGTGAGGCTGGATTGGAGCAGAAGATCTCCAACAGCTATTCTCATCGAGGGTTTTCCCACATTGTGTTTTCCTCATATATATCTAGTGTTGTGTGATGTATTCTTGTGCATGTGCTATGTTAATGCTTTAGCAAGTTCAATCATGCACTCTTCTTGCATTGTTTAAGTTACCACTTAGCACTCAGTTTGTTTTATATGTTATTGGTATCTCCTTGTTGAAGGAAAAGAGTTCAAATCACTGATTCATCCCCCTCTCAGTGATCCATTGTGTCCAACAATGAGAACTCAAAGAGACCTCAAAAGGTCATCATCCAAAGCTATCCATGCTACATAATAACTTCTAACCAAAAACTAAAACACTTGAACTACACATACATAGCCACAACACACACATATATAACCACAACACTTTGCACATAACATCCATAACATCCATTCAAATATTTGGTATTGCATATACTGTCTGGTATGAAACCGAATGATTGGTTTGACATCAATGACAACATTATTCACACAGTCTAACAAAGCTCTATTATTATGTTGTAGATTTCTAAAATTGCCCATGATAGATGTTTACTTTGAGGAAAAATCAATCATTGCAAGATCTTTTTCAGCTACAAACCTTCATGCTACTATAATAGTCATATATAACTATAATAAGCCATTTCTTTTATGAATTCACGAGCTTAAACAATATTCCTTTAGGTTTGTAGAGAAGAGATTAAATACTTTCCTAAGAATATTCCCTTGAATAGCCATTAGCACCCATATCATGATATGGCTCGCTTCAATCAAAATACTAGTGTTGCTAAAAAATGGCATAGATGACGTTGCCCATGAAGAACTCACAATATCAATTGGGGTAGGAGGAATTATTAAAAGGGTAATTAAAATCCTATTGTGATCAAATAGTGGATTCATAAGCCACCTCCTCAAGTGTTCATGTATGAAGTGGTGTTTGCATACGTGGCTGAAGAAAATCAAGAATATATTGCTCATGTTACTTTTTCTGAAGAATCCCTTCAAGAGGAAGTGGTTGAGCTCAGGAAGCATGCCCTCATTAGTAATTTTGTAATTTCAAACCTCCTTAGATTCCCTTTTATTGTGGATTTATTCCAATTGGACTGGGGGTTTCAGATGCTTTCTTTGTTGATCAAGGAGAAGGGTTTTTCATTGTAGTATTTTCATCTCAAACTTTTTGGGATAGGATTCAATTGGAGCTCAAAATTGTATGTTGCCAAACTCTAAGAGGATGCCAAACTCTATGATCAAGTTAGGAAATCAACTCTGGCCAATTAATGGAATGAACATTTTGTTAGATTCAATGATAGTCCCAAAGACACTGAGAGGGGGGGTGAATCGGTGTCTAACTGGTGTATGGAATATTTGAACTTATTTATAATTTGGTAACCCAAATCAATGTACTAGTAAACAAGAAATAATGCAGTAAAGGGAAATAATAGAGACATCATAAATGCACACCATAACATAGAATATTTTAACGAGGAAAACCTATGTGGGAAAAACCTCAGCAGGATTTGTGACCCACAATATTTACTCACTGGTCAATATGAATAAATATTACTTACAATAGGGGCCTGCACATGCAGGAAGGCCAACTACCTGAAGCGCACTGATCAAAAGAGTCTTATTGACTAGAAAATGGATAATTAAATCCAATACAATGTACTTCTCAAAATAGCATCTCAAATGCCTAGTTCAGTACAGGTTTAGGCTCAGTCATATACCAAAACCTTTTGCTGTCGAAACATATATAAATAATAATCACCTATTCATTTTCTTCCTATTCCATTGTAAAAATGATCTACAAGATCTCATATATATGAGTCTATTACAATACACCAAGTCATCTTACAAATAATTAATTATATTTACAATACAATTCATATAAGCAAAACTTTATCCCATGTCAGCCTGAGTGCCAGTATACTTCATTTCTGGTGTAATGTGGATGCCAGTCAAAGTGCCTGCCAGTGTCGGTGCTTGCCGGTTCTTGTGTAGAAACCTATTGCATGTTGGTTACTAGTTGATTTCCATCAATGACAACATAAACTATTCTCATTAGAGTGTATAATGCCAACAATCTCCCTCTTTGGCATTGATGGCAACACTCATGAGACATCCAAAACTGCTATCCAAAAATGAAATCCAAAAAGAAGAAGTGTGCTCCCCTTGAGCAAGTGATCTCCTTTGTGCATTTATCATTTATTTTCTCCATACTACTCCTTATTGTTATCCATACTACTCCCCCTTTGACATCAATGACAAAGGATGTTAAAAAGAATCAAAGAATACATAAATGCTACCTCATTGCCTGTAACCGGTTGGTTACAATCTAAAAAATGTTTGCCAAAATTGTATTTAGGCTCTTCATGAATTTGTTGTTGTCAGAGAGAATGGTCTCAGTCTACTAGATCATGCTGGTTAGATAGTGCATTTGTTGCTTCGGTGATCGTTCTCCATGAACTTTTGCCTTGGATAACTCAACCCACTAAGTAATAAGACTGTCCAATCTTGGACCAAGTTTACTTTTGAGTTCCCCAACCTTTAACCTTATCCTTTCTTTCTCTTTCTCAAGTTTTTCTAACTTCTCCTCAAAAACTGCCATTTCCTAATAAAAAATTGGGATAAGTCCCAAGGAACCTATCATATTATCCGCAATGTCATCAATCTCTTTTTGTGTCTTTTTAATCTCCTCATCAATGTCTTATGTCAAACAATGAGGTTTACATGATTCTATATACAACTCCTTATACTCCAAAATTATTGAGTTGAGTACTGGTAATAATGAATCCATATGCTCATTATAGTTTTTGATGGTTTTCTCAAAGAATTCTCATTTCTCTTTATCTACACTTTCCTTTATCTACAATGTGTCCAATTTACCTAAAGAATCATTAACGTGATCTATCTTATAGGTAGGTGAAACCATCTTCAAGATAGGCAATGTGTTATCAATTGCCTTAAATGCTAAGACATTGCAATCTGTTATCATCTTGATAGAATCCAATAGAACATCTATTATGTTAGTGGGTTTGAATTCTCCTGTTGATGTGCTTGGTTCTACTATGGATTTCCTCTCAACTTGCCCAATTACCTTCACTATTTCCTCCTTATTTCCATCAGTTTCTTTCTCTTTACATACATTTTCTTTCAATTTATCTGTCTATGTTTTTACCTCTTCAACTGTCGGTTTCTCTGATTCTGGTTGCTCTGTGTTAGTTACCTTGTCATCTGTTAGTTTCTCAATCTTCGGTTTCTCATCTTGTGCTGATATTTCAATCTTTTGAGAGTCAATAGTGTGTACCGATATCTCAGAGATCTTATAGTCCTTAACATCATTTGCCTTAACCTCTGTAGTCTCTTTAACCATAACAATTTTTATATCCTGTGTGTCCATATTCATGGTGAAAAGTATTTTAGACTCCGGGTTAGTATCATCATGAGTTACTTCATCAATTGCCTTATCCGGTTGATTTTCTATATGTACCGGTTATGCTTAAGTTAATGGAGGGGTGTCCTGAGTCGATGGAGGGATGTTATCTATTACCTTTATAGCAGGTACACCACCAATCTTACTTTTCCCTTTGTCCTTTTGGTACACCTTAGAAAAATATTTATCTATTTTCCATCTTTCCTTTTCCTCTTTCTTTTCCTTTTCAACAAAAATGATATCCAATTTGTCTGCAGTCTCATCAGCAATCTCCTTCACTCTACTAGCCTTTAGGCTAACTTGCTGGTGTCCACTGACAAAAATTGACCAGTGTGCCTCAACAATTAGTTCATCAATTTCCTCTCTAGATTTTATAGGTGCATTACCAATAATGCTTCAACTTTTAGCTTTTTATCTAGTTCCATCACTGACATTCTTTTAGCTTCTGACCTTAAATATAAGTCATTCGGTATATCCTCTACAACTTCAATCAAAACCTTCTTATAGATATCTAAATGCAAAATTATACTAGCCTCTATTGTTTCGTTGTCTGAATCTTTGTAAGAATGATAGTATTTATTTACATTGCAAAGATTTCCATCCTATGTTATCTCATTTACCAGTTCCTCCGGTGTCAAGGTATCCAGTGTCTTAGTCTATTTCTTCTTTGGTGTAAGCTTCTTTTTAGGTTCCTTAACTATCTGTTGCTTCTTCCTCAAAGCTCTAGTCCTTTTGGGAGAAGGAGAGGGTACCGGTTAGGGTTTCCTCTTCTTTCTTTCAACTCTTTTGAACTCTGCTTTTTTCCCACTATCTGTATCTAAAGAAGTAACAACCAGTGAAACATGTGCTTCCAGTTTCAGTCCTTCCAGTTCACTGGCAGATATACAACTTATGTTCATTACATTTTCCTTAATTTATTTTTCCATCTTGGATGAATCTCTAATAAAATTTTCTCTCCTTTTTCTCTACTTTTGAATTGAGAAAACACTCTCAATGGTCTCAGCATTACCAAAAATTTCTTCAGATGGTTCTCTAGGTGCCTCAAATAGTGTTTTAGCATATGTTTCAAGAATGGGTAAATCAACTTCATAACCCATTTCAGTAACCCAAATAGTTATAGGGCTAACTACTTCCATCCATGTCTCATCATGTTTGATTACAAAGTAGATTTGTTTGTCATATTTGTCTACTATGCTCTGGGGTAACCTTTCTCTAGCTCTCATCTTAGTCTGAAAGTTTTTGAAGTAATCCGTTATAATGTGGTCACTATTATTGTCCATATTGGTGATAGCTTCCTTAATTTGTTTTCCTACCAGGATGTCATATCCAAAGTCCTTATGACCAATGTTGGGTATCTCTTTGGTGAAGTAAAGCATCAAACACACAAGTAGGTTGCCAAAAAGAAATGTCCCTTTCTTGTCACCCTTAATCTTTTTCAAGTTGTCCATTAATTCATCTTTAAGCCATTCACAAATATCAATCTTAGCAATGTTTTTTACCATCTCATATGCATTATGAATACATAGGTTGGAAACTAAATTCAATCTATTTGCAAGAGTTACTCTGTATCCAAGTACCATACTCACATATCTTACATTAGCATCAGTAATGTCATTAACCCTAAGAGATTTGTTGTCAGATGTACCTCTGGTTAACTCCATAACTCCCTTGTTAGGTATCTTCTTAGTTTTGTCGAGCCTACTACCGGTTGAGGGTAAACTAGTAACTGCCTTGATTGCTTCCTCAGAGATTTTAAAAACAAAGTCAAGCCACATGAACTCTCCATGAACTCTACTTAGAAATAGACATACTACCTCCTTAGGAAATTCAGGTATGTTCAGTATCTCAATTAATCCTAAGTCTTCAACTATCTTATGCTCTGGTTTAATTACACCTTGCTCATCAATAATGACACCACTGTACATGTTCTCCAAATCATCGGTTCCTAGATTTTCTATGTTGCACTGAATGTACATTCTAGGGTCTTCAACAAAAAGTGACTCCCTTCACATTTTTTGAAAAAGCTCCGATAGAACCATCTTTCTTGGCAATTTCAAGGATGATTTTAAACATGGGCCTAGGGCGCTTAATATTTTCTATCACAGTAGGGTTTGCAATAAACTCAGGTACAAAAGATGATGATGCCATTTCGAAAGATAAATACCTCTTAGCTTGAAATCCTTCGATGCCTGAAAATCACTTCGCTGCTTCGCCTCTAGATTTCTCTTGCTCAATTCCACGCTCTCTGAATGCTTGAATTCTTGGTGAGTCAAAATGAGGTTTTTCTGATGTTATATAACCAAAACGTTCTTCAAAAACTACATTAAATGCTTGTCGGTTAAGTGAGAACTTAACATATCTCCCAGTAAAGAAGAAATGTGTCTCTTACCATCAATCGAGGGTAGAATGCATTATTTTCAGCTTGCTACAATACCCCCTAAGGATTATTCCTTAGTTGGATAAAGAATCTCCTACCTATGGAGGGTTAATTTGTTCAATCGATGCAGAGACAGATTGATCAACTTTTTGATCTCCCTTCTTAATCCATTGTTTTGAAAATTCTTGCTTTATTTCATTTACCTTTTCTTTTCCCTTCACATTAGATCCTTTATTGTTCTCTGGTATAGTCTTGCTTCTACAAAATTTTGCAATATGCCCAATCTTGTTACATGCATAACAAGTTACATTATTCCTCTGAATAGCTTTTCCATATCCTTGACCGGTTTGTGTTTTGCATTGATTAGATAAATGCCCAAATCTACCACAAACATAGCATTTCACATTCATTCTACAATTTTATAAATTATAACCAACTTTGTTGCATTTGGAACATTGACCAGTGGGTAAGTTTGTATTCTGATTATTTCTAAATCTGCATTGATTTTCTCTATGACCAAACTTGTTGCAATTAAAATATTTCCCATTAAATTTATAAGCATTAGTTTGTCTTACCGGTTTACTGTGATCTGGATTGTTTGTAGTCCCAAAACTTTTTCCATGTTCAAATCCAAGTCCAACTATATCTCCATCAGGTTTTTGTCTTTTTAGCATTTCGTAAAGTCTTTCTAAACTTTTCTTGAATTTGTCTTTGTGTTCATTTGTAGTGATCAACTCATTATCAAGAATTCCAGCTTGTCTCACAAGCACTTCTTTATCATGTTGCATGTGAATCAAATTTGTCTTTATCATATCAGTTTTGTTAGGATTAATGATAGTCCCAAAGATACTGAGAGGGGGGAAGGTGGGGGGCGTGAATCGGTATCTAATCGGTTAACAAAATATTTAACCTTATTAAGTATTTTGCATTCCAAAATAGTATAACGATAAATAAGAATTAATGCAGTAAACAAGAACAATAAAGACAACATAGAAAACACACCATAACACAAGATGTTTAACGAGGAAACCTAGTGTGGGAAAAACCTCGATGGGATTTGTGACCTACAATATTCACTCATTGGCCAATGAATAAATATTACTTACAATGAGGGGTCTGCACATGCAGGAAGGCCAACTACCTAGAGCTCACTGCTCAATCTACAAAATAGAAGTCTCACTAACTTACAAAATGGATTATTAAAATCCAATACAATGTACTGCTTCAAATCAGTATCAACTATGCCAGGTTCAGTACTAGTTTAAGCTCATACTATAACCATAAGCCTTATACAAAATATGTCCTATGCATTCCCATATATCTTCCTTATTATTTGCTCATTCCTATCTCATCTCTTATATCTAAATAATTTACAAGATCTCATACATATATGAGTCTATTAAAATATTCCATGTTGGCTTTACAAAAGATATTTAAAATTAGATACAATAAATAAAAGTTTAATCTTGTCGGTTGGGGTGCCAGTATGCATTGTAGCCGCTGCTGGTGAAGTGTCTGCTGCTGCTAGTGCCTGCCAGTGGTTGCCATCAAGGTTGTCACAAGATGAATGCCACAAGATTTCCTGAAGGTTTCCAATAGGTTTCCATCAATGACAACACCATCAATTCTCATTAGAGTGTAGAATGCCAACAATCTCCCCCTTTGGCATTGATGGCAACACTCATGAGAAAAATCCAAAAACTGTTTCCAAAAAGTGAAGTCCAAAAATTTACCAAAAGTATGTGCTCCCCCTAAGCAGATGATCTCCTCTGAATAGCTATTTTTCTCTGTCCACTAGTCCCCCTTTGACATCAATGACAAAAGTTGTCAAAAATTGTCAAACGAGTGCAAAATTTCACCTTAAGGTTTGTAACAAGCTGGTTACAATTTGAAATATATCAGCCAGAACCAAATTTAAACTCTGCATGAATTTGTTGATATCATTCATGGTTGCCTTAGTTCATTGGATTGTGTCAGTGAGATGATGCATATGCTCTTCCGGTGATCTTTCTCCTTGAATTAATGCCTTAGAGATCTCATTTCTCAGAGAGATAAGATTATCCAATTTAGGACTAAGTTTATACTTCAGCTCTTTGGCATTTGCCTTGATCCTTTCTTTTTCCTTCTCAAATTTATCCAAATATTCCTCAAATCCTGCTATTTCTTCCTCAATAACTGATATAGGTTCGGATGAACCAATAATGTTATTAGCTATATCATCAATTTCTTCTTAACTTTTCTTGAATTTCTCTTTATGTTGATTTGCAGTAGCCAAGTCATTTTCCAGAATTCCCATTTGTCTCATAAGTTCAGTTTTATCATGTTGCATGTGAATCAAATCTGTCTTTAACATATCATAAGCACTTTTAATGCAAAGACTAGAAACTGAATGAAGTCGGTTTGCATGTGTATTATTGTAACTTACAGTAATACATTTGGACTAGATATCTGACTAAGGTTTCTGATGGAGAAGGTATATTGTGACCAAATTTGATTTCTTTTTGAAAAAATGCCCAAATTCATTGCAATTCCAACAACAATTTTTGATTTGGTTTTGACGAAGAAGGCATTATAAATGAAAATTTTCTTTTTTTCAAAAAAGTGCTTGAGTTCGTCTTAATTTCGATGACAATGGCCATTACTTAAAAAAAGAAGAAGAGGGAAATTCATTTGTGCATTGCAATCCCACGTAGGCATCTATGGTGACTTCAACCCCCAACAACATCAAACTCATGCTGAAGGCATTTGTGCATTGCTTGCAATCCCATGTAGGAGGTAGATTCTTCACCTTAATTTCATGTTGCAAAAAATATACCATTCAAGAGATTCTACAACTTTTGCTTGCTTTTTTACATGCTAGCTATGCCTACATTCTTGTGGGATATTGACCGATTGTGGAAGCAACTCTTGGAGTATGAGAGATTCCTTTTTTATGCAAAAGATGTTAGGAAATGAGACATGTGGTGGTTAATTGCCCTAGTTTTTAATGCAAATTGGTCAATCTCATATTCATATTGATTATCCAATCTCAGGCCGGATGGCTTCTAGTAAAAGGTGTGGTTCCCTGAATGCGTAGTGATTCAAGAGTGAGTGTTCAATTTTGTCACAGCAATCCCTTCCTCCTATATACGTGCATATTGATTGTTCACTATTGTACGAGCTAATACATAGGGCGGTGTTTGCCTCTGGCTGCTGAATTGATGGAGATCAAACCAACACACAATAAAACAATGGGAATGAATATTATTCAATTGATTTTCAAGCTTCATTCAGTGTTGTTCAGGCAAGCCTTTCTTTCTCTTGCTAGCCATCCTAACACACCCAACCCGAAAGCCCTAGGGAGATACAATTGTGTTTGGTTCAGCACAATCCTAACCTAGAAGGGGTGGACTGAAAATCTCCAACCACACAACTTATCACTTTGTAATTAACATAGAGTATAAAGCTAGTCTTTATGATGCCTGAACCATTTTCTTACTGTCTCGGGTTACCCTAGTTTAGGGTATTGGCAGTTTTTACTAAATCTTCTCTATTTTAGGGTATTGGCAACTATCTCTCCTTTTGCATAGCTTTAGGTGGCATACAAAGTTATTTCCTTCTTTGGCTTCCTTGCGCCATCAACCTCAACGATCATCTTTTGTAAACTTACTTTCTTCAATACTCTCTTCTTTATCCTTTCAAAGTTGAGTTGTAGCCACTTAGGAACATCTAGATTCTCATCACTTTGTATGGATAGGTTCATGGTAGTTACAACCTACTTTGGCCTTTGTTCTTCATCTTGTTGCTTGTGCACCTAAGTTTAAAATTTTTGGAGGAGTCATCTTGGGGGTGGGGGCCTAGATAGATCCTCTTTTTCTTGTTCTCCATGCTTCTTTGACTCCATATTCTAAGTTCCTTCTGACTTATATTTCATTTTCATGAGTCAACTTATAGTTATTAATTCAGTTTTAGGCTAGTATCTTGTGTGTTGATTGTACCTCTTAGTTTGATAGGGTTTTGGGTGGAATTTAATCTCTAATTTTGAGGAAAAAGTTTCCCTATAAATGTAATTTCAAAATTCATTTTGAGGGTCTAATAATTGATTATTTAATGTCCAAGTTTAGTAACACTCATTAGTGTGTTTTCTTTCAAAAGACATTTAGCAATAGGCTGTAGATTGAATACTTGTGCTTTGCTAGTATATTTTGAAGAATTAATGGAAATGAAGTTGATAGTTTGCAACAGTATTGGTAGTCCTTTTTGATTGCTTGGTATTCTTTTATTTCTTTCATTTTCCTTAGTCCTAAGTTAATATTTACATTTATGAAACATCTTCTTTGTTATAATCAATTTGTGCATCTTTCGTGGTGATTGAGGTTAATAAGGAACATGTGAATGAATAGTAGTAGTTGTTCTAGAGCTTTCCTTGGTCTCATTTTCATGTTAGAATTTGCAATTTTGGCATGATAAATTATTTACATACAAGGTTATTTCTAGATTTTGTTGATAATGTGGATTTAGGTAGTACTGATGATTCATTTTCTCATAGCCTTGTTCTATCTTTTGCAATTTATTTTAACCTTTTACCTCAGGTAGACTGAGAAATTGACATTTCAACTTGATTAGTGACATTTTCCCCTTGAACAACTTGATTAGGAAATGATAAATTCTAAAGGTAAGCTAACTTAACTCAAGGGACTGAGATGGTATCCTACCATGAAAGATGATAGTTCTAAGCAAAAGACTACCTAGTGATATGAATGTTGATGCAATATAGTAAGGACAACAAGGAAATTTATTTTGAACTTTGACAAGATTGAATCTTTGGGTGGAAGTTTGAATGGATTGATAGTGAAAAAACATGTTGATGCAGATAATCCAATAAACTCAACCAACAAGGGAGATATTTCTCCCAACTCACCTATTCAATTAGGTGTCAACCCTTCACTTACTCACAAGACCCCTCACAAGGCCACAAGTTACTCAAAAGGATTCAATACCCAAAAACACACCCATACTCACCAACCCTCACCCATCCATTAAATCACACTCAAATAGGACAAATAAACATGTCTAAGTCACAATCTAACTCTCCAACATTCAATCACCATCAACACCCTCAACCCTTATTCACACAAATCCTCCTTCCACTGGGTCTTCTAATCCCCCTAGTACTCAACTCACAAAATGTACTAGATATCCAAAAACCAATGTACTTTTGGATACTCTTACAAGAACCACTAAACATATACCACCATGGGTCTTTACCCTCCCAAACACCCAAAGGTCAAAGGAAGATTCACTGTTGCAACACTCAATTTTTGTGACAGTATCAAGCACTTAGGATAGTAACTCCTTTTATGAAAGTATCAAGATCAGATCGATACTGGACTGGGTAATAACGAAACCGCCAACAATTTATTTCTCATCTCAATTAATAAAGAGAATATAGGGCTACATCTATGAAGAAAAAAAATGTTGGAAAAGACTATTTCCACCTACTTGGCCGCCAGAGTGGTTTTTGAGGTGTATTCAAAGCTTTTACTCCTTTTGTTGCATTTTCACTTGAAATATGGTTGAATTGGCTTTGTAAGCTCCTAGATACTTGGTACATGTTCTAATCGAGTTAAAAGAGTCTCAAGACTACCCTATAGTCATGCTCTACCTTATCCAACTACTCAATTAGCTTCCCAAACTTATAGGACATATGGTTTTATTCCTTAGTTTGAGTTGAAATTGTCTTGGGTTAGATATAACTAAAATAAGCCATTTCTTCAACTACTTCAAAAATCATCAAAAAGACTTCATACTACTATCTACATGTGTTTCTATCCTTAAGAAGTCTAATTTATACAAGTGAAAAAACTATTGGCATTTGGCATTATAACAGACAATGGGAGATTGTTGGCATTTCAATAAGGATATTGAGAAGGTTGTTGATGATTATGGATATAATTGATTAAGGATGATTTACTGTCTTAATATTATTATTTTGTCATTGATGTCAAGAAATTGATTTTCTAATTCAATATGATGTTGCCATATCTTGAGAAGTATGATTTGATGAGTATAAAGATGTCAGTAAAAGAAACATAAAAAATATGATGAATAAGGGGATGAATAAGGTATTCAATGGGCAACTATTATCGAGTTAGACAATGATGAGATCATGATGTTTAGATTGTTTTAACATCATACATATGTTGTAAATTGTAAGGTTAATACTATACTATGTTACCAAGCAAAGAGCCGAGTCGGTAAACCCTAAAGAGCCTAGTCGGTAAACCCTAAGGAACCTAGTCAGTAAACCCTAAGGTTATCGCTATCGGTTAATGAAGGCAGAATGTCTACCAAGTGAAGTTTAGTATTTACTAAGTTGTTACCAAGTTGTAACCGAGCTGTAACAGAATACATTAAATGGTTACATGTGTTATTTAATGAAGGAAGATGATGAGCTGGAACTAATTAAATGATTGGTATGTCATGCATGAAGTTTGTTAAAGAATCTATGGCAAAGGAAAATTGGCATGAAGATCTACAATGCAGATTGAACGCATTACCCTAGCACAAGTTCCAAGAAATGTATGCAAGTTCCTAGGCGGGGTAAAACATTTTTCAGATCGAAGGATACATTGAACCTGGACAAGTTTGAAGATCTGATGGCTATGATTGATCATGGGAAATGTGATCAAGGAGATTAAGCAATTGGTGAATTGTTTATAAATAGGGAGCTATTGATAAACAATGTATGCGGGCAAGTGTATGCATAGGGATGCTACATAGTGATTACTGAGCACAGAAGCTTGAAGACCTATTTGAATAAAAGAGTATAGAAGCCCAATAGATGGACAAGATTAGTTCTATGTCTAGATTGTATTGAGAAAATAAGAATCCACTTTAGCATTTTAGATGTGAAGTTGCAGATAGATTTTTGTTACTGTTATTTTGTGAAAGTGATAGAAAATCTCTTAACTGAGTGGACTTAATAGTCTTATTTGTAAAACCCTCTAGCAAGGTGACATTCTGATTGAGTGTTTGAAATCCTTTAACAAGGTCACTTCTAACAAGGTGAAGATCCTAACAGATCTAAGGGAAATCCCTTAACCGAGTCACATCTAGCAATGTGTTTGTAATCTTTAACAGGATTTGCTTTTAATTGAGCATACTCTAGAAGAGTATATTTCTTAGTGGGTCCAAAATCCCACAGTGGTTTCTCCCTATTTGGGTTTCCACATTAAATCTGGTGTTATGAGGTTTATGATGTTTATATGCTTTTGAGTTTTCATGTTTAGCAGTTTTGGTTATATTACTGAAGTATATGTTACCGAGGTTGAATCTGATGTTTTTATGGAAGATTAAGTTTGTATGATTCACCCCCCCCTCTCATCTTGTTGGCTATTGGATATGTGCTTACATTAAGTATCAGAACTATCAAAAACACCTAAGAGGTCATAGCTACTCCTTTTGACTTGGTAATATTCATGGTTTTTCTTTGTCTATTTAACTTCATTCCTTGCATCTTACCCACTACCTTGTAGCATACTTTTTTTTTTTTTAAGTTAATTGCATTTAGTGGACTGTTGTGCATCTTTAAAATCATTTGACAACTTCAAGAAATGGTTTTCCTTCTTTATTACTTGACTATATCATTTAATATACATGGATGGTATTATCATTTAATTTTCAAGATGGACCTTATATGGATGGTCCTTGCACATTTTCAAATTGAAATTTTGCAAAAGTCCAAATTTGGAGAGGAAATTCCTACTATTTGTGAATCCACCATTCATCTTTCAAATTTTAGGTCCAATTTCCATGAATAAGGGTTCCCAAGACCCTAGTCCTATAAAAATGAGCCATGAGGAACATCATGAATAAGGGAATGAACAAAATTTATGGAAACTTTGTCAAACCTAAGAACAATTAGGCATAAATAAGGCACAACCACTTAAATTGAGTCTAAACTTAGTGTATATTTTTAAAGAGATACAACTTATGATATAATATTTAACCCCCCCCTAGCAAGAGTATGAAATAGATAAAAGGGAAGTTTGGAAAGGTGGTAGCTCCCAAGACTTATGATATTGTCAATCTACAATATTGAGATAAAAGGGAAGTAGAAAGTGAGTAATATGAGTAACATTGGTGACACACATGGAGCATGCAAAACACAAAGTTATGACATTTAGAACTAGTAAGATTCATATATTCTCACTAGGAACCATATCAAAAAGACAAGGCATAGATATAGGACTAGTAAGATCCTTATATAGTTAATAGGAGTCATGTTAGAGACACATAAAAGCATGATACCCAAGTTAGTAAGATCCTCTAATACTTAGTCATAGATCGCATTCTAACAACAAATAGAGACCTAATTGTGAAAGTTTGAGGTCCATTGGGAAAAAAGTTGTCATATTTCCATGAAATTTTTTGCATTTCTTGTAGAAAGGTTCAAACTAGTTTTGGCCTTCTGTTCAATACCCAAATGCCCAAACCCCAATTTCCTCCTACTAGCCCTGGAGCCCCTATTGGCCCTAGAGCGAGAGAAATTTAATTATAACTCTACAAACTTCCAAGACACAAGACAAATAAAATAGATTTTTGGATACCCTTTGGTTTTTCTATAACATAGTCAGAGCATTTAGCAAGTTGTTTTGGAAAGTATCTGTTGTTTTTAGACTCTTCTTCATTTTCAAGCAACTAGAACACTAGATTAACAAAGCAACTACAAGAAATATTACTTTTGGGTATTTCTAACCTTAAAATAGTCTTTCTAAATATGAAATGATGAAGGAATCCACAATCAATTTCAGTTTACGAGGCCTCTAACCCCAAAAGACCCAAATTTTCATCAAAAGCCCTAAAATCTAGGGTTTCTCCAATCTCCCACATCCACTCACTCTTTGATCTATTTGGTTGTTGATTCACCTTTATATATGTGTTTTACCAATTTCAAAATGATAAAAACTACCTCACATGTAGGTAGATCTCTCCAGCCTTCACCCTACCGAGCCTCTTCACTAGGCTTCTCACTCCTTCAAATGGTGATCACCTGCACTAAACCCCTCAATTGCACATTTTAGTTGTTAGAATTTATTATACATGTTATAAAATAGTCATCCTATGAGAAACAGGGTTCAACATTCATGGAATGACCCCATGATTGAATTTTGTCAAAGCTACCAAAGGAAAATACTCAAAAAGTTATGACAGTCAGCCGTATAATAGAATGAATAATGAATAATGAACTTAAATCATCCACAGAGATGTGGAATGTTGATAAAATTTCTTTACAATGTTAGGGAATGAACAAATTTAAAGTAAACCTTCACAAAGAATAGAAAATATGAGAAATTACTCCAAAATTTTGAATTTTCATTGAGTTTCTACAACAATCCATACTCCTTGGCATTCAATCTACCTTACAAAGAATGTCTATGAATTTAAATAGCCTCCCCAAGTTTTTTCAACCACCATATGGTTGGTTACAAAGTTCATTTAACACTAAAACAATTAAAACTTTCTTTTCCCTCCTAATTCTTCCTAACCGTTGGAACTTGAAATTTTGAATTTTACATTTTTTGCAAATGCTTGACAACTTTTTGAATAAAACCTACAATTATTGGATTTTCATCCTTACTGGCATATTTGATGAATCTAAACCCTCCTAAATCCATTTTTGGGTGTTTTGACCCAATATCCAACATTTTACAACATTTTACAACTTTCAGGGCAATTTGACAACTTTTGCATTTTTTTAGTTTCAAAAGCCATTATTGGCTTTAGGATCTCATGATTGATTTTATTGAATTTGTTTGATTTTGGACACTCCTCCTTGATGTACCTGCACCACAAATACCTTGTTTTAGTATCAAAGGGTGGAAAAAAATTAGCATTTTATTTACTGTCCTAATAGACCATCCACCATAACAATTATTACCAATATTGATGTGTGCATTGCAAACAAAATTCTAGAGGAAGGATCTTTCTATTGTAATACCAAGTGAGTGTTCATAGACCTTCTATAGGGTCCTCCTAGCATAGAGTTAGGAGTTTGAAGCCTACATACATTGATTTGGCCTTGTGGCCATCAATGAGTGCTCACCCAATAGGACAAGTCTTGAGACTAACAATTTTGGAAGTGTAGCATTGTTGAGAGCCAACACTTATGTGTGAACCCCATCTTCACGTATTATGATTAGTTTCCATATTGATACTTGACCCTATCCTCATGGTGTTGGCTCAATTCATATTAGTGTGTTTTGTTGAAGAGACATGATGTGAGAAGTTTGATGCAGAGGCAAGGGTAGAACTCAGTTTTCATATTAAGACAACAACCACATTGATTAGGCAAGTCAAATAAGGTCTCTCCAATGTTTAGGATACTGAATTCACATTACACACTCATGGATTACCCCAATTACACATCAGTCAACTTAATATCTTATACAAGGATTGCATACCACAAAGCCATTAGATATGTTTTGAGATGAAAACGAAGAGTTAGATGGTTTTGGTTCAATGATGATAATTTCTATTTTCAAGTAATTTGATTCGGTATATTATACTGAAATGTGATTTCATAACTAACATTTCAACTTCTATATAACTAGTTCTATAGCCCGATTTTCTTGCCTGTGAAGAAAGACCATGTCAGACAATATCAACGAACAACAAAATAAGGAGACAATTGCTAGATTGTGGTCTAACTTGAAAAGAAAAGGTGATGGTAAATGTTATTGTCCATGAAAAATTTATAAGGGGTTAAAGACTAGAAGACTTCTAATAAAAACAACGAAGAAACATTGTAGGCTGCATGGTCACATTGAAGGTGGACATGATTATCATCCATTGGTAGGTTTTTCATTATATCTTTTTAACAATTTATATACATAATAAATCACGTAATGATGAGATCATGATCACAATTTATTTGTTTATCAATTTTATATAGGTAGAGCACTCCAGAGCACATGGTATGGATCAACACAACCCAGAGAGTATATTTTTTGAAGTGGATGAAAATGGAGGTGTGAATATCGAAGCTGAAGATAATGATCCCATGGAAGATGACGATCATGAGCCAGAAAACATAATTGAAGATGATGGTACAAATACATTGATCCATAACTCATTTAGAACTCACGCAGTTGATCATGATGATGAAGATGACCTTGATGTTGTTCATGATGTCCCTCTACTTGAGAAGGCATCTAAGGCCCTTTACGAAGGCTCGCAAGCAACTCTTCTCTCCGATGTATTGTTGTTGGTGAACTTGAAGGTTATGAATGGTTTATCCAACATAACAATGTCACGTATGTTAAGGTATGTCATATATATCATAATAAACTATGAATCGTGTTATACCATTAATATTCTTTGTATTAGCAAATTATATTTTTTTGTTGTAGATTGATAGGTAAGGTTTTGTTACCACCATCAAATATTCTACCTTGCTCATACCAAGAATTATCTGTCGTTATGAAAGATATTGGAATGGAGTATCAAGCAATAGATGATTGTCCCAATGATCATACTATATATCACAAACAACAAATATTTTGAACTGAATGCCCTGAATGTCATATCAATAGATATCGAATAGATCAAATAACAAAAAGGGTTCCTCACAAGGTTCTTTTCTATATTCCCATTATTCCACGTATGCAATGATTATTCAAGTGCACTAGCTTGGCACAATTTATGGATTACCATGCATGCAATAGAATTTGAGATGACATTACTTGAATGCCCATGGATGGTTTATCATTTATGGACATATAGGAAAACTGGTGACACTTTAAAGAAGAACCTCGTAATCTCAGGCTTTCATTGGCAGCGGACAGTGTCAATCCATTTGGAGAGATGAGATCTGTTTACTCAGTGTGGCCTATTTTTGTTATCAACAATAACATTCCTCCATGGATGTCAATAAAGAGGGAGCACATAATGTTGGCAATGATTGTTCTAAGTATTTTATCATTTAAATATAGTCGTCTAAATTTAATTATAAATATTATAGTAAAATGGTCATAATAATTATGTAATGTTTTTATTCATTCGATTAGGTAACTACCAAGTTAAAGATACAAATGTATATATTGAGCCTCTTATTGACAACTTGATGGAGCTATGGAATGGTGTCACTATGTATGACGTCTCTAGACCAATAGGACAAAGACAATTTCAATTCCATGCGATGCTTCTATGGACAATACATGATGCCCCGGGGCTAACACATTTTTGTGGTATGTTATAGTGTTTAAGTTGTGCACAAACATTATAATTCAAAAAATTATCATATTTAATCCAATTATACAATATCTTGTAGGTCTTCAAACAAAGGGAAAATTTGCATGTCCTGTTTGTGGTCCAAAGATAAAATCTCGTCATTTAGGAAAGTAGGTGTCTGATGAGTATGGCACTTTCTCCACAAAAATCATAAGTATCAAAATACTGAAAAACATCTTTTCAATGGGAAAGAAGAGAATACATCAAAGCCACAAAGAATGACACCTCACCTATGGAAGTTGGAATATAATAGAATTAATCGTCAAGGTAATGCCATTCCATCTATTGGTTTGTCATAAAACATATTTTCTATTTTGTTTTGTTCACTGATGATGTGATTGATGATCATGAAGGTTGTGAAGGCATAAATGACCACCTTCCTAAGGGACTAAAAAGTTATCCCCAACAATTTAGTAGGTTGCCCTACTATGAGCAATTGCAAATTGTTCATTTGTTTGATAGTATGCATATTGGAAAGAATATAATAGAGACAGTATGGAAAATATTGGATGGAAGGCGTGACAAAGAAAAAATTGTCAAAATATGTAGTGACATTTAGGATTCCAATCATGCAATGATAAATGTCATTCAATCAAATAGCCATGGAGACTAGATTAATATAAGTGAGCTTCCTGGGTTATTAATAGACCAGCAAAGCAATGCTATAAAAGAAGTCATACGAAAAATTTGATTTCCCACAAGATTTGCTGCAAACATAAACAATCTCATATCAAAGAAAAGTGAATTTGGACGTATGTATTTAAGTACTCTGTGTACATGTACTTTTCATTGTATTATGTTACAAAAAAATGAAAAGATAATTTTATAATTGTTGTAGTACGTTCTACCTCTATCTCTCCCAGATGACTTCGACAATAATGTCAAGCAAGTCATATATGATCTTGGAAAATACATGAGGTAAGTACTGATATTTGTTTAGATCGTTGTATAGATATTATATTTTCTATTTGTTTTACTTGTTATGTAATGTATTTTTTTGGGTCTTGAATATCTTGTAGGTGGTTGTCATGTAAAGAAATCCATAAAGCCAATATAAAATATTGGAAGAGAAAAATTCCTCATTTAATGTGTGAAATGAAAAAGTGTCTACCTCCAGCTTTTTTCAATGCATAAGAACACTACCTCATACACCAAGTTGAGGAGATTGAATTGTGTGGACCTATACACACTAGGTCAATGTGGATGGTTGAGAGGCACTTGAAATTTTTGAAGGCTTTGGTTCGAAAAAGAGCACATACTGAGGGTTCTATGGTGGAGGGATATATGGTATACCAGACTATGGTGTACATTTCTGAATATCTTCCTAAGTTTACAGCAAAGATCCACATGGATCACATTTGGGATCCCAACACCATTAACAAATTTGAAGGGGAGTACTTGATGGGGAAAGGTAGATTGAGGAAAGTGAGAGGTAATTATAAGATGTTATTGTAGTTAATTAATTCTTAATCTTCAAAATAAATCGATTGTAAGACGTCTATTTATTTTTGTATAGTTGGTCATGAGTGGGATGCACTACATTTGTATATTGCAAACAATCTTGATTAGATGACGGTATGGATTGAACGTTGTCAATATTATGGACGCACGTTAACATGGGAAGGTGTGGCTTCATTGGTTAAAAAGCTCATCGTAATGGAGATTCCAATGTTACACAAAGGGAAATTGATTTAGCATATGGTTTACGAGATAAACAGGTACGTATAAATTTATTAATGACCCATATGTTTATCAACTCACAATGGAATAAAGTTTACATGTTTGACATATCATAGGTCAAACACCACAATGCTATGTGCTACAATGGTGATAAATTTTGCATAAAAAAGTTGGATGACACAAAGAAAACTTGTGATTATGGCATCACTGCAGCTTTGAGGTGACAAATATTTCATCGAGAAATGACATACATCCTTAGTAGTCTCAAAATTGATACTGTGGCATTTTGGATGATATACTTGAGTGTGACTTTAATTCCTTCAAATTAGTTTTGTTTGTCGTCAAATGGTACAAGCTACGATTGAATAAAAATCATCCCGATAGAACTGTTATTGAACATGATAATGGACCTTGATGCTCGTTATGTTTTGAATCCTAATACCATTACATAATTAATTCATGATGCACCTTTTAATATGGAGATTGAGATAGGGAGAGTGACTATTTATGTGACATTTTTTAAACTGTGTTTATTTATGGAAATGGGATTGTTTATTAGCTATGTGATGGATGTTGATTTAAAATACATATGTGATGGATCACATGTTTATGATGATGCATGTGACATTTTTTGAAATGGATTGTTTATTACCTATGTGATGGCTAGTGATTTATGATACATATGTGATGGATTGCATGTTTATGATGACACATATGTGATGCTAATTGTGATTCTCAATTACATATATGATGACACATCATGTGATGCTAATTGTGATTCTCAATTACATATATGATGACACATCATGTGATGCTTATGATACGTATGTATTTATTGTTTATCAACTTACAAATGTAGTAATGCTTATGATGCTCAATTGATGGTGTTGATTTCAGGTATAGTCCCTATGTGATGCTGTCACTCTTGGTGGGAACAAGTCATTGACTACAGACATCGTCAACCATTTAGTTGAGGATCCTGCATAGTCTACATAAAGTAAAGGTAAGGTATTAAAATATCTACAATGATTTTTATGACAACATCTTTTTATTAATCTAATACCCTTTTTGTCTACAAATTTCATGTTGTTCATGTTGTGTACTATGTAATTTTTAGATAACATAAGATAATTGAATTACATTATACATGACCCTGAACCCCTTTGACGAGGATCCTGTACAGTCTCATGGATGGACAAGTATAACTAGTCAATACACCCTATAGAAATAGTTTTTTTTTTTTAATTACTTGGAAAACAAACTTCCTCAGTTTTTCAAACCTCGACATTAGCAGCAAATCTAACACAGTTATCAACACTTGAGGCCCTGGTTGGACTTATTCCAATTTTAATCCCAAAATCAACTTTAGGGCTGACTTCTTCATCAACATTACCCTCATTTGCAAAATTTCTCTCTCATTACCAATTAACTCTCTCATTTCATGGAGTGCAGGTACCCCCAAATAGGTATTTGTCAGATCTGTCTTTGTCAAGTGAGGAAAATGTAGGAATAGAAAATGAAAGTGACACATGTAGTAGGTCTACAATAGGGAGATCAACAAGAGGTCAAAAGATTAGAAGAAAATTCAATAAACGCATGAAATTTTTCCTTGCTCAAGGGGGGTCATGTTCTTATGATGATGAGACCAAAGGTAAAATTGAGGTGCCACTGAGGTACAAACATCTATAGAAACAATGGGTGCCCAAGGAACTTCCTCCAATAAGCAACAATTTTTGTGTTAACGATAGGATATATCGCATAGCACCTTCGTCGTTACATGGTTTAGGCTTATTTTCCATGGATGACATAAAGGTCTATTACAATAGAATTGCTGAATTGATGGAGTTAGTTGGAGCTTGTTACAATTACAATAATTGGATGCAGATTGTTAAATATAAAAAAAGTATGCGTAGGTATGCACTGTCAGCAAATTATATACAACAAAAAGATAATGATCAAAGTAAATGACTGGCTGTATACATTGATGGTCGGCCAAAAGCAACAGGGAATATTGCAGGTTTTATAAATAGTATGCGACCTGGGTCAACTAATAAAGAACCCAATTTCATATTTGAGGCACGTGAGGGAAATCGTGTATTTGTATGTACGATAAAATCAATAAGTGCAGGCGAAGAGCTTCTAATCAATTACAGTTTGAATTGTATAGATACAAACAAATTTAATATCATAGGGGTGGTACGTACTATATACCATTTAAGTTAACCAACCTCCAATTAATGAATCCAATATACCATTTTATTATGAAGTTTTTTTGCTAAGTCTATTGGTTTAATTTCACTAACATTTTTTATATTTTTTCTTTGTCATAGGCCGACATGGATCCATCACATATCACAGATAGGGATGTAGCTTGCAACACTTCTATCGAGTAGGTAAACCTCATTGTAATTGTACACATTAGATAGAAGCAAACTGTTACATTATTATGTTATTTTTTTTAGTGATTTATACTAATTTTGTAATTGTTAATGAAATTCTTGACACAGATGGATGTTTGAGGAAAGGGAAAGGGAGTTGCAGTACCTAAGCACCTTTCTAGGGATGTGGAATCATTAGGGTTAAGCGATGATGACCCTAAAGATTCCACACACCTTATCAAATTCTGTAAAATGCCTCTTATAAAAATTAGAAAAGGGATTGTTGCTTTGGCAGCCATGCATCCTATTACTGATGAGATATGAGAGAGGGTGGAATTATTGCTTCGGACAATAGAAAAAATTGCAAGTAAGCAGTAATGAAAGGTTTAATTATAACAAAAGTTCAATAATGGTTTATATTTTATTCTCTTTTATGCCATTAACTAAAATATGTACGTATTGTTTTTACAGCAATTTATTTGCCCTCATGAAAGTCATTCCCATGATCAGGGTGTTGCAGGATCTTCAGGTGATGATAATTTTCTTGTATTATCACTTGCTTAGCTTATCACTCTGAGTACCCAAAACACATCATACTTGATACTGTCAATTTTCAAAATAAAGGTTCATCCTTGTTTAAAATTCTTGCATTTTTCATGTATTTAATGTTTGATATATTTAATGTATTATTCTTTAGGTGATGTCAATGCTACTGTGCAAATATCATCACTGCCTCATCAGAGTTACCCTCACCTGTATTGCCAATTGCAATGTCGACAACAGCATGCAGACATACTCTACTGCACATCATATTGGCCTGCCCACTATTGGTAGATCCCTCTTTTGCTCTATCTTTTGTCATGTGTTTATTTCCCTTCAAGTGTTCTTTCTTGAATTCTAATGCCATTTCATAGTGGATTCATTTTTTGCAGGAGGAGATACACATGAGGATGTGCCAGAGGCGACTACTGCTGATAACATACCATCATTTCTTGGATCTTCTCGTATTGCTAGTACGAGAACGTTGCAGGCCACATTGGTGGTGAGCGATGAAGAAATGATTCCCTTAAATATACAAAAGGTTCCAGGTACTTTAAAATTATTATTATATATACTCTAATTGTAATTTACTTCATGATCACTCATTTTGGACTAATGATCCCATGAATTTTTTGCAAGCAATGATATTTTCTATAAACATCTTAGTGACATTGCATTGTAGATATTTGGGCCCACCATATGTAAAAGGTGGTACATCATATGTGAATTAACCCTAATCCACTATTTTGATTTCATATCATTGCTAGAATAGTTTTCCTTTGATCCATTTCTTGAAGTGTAATAAATGTAGCTTCAGTTCATTTTTGAATCTAACAGGTTTGTTTTTGCTTTAAAAGGCAGAATGACCAAGAAAAAAGGTTAAAAGATGAATTGACAAACCAAATGGTTGAGTGGTTTGGAAATGACACCTTTGACAAAACCAAGCTCCTTGAAAAAGCTGGCACATATCTAAAGTATGTGAGGGACCAATACAGGACCCATTTAGAGAGGAACTTAAAGTACGAGCGTCCCCCCATGATTCCAGAGAGGAAGTGGAAGGACCTGATTTTGGATGCCAAGGAGAAAATTCAAAGGAAAAAAGGAAATACACCACTAGACGCTAGAAGAAGGTATAGGATACTATTAAGAATGAAATTATGTACTAATTAATTACTCTTTATATTTATATAATCTAACATATTTCAAACTTTTTATAGATTGAGTGACACATCAAAGGCAACCAAGGCAAGGCAAGAAAAGGACGGGCAACACAAACTCAGCTTTGGTGGTTACATGAAACTTGTTGCATGAATTGTAAGCATCTCATGTAAATGAAATATTGCATCAAAATATTAATAAATTGCAAATGTTTTTTTTTTATCAAACAATGCAAGTCAAATTTACGGTACCAAGCAAAAATGCAGGACTCTAAATTCAATAGAGTGCCCACAAAAGATGACAAGAGAATTGCCTACTAGCAAGGCTATTCAGTTGTGGCTGATCAGCTACGAGAATTGAGTGTGCATACACAACATTCAAGTGCATCTATCACATAGGTAAATATGCTATGGAAATTGTTTCAAATTGAATACTTTACCAATAATCTAATTGATGTTGAGTTCCAACATAAAGTGACTATATTTGTTTTAAATAAGCAAGCAACGATAACAATGTGCATGTCATTGGAATGCAACCTGCTAATCGTGAAACACCACCTGCACGTGAAGGTCCGGATGTGTATCCCAGTAGTGGAGGTATTCATTTGCTATTAAATTTTTTTTATTTAGCTATTAATACAATTAAAAATCTTAATTTATAATTAGAGTAGTAATTAATGTAACCTTTTTTGCTAATATTTTAGAGCATGTAGTCAGTGGTGAGCAAGTGCATGTTCTGGGTACACAACATCAGGAACGTGATATTCCCCACTCATGTAAAGAGGACCACTATTATTAATTTAAACAAATATAATTGCAATTGGTGTTCAACATTAATTTAACCTTTAGTATTTCAACTCCAGATGATCTAGAGGGTGTTTAGCATGTTGAGGTTGAGGCTACACAAAATGATGTGGCCCCATTAGGTAAAGAGCACAACAATTATGTTCTCTAAATTAATGAAATACTTGTAACAATAATATTTTTTTTTTTTGAATTTAACCCATTTCTTTGTTATTGTAGAGGACCCCCCTTCGCTTCAGTGTCCTCGTCCTGAGTATAGGACTAGGCATACATCGAGATCACGAGCAGTTGGTGGAACATCTGTAGAGGGGGGAAATGATGAAGAAACTGATGTTCCACTTAGTCTTTTCATAGCTTCAAATAAATTACAAAAAAAGAAATGATTGTAATCTAACTTATTTGACAATGACTGATTTTTATGTGTTAGTGAATGCAATTATGTGCAAATTAACGGTTATGGATGATATGTGTTAATTAATATTGATGAATGTTGCATGTTAATTAATGTTAATCAATGTTATGTGTTAATGAACATTATGTGATATTAATGAATGAATGCTATGTTAGGCCCAATATGGAAAGCTAATGTACTCAGAGGGGAGGGGTGAATCAGTACTTCAAAAATTTTCTTCAATAATAACTTTACTATTATGTATAAACTGAATAGTATAGTAACATAATATAAAGCTAAAACAAATAGATAACAATCATACATGATTCACTCCATAACACATATAATTTGGTTACATGGAACTCTTGGTTAGAGAGAAAAACTACGGTGGGGATGGCACCCACAACTTCACTACTGCAATAATAAAGAGTGCTCGGTTAGAGCTACATGTTTAGCTATTTCTGATAGCTTACCTTGTTAGGAGTAACAAGATCTATTAGATCTACCTTGCTAAAGGATTTTACAACACTTAATCTAAATGCTGCACCTGGTTAGAGGCTTTACAATTTATAGACTTGATTAGAGTCTTTTACCCTATTAAAGGTTTCTCTTACAACTTCACAATATTACAATAAATCATTACAAATATCTACAACTTTACATCTTGAATGTTATAGCAGATTCTATGTGCTCAGAATAAGATTATCTTGCTTATATCATACCTTGGTAACCCATATAGTAACTCGGTAAACCCTTCTGTTTACTCTGTTCTTTGACTATTCTTTGAAATCCTTCTCGGTGACCTCTGTGTCTCTGTAAAAGTCATAACACTTAGTGCTTTCAAATGTCTTGCTTCATATATCTCTATATCTTCCTTTCTGTCATGCTACATGTATATTTCTGATCTTAATCCATGTTGTATAAATAGATCTCTTATGATAGTGATCCATTCATTTCTTCGATCTTACAAACATGTTTTATCGAGTGAATAACCATGCAAAATATTTCATTGGTTAGATGACCTCAAAATCATACACAATCTTTAAGTGCAATTTCCAATGTTATAATGGTTAGATGTTCCTCAATCTTGTAACACATTTTCATATGTATGTCTAGGTTCAATGAATCTGGTAACACGTTTCACTTGGTGTATATCAACTCGATGTGTCATCTTTGTTGCTTGGTAGACATGGAATGATACTCGGTAGATAGCTTGGTGTATACTACATTCTGAGACTACTTTCTTCAATAACCGACTAGACTGTTCATACCGACTGAATATCTCGGTAGTAGTAACTGACTAGAGTATATAAAATAACTTTGAACATAAAACTAATGGCAAGTTGATAAGTAGTAACAATCTCCATTTTTGACATTAGCTGAGATGTTTGACAAAAACTACTTTCAAAGTTATAACTCAATAATCTATATACTTGTAAAATTTGACTATACTGATAGTATATACAATAGTCAATGAAGATATACTCCCCTTATCAATATACATGTACAAAAATTTGATTTTGCATGCTTGGTGATCTGTTCTCATTCTTTGCTTACTGTTCTGTTTACTGCTCTGTTTACTGCTCTTGGATACTTTGCTTACTCTGCTCGGTATACTCCCCCTGTATACTATACTCCTTTTGTTTGATACTTTGAATACTACACTCCCCCTTTTTGACAAACATCAAAACTTAATTACCATTCAGGGGTGGTAACTGGTCAAAAATGGATTTGTACTTGGTCCATGCTTCAGTGAGAGCGACAGAGAGTGCAATCTTTACGCTATCCATTAATGAATTTTGTGCTTGAATATCAACCAATATTGATATTAAGCCATCTAGAGTGCTTCCCTCTTGTGTAGTAGATAAGGAGGTGGCTCAGTTGATCTGTTCTTGGATGGATGAAAGATGAGGAAGGAATAATGTCTGAAGTGTCATTATGTCCATCCTGATCTTGTGTTCTTCATTTCTTAGGTCCAATTGTTGAGCCATGAGCTATTGTAACCTTGTATAGAAATTCTAAACTGAATTTGGCTCTGTGGTCAACTTATTTGAGAGATTGGTGATCTCTTTCTCAATTTCCTCTATTTTATTGTTAATGTCTTTAATGAATAAAGAAAATAATGAATAAAGAAAATGTGTAGAGTTTCTGAAATAAATAAAGAATGTGCTTGAGTTGAGGAGTCAACTCAGCAATAAATTTGACAAGTTTAACTTTGCCAATAGCTATAGCTTTCTATACCTCTTCTATCATTTTTGCAGTGAGCTCTTTATCTTTTAGCTTGCTCAAATACTCCGATGCATCTACTCCAAATGTCTCTATCTTTGTTAGGAGTTCATCCAGTTGAATGTGGATGGCTGCATCTGTTGACACTGTAGCTTTAGGTAGCATATCTATTAAGAGTGCTTTCACCTTCTCAAGTACCTTATTTTTCTTTTGAATTGCCATTTGCTTCTCTTGTTCGACCTTTTCTTTGCATAGTTCACCGAAATCAATGAGTTCTTGCCCCTTTAATTTTGATATATCTACATTGGGCAACACTATTGGTTTTGACAAATCAACTTTAAAACTATTCTTTTTCATCTTCTTTTCTTTACCTTTCACCAATGGAACTAAGACAATGGCTTGTGAGGCTTGATGACCCTCGGTAGGTTGCTTGGTAGAGGCAACACTTTGGTCGGTTTCTTTAGCCTTTGTAGAGTCCTTTGGTGTCTTGGTACTTGGTGTCTCAGTTGCAACATTCTTAGTTCTAGAAGGTGCTTGAGATGTCTATTCTTGAGTAGTACCTTCTCCTATTGTAGACTTGTGGCCTTCGGTGCCTTGATCCGTGTCATGAGGGGTTTTGGTTGAGACAAGTTGTTTGACTGGTGGATAAGGCTAAACTTGTTCCAAGACTGATTCACTAGATACAAGTTTTGCATATGCATTTCCTTCTATCATTTCCTATTTCGGTGCCTCTATATCCATGACATCTTCATCTATTTGAATGGTGTCAGTAGGGTCTTTCTCGATAACATTAGGATCTTGCTCGATGACATCAACAATTTCAATTGTAGCTTGCTCACCAGCATCCTTGATTTTAAAGATTTCCTGCCACTTTGCTTTTGTCTCATTTTCAACTTCAATATACAGCCCATTCATCAGTTTTAAGGCTCTTTGTTTGACAAGAAACTCTGAGTTGTAGGTTGTCAGATGTTCTTTTGTTTTAGCTACTGACATGTTAGGAAAGAGATGAACCAGACTTCTTTCTCTGATTTGTTTCTTTGAGTCCATTGCATACTTCCACCTATTATCAATATGCAAATCAAGTTCATTCGGAAGTGACTTAGCTATTTCCAATGGAGCCAATCAGAATTTTAGAAGTGTGCAGATGACAGCTTCTTCAATTTGTCTCTTCTCATCATTATTTCTTCTTTCATACTTTACATATCTGAATGATCCAAATCCTCCATATTCTTTTAGATTAGCACAAAAGTTTTCAACACTATGTATATTTACCTTCTTGCTTTTGACAATCTAAAATTTGCTTGCATCCTCTGATTCAGTATCACTAGATTCTTTTGCCAAAATGAGTCTTCGAGTAGATTTCTTGTAGGTCTTTGTTACCTTGGGAATAGTAAGACTCTTTGTTTTCTTACTTGGTGAAGCTACAGATGCTCTAGTGTTAGGTCACTTTGGAGGTGGAGTCGGTGAGGCCTTTGATGTGTCTTGTTTCTTTCTCTTCAACACTTTTCCTTTAGGAAATTCGGTGCTCAATGTTATAGCTACCTCTTGGGCTTCAGATTCCTCTTCGGTAATGGCAATGGTGCCTTTGACAGGTGTAGAGGAAGAGTCTTCTCTGAATTTCTCTGATAATGCCTTTATCATCTTTGCTGCCTTTCTTGTAGCTTTGGGTACTACAATGCTCAATTTTACTTTTTCCTTTACTTCTTCATAGGTTCCATACCTCAGCTTAGTAGCATGTCTTGGCAATGTAAGAAATGCATCAATTTTCTATTGTGTGATGTCAAAATCAATCGCGTAACCCATCGGTGACAAAGATTGAGTTCTTGGTTCCACAACATTCACATAACAATAATCAGTGTCAACTTCAAAATATATGTCATTTTTGTATTTCTCCACTAGCTGGGGTGGAATCTGGTACCTGTTATGCATTTTTTCTTGGAACTTACTAAAGTAATCATCCATAATATCATTGAAATTATCACCTAACTTCTTAATGAAGTCATTGATCTGATGGGTGATTGGTCGGTGTAGTTCCCAAACGACTTTTCTATTTTGAAAGAATTTTTCAAAATAGAAAAACATGCATACAAGTAATGATCCAAACTTTAGTGTATTAGCCGAGTTGTTCTTCTTTGGCTTCCTGATGGTGTTCAGATTCTCAAACAGGTTCTTCAACAACACCTTACATAGGTCAATTTTCATTCCCTTTTTCACAATTTTGTATGCTAGGTCTACTGTTGCACAGGGTACACTATTTTCCCTTGCTGATTGGAAGAAATAGTAACCTATTACTCTTATGGAAAATTTTAGTTCTTCATCTGTGACATTGTTCAATTTCAATCCTCTGCAATCTGATTCCACTCTGGTTAAACTAATCAATTCCTTCTATGATATCATCTTTTGGGCTCAGGCATGATCATAAATAGGGTAACCGGTAATTAGATGAATGATTTCCTTGGTAATCTTAAATAGTTGCTCTTCTAGACACATGAAATCATTGTGAACTCTGCTTAGAACAAACTTGACCCATTGGGGTTTGAACACATGGGGATAGGTTAGGGCTTCAGTTAATTCCTTGATCTTAATGTGCTCATACTTGCTATTTAATTTACCATCTGTGCATAATTCATCATAGGTGTCCTTAATTTCAACATGACCGAGTTATTCAGCATGACATTTGGTGAAGAATCTCACATCCTCAACTAATAACACTCTATCCCGGATGAGTGAAAGAGCGGTTTTGTCATTCAATTCAAATGCAACTTTGGGAGTCAAAGAGTATTTTAGTGAGGGCTTCTCTACATTCTTGACAACAATGGGATCTTGGATCTTAGATTCCATTGTAGATTTTAGATAAAAGCTAACAAAGGATCCTTAGGGTTGTAGGATTTCAAATGGCAGATGCTTCACACTTAGCAAATAATAGCAACTTGATAAGATTGGTAAACCAGCTTAACAATGCATTGAGATTGATGTAAATACCTTGAATTTGTTTTGTAGGAGGTTTGATCCCCTTAGATTCACTTTGCTCTGCTCTCTCAAAAACTTGGTGAGTTGAAAATGATCACAAAAATGCTTTTAAATACATAATATGTCTTATCGGGCTCCGTGCAGGTTAGGTCAAAAACATTAAATGCACTTGGTTCCATTTAACCGATTTACTCTCCTTTTTCATTTTAACCGGATAACCAAACTTCCTTCATTTACCAACCTGACAGGCTTCCTGTATTCACCGACTTGACAGGTTTCCTATAAAGTGCTTCAAAGACTTTGATAGAATTTAAAACTTACTATTACATCTAAATTATGCAGATTTGAATTAAGTACATAATAAAATAGGAATTGTTAAGATTTAACCTTGATAGAATGCAATCCCTTCATACCTTTACTGATTAATTTGGAATAGGTGCACCTAACTCGGTAGGTAAGGTGCTTTTTCCATTTGACACAATTTCCTTCTTTTTCTAAATCATCTTTAATTTGTCTTTTATTTCTTCAATGTCTTATCTAGGTTGATCTCTGCAATCTCCAGCTAAATGTCCAACTTTGTGACAATGAAAACATGTCATACTAGGATTCCTCCATAATCTTCGGTTGTACATCCCAAACCTTATAAAAAGTTGGCACTTATATGTCCATATCTTCCACAACATTCACACCATATCCTTGTATTGTAATCCCATGGTACTACAAAATATTGTCGGTAAGGATTTGTGTGAGTTCGGTAGCCTCTAGCATTTGCTCAGTGTGCATACCACATATAGTTCTTTTTCTTAAGCCAACACTTCTCAGTACTATGTCCATATCTATTGTAGTTTTTACAAAACCCTTTGAATTTTGCCTTCTGATAATTTTTTACAAACTTTGTCCTACATTGTTTAGATGTGTGACCATATTTATTGCAATTGTAACAATAACCATTGGACTTAGTGACATTCGGTTGCTTACCTTTTCTGATTTGGCACATGTTGGCAGTATGACCTTGATTTCCATAGTAGTTGCAAGTAGGCTTCTTTCCTTTGATGTTCTTCTTGATTCCAACTTGCTTTGATGATTCTCCTCTCTCGGTAGTATGAATTCCCTTCTCGGTAGAGTCTTTTCCTTTGTAACTGAGTCCTGCATCTTTGTTTGGTCTTCTTGTATTTAGTTGCTCATCCAACATCTTTGATGCTTCATAACTCTTCTTTAGTGTTTCTTTGGATTTCTTCTCTATTTCAAGTTCATTGATCAACCTGGATACCTCATGTTTCAATGCTTGATTCTCATCATCCTTCAAATTTGCTTCATGATGTGCATAACCTAGTTGATCTGATAGATTTTGTTGAATTCTAGTCAACCTTGTGATTTCATCATTCTTATTAGATACTAAGACTTCAAGTTGTTGTTTCTCTCTTTGTAGATCTCTTACTTTATCCTCGGTTGTCCTTAATGCATCAAGATTTTTAGTCATCTGTGTGCTGAAATGTTAATGTTCTCTTTTCATTGCTTTTAGTTGATCAGCCAGTTCTTTGTTCTTTTCTCTCAATACTCCAATCATTTCTTCATTTTCTTTAGATATACTGTTCTCAGATGATGTCTCAATTTGTTCCACTAACTCTTGAGAGTCCTGCAAATCATCAGATAATCTTCTTCTCACTTTCAGAGATTTTTGCATTTGTCTTTGCATGTCTGCAATTACTTGATTAGCATGATCCAACTCTTCTTGTAGATACACAATCCTTCGAGATTGTTTATAGCCTTCCATTGATAGGATCTTTCTCTTTAGGCAGTTAAACCCTTTTCTAAGATTTAAGCTCTGATACCAATTGTTAGGCCAAATGTGGAAAGGTAATGTACTGAGAGGGGAGGGGTGAATCAGTACTTCAAAAATTTTCTTCAATAATAAATTTACTATTATGCATAAACCAAATAGTGCAGTAACATAATATAAAGCTAAAACAAATAGATACCAATCATACATGATTCACTCCATAACACATATATTTTGGTTACACAGAAACTCTTGGATAGAGAGAAAAACTGCGGTGGGGATGGCATCCACAACTTCACTACTGCAATAATAAAGAGTGTTCAGTTAGAGCTACATGTTTAGCTATTTCTGATAGCTTACCCTATTAGGAGTAACAAGATCTATTAGATCTACCTTGCTAAAGGATTTTACAACACTTAATCTAAATGCTGCACCTAGTTAGAGGCTTTACAATTTATAGGCTTGATTAGAGTATTTTACCCTATTAAAGGTTTCTCTTACAACTTCACAATATTACAATAAATCATTACAGATATCTGCAACTTTACATCTGGAATGTTATAGCAGATTCTATGTGCTCAGAATAAGATTACCTTGCTTATAGCATACCTCGGTAACCCATATAGTAACTCGGTAAACCCTTCTGTTTACTCTGTTCTTTGACTGTTCTCTGAAATCCTTCTCAGTGACCTCTATGTCTCTGTAACAGTCATAACACTTAGTGCTTTCACATGTCTTGCTTCATATATCTCTATATCTTCCTTTCTGTCATGCTACATGTATATTTCTGATCTTAATCCATGTTGTATAAATAGATCTCTTATGATGGTGATCCATTCATTGCTTTGATCTTACAAACATGTTTTATCGAATGAATAACCATATAAAATATTTCTTTGGTTAGATGACCTCAAAATTATACACAATCTTTAAGTGCAATTTCCAATGTGATAATAATTAGATGTTCCTCGATCTTGTAACATGTTTTCATATGTATGTCTAGGTTCAATGAATTTGGTAACACATTTCACTCAGTGTATATCAACTTGGTGTGTCATCTTTGCTGCTCGATAGACATGGAATGATACTCGATAGACAGCTCGGTGTATACTACGTTCTGAGAGTACTGTCTTCAATAACCGGCTGGACTATTCATACCAACTAAATATCTCAGTAGTAGTAACCGACTAGAGTATATAGAATAACTTTGAACATAAAACTAATGGCAACTTGATAAGTAGTAACATGCTATATTTTATTAATGGTAGAAAGAATGAATTAATGAATGTTATAAGATGTTAATGGGGAATTTAGAGTGATGTTAGCGGGGGGGAGGGGCCAAATGAGCTTCCACCTTCATGTGGTTGGCCCTGTTAAGTAGAGAATATTAAACTATTCTCAAAACCAAGCGAAGGTCAACAAGATAACACACTTTTCAATATTTCATTATGTTGCACAGTTAATCTTATTGAATAATGTATAATCTTAATTGCAGGGTCCAATAGAGCCAACACGAACAACAACACCACAAGTGGATGGGTATAATGAACTCCCATATTGTCTTGTCTATACATGAACAATATGAGTTGCTTCTAGTGTTGATATCCAAGGTGAGACTGCAAAAGTTATGAATATGCCTCATCCTTGTAAGTTTTTTTATTACTTGTAAGTAATGAATATGCCTCATCCTTGTAAGTTTTTTTATTACTTGCAAGTCATGAATATTTCTCTTTAGTTGATTAAAATCATTTTAGTGAATGCAAATCTTGATTATTATAAAGTGATATCTGCACTATCAATTCCAAATTGAAACCCTTTCAGTGCATGCATGTTGTTTTCCAAAATGCCATCTAAAAAGTATCAGCAAACAAACATTGGCATTCACAAAATCAAGAAAGACAAACTGAAAATTAGCAGTAGAGAATTCAAGTAAATTGTTTGTCAAGAAGCATAGTTGAAAAGGTGTAAAAGAAATTGGTTTCAAAATAGGGGTAGACCATTACAAATTGGCAACTTGGCATCAATTCTCTTCTTACTTCTCCTCAACCCTCTTGCTCTGTACTCTCACTTTTTCACCTGGCACCTGCAACTCTCACTCTCACATTCACAGTTGTCAGCTTCTTGCTCTTTGTTTTTGTGAGTTGAAACAAAAATAGGATGCCATTTTATAAATTTGGTGGGGTTTGGGTGGGGCCCATAGGCCGTGACGGTTTGACCTTGGGCATGGAGTTTGAAAAAAAGTTTTGATTTTTTTTAAATCACTTATGGGTTGTTGGGATGGTCAAGAGGCTCTTGGGAGTCCCTCAAATGTCTCAAGGATATCCTAGAGATGTCTCAAAGATGATGGGATTGGATTGCACTGGGGTGGTAGGGGGACATCCCATCCAAGTCCTTGTATTCTGAAGGTGTCCCCATTTCAAAAACAAACAATTTTGGGGGAGGAAATGTGCTTGTGGAACACTGGCTCCAATACATATGTCTTGGTATGATTTTTTAAATAAGACACCAGAATTCATAAAATAATATCTTTAGAATCTATATTAATCGATAAAAGATGTTTCTAATTCAATGTATGTACCAAACCCTATTACCAATAATATAACAGCCCTAGCCTACAAATTGGACTGGTTAATTTTCTCCAATAAAAAAAACATGTAATTTCTCCATAAACTAGGTACATTAAGCACACATCGAATTATAAAATAACTAACTATGATATGTCGATGTGTGAAAGTTTAATGACCTAGATATTAGGATTGTAAAATACTATATCGTATCCTAATTCCTAAAACAACCCTTTTTGTGTGATGTGTGAAGTACAATACACAACTAGGAATTATGTTGAGTCAAATGCAAAATCGGTACTAACCATGGACGCTGAGGATAAATCATGAACAAAATATCTGAAGCAACACAAGAATGACTCAAGTGCAGATGAATGCTAGGAAATAAAGTAGAAAACAATGCAAAATTAGGTAGGAAACTAGGTGACAATAAACCATGAACAACTTAAAATAATCTATAATTAATGATCTATGTGATCCATCAACCTGTGACTATGAAACGTAATCTGCAAACACTAAACTTGTTTGTGAATATTTAAGGTGACATATTTAGCATCCTCCCCTTTGTACAAAATTATTGATTACATGAAATGGATTTTTTATGTCATTTTACAATATACCATGGTTGTATATGTTTATACATAAAGTTATGAATCCAAAATTGTCAAATAGATGTTACTTTGATAATAGTCTTTCCTTCTTGCTATCTATTATAAACAATGGAAAAGTTTCCATTGTCCTTTAATTCTCATATACATTACTTTAACCATGCCAGAATTTGATGTTGCAAGATCCAAGATGGATATTGCATAACATAGAGAAGCCATCATTTGAAGGAAACAGGAACCCAGTGAAGACATTAAGAGGGTATGAAGGCATAACCAAGGGCCATTGAGTAGAAGGAAAAGGAAAAATCTTGTAAACAAGAGGAGGATCACTTCGAGAAGAAGGTAGGGAAAATAGCAGTCCGACCAATAGAGAAGTTGAACTTTGAGGGCAAACTACTAGAGATAGCAAGAAACTCTCTAGCCAAATCAGGGGAGACAAAACCAACAACCTCTACTTAAGGAGGAGCTCTAGACCCCAAATCTGAAGAAATAAATAGAGCTAAAGTAAGTGAATTGGATAACAACAAGAATGTAAAGTGCACCCCTGATTTGCTAACCAAAATGCTTAAAATTAAATGAAAATCTTTAATGAATACACAAAACTATATACATATGCAGGTGCACCATGGTTGAGATGGTCCAACTCCCTAGTCTCACTCTACGACTAAGCTCATGCCATATCTAAATGAAAGAAATCTCAAATACATTGTTGGTGGAAAGCTACAAAATGTCATTTTCATACATAAGCCAGACATACACAATTGGGCACAATCACCAAGAGAACTCTAGAAAGTGTGTTTGAGATCATTGTCCTAATTGTGGTGTGGTCACGAAGAGATCACCATAAATTTGTCAACCTCTCCTTCATTTAAGGTTTTAGGTTTAAATGAAGGAAAGGCTGACAAATTACGGTTATCTCTTCGTGACCACACCACAATTAGGACAATGATCTCAAACACACTTTTTATCATTCTCTTGGTGATTGTGCCCAATTGTGTATGTCTTGCTTATGTATGAAAATGGTATTTTGCAGCTTTCCACCGACGATGTATTTGAGATGTCTTTCATTTAGATATGGCATGATCTTAGTTGTAGAGTTAGACTAGGGAGTTGGACCATCTCAACCATGGTGCACCTAATCATATTAGCTTGAAACAATGCGCCTCATATTAGCCTCAAACCTATGCCCCTACTGATAGGTGGTGGAGATAGAATATCATTCGCTATACATATCAATGACTGGATAATAATATTTTTTTTTGATAAAAATATTATCATCGACGGAATTACGATGAATACCAAGCTATAGGCGGACATACAACGTTCTCGTCGGTGAAATGTTCTGGAGTCATCGCACTTTCGACTCAAACCACACAAACATCTGACGAGGATGTTGTACGTGCGATGACACTTCGTAGTCAGATGGTCGTCAATGTCTCCAAATGGATCGATGACACAAGTGTCGGACAAACAACATCACCGTCCGTGTGAAGTTTCAAATCATCATCGGATTTGCGATGAAATCTACTAATTCTGATGACTTTTTTGATTGGAAGAGCATTCATGCCCATCATCAGCAGAGTCCATGGGATTTTCATATTTTTGACAGGTAGGGCATCGTTGACCAATCCGATGATGAGTTTTTGACGGCTACTTTTGTTGGCACTCCGACGAAAATTAGTCGCAAATCTGACAATCAACTGTCGGAAATCAACTACAAATGTACTAGTGCTAAAATCGTACTTATTAATCTCACATTAATATCCTTGATGTCATTTACTCTTAGAGATCTACTATCAAATGTTAATCCGGTTAAGTTCATGACTATGTTGGTGCCTACCGGTGGTTTACTAGATGAATGCCAAAAGATTGCTTGAAGGTTGTCAGTAGGTTGCCATCAATGACAACACCATCAATTCTCATTAGAGTGTAGAATGCCAACAAATTTCATGACAAAGTCTCAGATTTTCATTACCACCATCATTAAGTCTTCTACTCAGATCTTCTTCATTCTTCTTTCTGTCTTCTACTTCCTTACATAGTCTCATAGTCATATCTTGCATTTCATTCCTCATATTAGTGTTCTCTTGCATCAACTTGTTTGCAATATCACTAAGAGTTTCCTTTTCATCATCATGTTTCTGCATTTGCTCATGAAGTTCTTTTCTCTTATTTTGTGCTATAACCAGGTTTTCCTAAAGTCCTTTAATGAATTCCTTAGCAGTCCTCAGATCATCTTCAAGTTTGATATTCTTCAATTTTTTTGCATCAAAATCTTCAAGAGCTCCTTCCAACTGTTTTCTCAAATTCTCCACCGGTACCAGTTTCAGAATCTTCCTCAAGCTGTTAGGCTTTTGAAAATTGAGGACTAGGATCTGATACTAATTGTTAGATTCAATGGCAGTCCCAAAGACACTAAGAGGGGGGGTTTAATCAGTGTCTAACCGATGTATGGAATATTTGAACTGATTTATAATTTTGTAACCCAAATCAATGTACCGGTAAACAAGAAATAATGTAGTAAAGAGAAATAATAGAGACAGTATAAATGCACATCGTAACACATAATATTTTATC
Organism: Cryptomeria japonica; assembly: GCF_030272615.1. Lineage (NCBI taxonomy): Eukaryota > Viridiplantae > Streptophyta > Pinopsida > Cupressales > Cupressaceae > Cryptomeria > Cryptomeria japonica. Next base: position 321,796,719 of record NC_081414.1, on the reverse strand, counting down.
AAGGAAACCCGGTGTGGGAAAAACCTCGGTGGGATTTGTGACCCACAATATTTGCTCACTAGCCAATATGAATAAATATTACTTACAATAGGGGCTTGCACATGCAGGAAGGCCAACTGCTTGGAGCACACTACTCAAAAGAGTCTTACTAACTACAAAATGGATAATTAAATACAATACAATGTACTACTCAAAATAGCATTTCAAATGTCTGGTTCAGTACCAGTTTAGGCTCAGTCATATACCAAAACCTTTCGTTGTCTTTACATATACCAATAATAATCACCTATTCATTTTCTTCCTATTCCATTGCAAAAATGATCTACAAGATCTCATATATATGAGTCTATTACAATACACCAAGTTGGCTTACAAATAGTTAATTATATTTACAATACAATTCATATAAGCAAAAATTTATCCTATGTCGGCCTGAGTGCCGATATACTTCATTTTCAATGTAATCTGGATGTCGGTGAAAGTGTCTGCCGGTGTCGGTGCCTGCCGGTGCTTGTGTAGAAACCTATTGCTCATTGGTTGCCATCAATGACAACATCAACTATTCTCATTAGAGTGTAGAATGCCAACACCTTTGAGGTTACAATTCCCTTCTCTTCAGGTTTTGCTATACCTTGGCGAGTGTACCATTCATATAAGTAGATTATTAATTCTCTTTTATCTTCTTTTTTCTATCCCTCACAGGCAAAAGGTGAGAAATATTTAACTAAATTAAATCCTATCTTCTATACTAACTCCTACAATTTGAAACTAAAAAATCAAAGTAATTTGATTGGTATTGAAATGAGATTTTATTAGTGCCTTTCATCTATTGGGGAATAGAGTCAATCTCTTGTTCCTTCACCAGTTTTTCACTACTTTGTTAGACAATATTTAAACAAGTACCTTATGCAAGTACGTCAGTTAATTTGTTCCTAACTTTCCAATGGATGTGTCTTCTGTTGAAAGAATCACCACAAGAAAACACAAAAGCATTGTAATCTTTTGACTAGTACAATTCTACCTTGATGAATAACTAATGTAAACATCAACTGAAAAATGAAATGAGACTATTCAAATTAACCATGGCTCCTTAAGCCAATATAACAAGTGAAACCAAATTAGAGAATATTAAATTATACTCCTCGCACAATATTTGAATTTTTTTTACATTTAAGCTCCTTTTGGAAAATAATATGTTGCAACTTCTACCCTTTTATGGATAGTCTTCTATTCTTCCTTATGTTATCCTAGACTATCCCATTTATTTGCATTTATATACACGTTTGAAAGGGAACACATGTCCCTTTGATCAAGGGGTTACCTCTTTTAAAAATAATTAATAAAAACTTGAAAATATGCTTATCGACTTGTTAGTCGATAAAAATTCTTTTTGACCTCCTCTCGGTTCTCTCTTTAGATGGCTCCTCTAAACGCCACATCAACACTTGGAATTTTGTCAGCACGTAAGAAACGCCCAAATCTAAAATGGGTATCTGTCAGTTTTTGAATTTACTATATTTTTTATCCTTAGTCGACATCCCTTCTTGTCTCGGTCGAAAACACCAATCTGCAACGGTCATCAAGAAAAATCAGCAGTTCGAGAATCTATATTAGTTAGTCGATAGGTTGGGATGACATATTAGCAGGTCTAAGATGCATTAGGTCTATTTAGGAACATGTAGGAATAACATATTAGTGTAGGACATGTTGGAATTTGGGATGGTAAGTTATAATGAGATGTTATCATCTTCATAAGGAAAATGGCTCATGATAGCACTCTTTGAACAAATATATGATATGCCTAGAATTATGAGGATGGGGTGATAGAAAGATTATATGGACTCCTCAACTCATATATGAAGTGGGATAGATAATTTATTATTCTTAGGATATTTATACTTTTTTATGGATTGAAGGGGATGGAGGTATATGTGAAATATAAGGTAGCTTAACAACCTTTCATGGAGGTCTATTGGCATTGATTTATTCATATCCTTGTCTTATCCCGCTTTTCTCTAGGTGCTCAAATCAATCATCATTCATCATGTGCCATTTTTATAAAGTGACCACCAATTTCAATATTAGGTTTCTTGAAATTATTTAGAAATTTCAAGCCCCAACAGATTCCTAAGGTTAAATCTTGGTTTATGGAAAGATTTGGATTGTTTACCAAATTTCGGTACCTAAATTTTAACCCCAAAATGGCTTCCATTAAATTCATTTCATTTTGGGTTTCCTTGTCCTCATTGCCTTTGGAGTATCGTGAAATGGAGTTGGTTGAAATTTTGGGTAATCAGATGGGGATCTTTTTGGTTCATGACTTAGTTCAGTTTGATAATGCAACTTTATTAGTCAGGTTATGCGTCTTATTTGATGTTAACAAAACTCTTCCCTTTATTCTAAATATTTAGTCCTAACATGGCTTCTGGTCCCAACATATTGTGTTAGATGGTCTAGAGGAGGTCTCATCCAAGCATAATTTTTTGGGGAATCTTTCAAATGTATGCAAACCATCTATTGAAGAAGTAATAGTTTGTCCTGATCTTGTATTGGATCTTCAATTGCACTCCTTCAAACCTTCTAGGGGTCTTTCATCTTTTTCTCTTTATTTTTGTATTGAGGACTATATTAAATGCTCCATAGAGAATGGTGAACAACTCAAAAGACACACAAATGGGTTTAGTTGAGAAGACTCTTCAGTATTTTGCAGTGCTATGAGCTATCATATTGTCAAATACTTCACTTTCGAAGGTAGGCTCATCATTATCCATGATTACCATTTTGATCTCATAAATCACCTAAGGAATATTAATGATTTATATTTCTATATTTTTTAAGTTTCTCTCTACTAAAATGTGTTGCTAATGGTTTTTATCCCTTTCTTCACAAGGGACTTATGTATGTGTTATGTAAATACTACCTTGTTGCTACAACTCACTCAACCCTACTCCAAGGCATAACACTTTTCTCTCTCCCTAAAACCATAACCCTCCTCTCATTGGGGGAAGAAATTTTTTTATATCCTTTATTAATTATGCCCCATTCACCTTGAAGGCCAAATCTATGAAAAAAAACCTTTTGGGTCCACTAAAAAAGAAAAAACCAATTTTGGGTCATGAAGAGTCGACTTGATTATTGAATTTTCTTAAAAAATCTAAATTGTTGGCCCCTCGAGAAAAAGGAAAATTTGTGACTAGTTCCTTTAATTAAAGAAAAAGGTGTATTTGAATAAGAGGTATGTTTGTAAAAAAAGGGTTGGGAGGACCCTCATAGTATCCCACCTCCCTTGTTTGTCATAGATATTTTAGATGGAAAGAATATAATGGATGAGACTACTATCTAATTGGAGTAAAGGAGATGAATGGGCTTAACCAAGATCTTGGCAATGACAAAGATAACCTCGACTTTTGAGAAGACTAGCTTTGAGGAGAAAAGTGATAATTTTTATGACCCTTCTTATGTGGAAGAGGAAAGTGAAGAGACTGCAAAGGGCCCTGCAGACACCATCCTTGAAGACTACTTGTCATATTCCCCTCCACGCAACACACCCTTTGCAGAAGCTCTAGAAGGCTCGAGCATCATCAAACTATATAGGGAGGAGAGGGAGGAAGAACAGTAAGATAAAGGTATGACCAACAATGAACAAAACTAATAGATTCTATCTATTAAGATAGAAGACATTCATGTTATCATGGAGACTATTGATAAATCCCTAGAGTACATGGTTTGGGCTAGTAATAAGAAAAATAAATGCCTCCCTTCAAAAAGCCATTAGAAGAATTGTGAGGATCTTTACCAGTCTTAATGCAAATGACAAGGGTGGGAGTGGTGACAGTGGGATCAAACATGGAGAAGAGAGCCAAAAATTAGGAAAGGAAAGATAGATTTGCTAACTATAAGAAAGGCAAAGAAGCAACCTTGGCTACAAGATGGGAGGCAATTCTAGAAAAGATGGTCAAAAGATTAGAGTCACTCTATTATCTATTGTAGTGTGTTGGCTAGGTTAGTTATTTTTTGTTTTCTTCATAGATGTTCTCTCTGTTGTTCTTTTAGTTACTAATTTTGAAAAATGTTATTTTTGAATATACTCTATAAATGTAATTATTATGTGTAGTGATTAGTTGGGTTTGTTGTCTTGTCTATCAAGACTATATTTAATATATTTTTTAAACTAATTTGATTTTAATTGTAAGCATTGTGGCCCCTTTCCCTTCATAACTTAATAAAATTTAGCATGCATGATTATAGTAGCATATACATAGTTTAAAAAAGAAACATATGCTTTTTTTTGTGAATATGACAGTTTTGATGGATAGATGTTGATTTTAATTTTAGTAGAACTATTTTAACAAATCAACCCATGGTTCTAGTAATATAAGGCATTTTCCTTTTTATTGTCAAATTTTTTCAACATAAAACAAAAAAAGGCTGGAATGTAGTGTACATAAATTGATCAAAAATCATGCATATATTAATGAAAGTAAATATTACTCCCTCATATAATTTATTAATGTTTGACTTGAAAGAGTACATAACTTTTTTGTAAAACACACTATAACACACTTTCAAATCATGATTAAAATGGACAAGGGTATCACATTGAGCATGCTAGAAGGATTTACATTGAGTAAAAATTTAACAAAGATTTAAAACAATGCATTAAAACTCTTAATTTGTAAGAGTAAAACCTTTCATTGAGAAATAAAATGAAAATGAAATAATATTACCATATTCAATTCTTATTGCTTTGTGTAAGTGGATTTACTCAAAATGTTAAAATGTATTTATACATGAACATGCTAATGGTATTAGCTCTAGTTTGGATGTCAAAAATTGATAAGGGTAAGGATATTTATATTTACTTTTTATTTTTAAAGCTCAACAATAAAGATCAAAAGATGAATGGACAATCAATAATAGGTTGGTTGGGTGGTTGAATATGGGGGTAAGGAACAATAAGAAGTTACTAATTTAAAGAATTGATTTTTAGGAGAGACTTGGATAGTTATTGGTTGGAAATCTAATGAATTTAAGTAATTAAAACATGTGCAAGATGAGCTAGGCTAGGAAAAAAAAGTAACACTTAGAAATTTTTGAAGTGTCTATGGATATAATATTGTGTTGTTCCTTACACTCTCGCACCATTTCACCTTAGAAAAATGCATCCCTTTTCGTTTACTTTACTTCTAAATTCTCCTTGTTTTTTAACAATTAGAAGGTGTTTTGATACATATTTTATAATGAAGATTTTTTGTTTTATGTTGTATGAACAATTCCCATCCATAACTTTTTTTTGTGATACATGTGTTTTAAATGTTACCTTTATGTTTAAATTGATAATTTAATAAATCGTTTAGGTAATAGGAATTTTTCTTACGAAGGTTCTTAGTAGGATACTTCTCAAAACTATGATTTATATGCCCATTTCATTCAATTTGGAACATTAATTTTCTAACAATTATAAGGTTTTTTTACTTAATATTAATTTCTATCTTTATTTTTTATTTTAAGGTAAGGGGTAATTATATAGGGCTCAAATACTAGAAAAAATTATGGAGGTAACTAAAGGGATAACCAAAAAAATCAAGATAAAATTCACAACACTTTACGATTTTCATTCAGGACAATAGTTTTGTAATGAAATCCAACAAACAACAATATCTAGAGTGATCAGTTAAAATTAGAGTTGGGACCCAACTTCACCCCCAAAGGAGTGACCTAAGAAGGAGGGACCTTCAAGGAATGATAGTTTCTATTTTAACAAATAAATATCTAAAAGTAGGCATCATCATGAGTAGAAAACTTAGGATCAAGGGAGGAGGATCCATCATAACAAATGTATGAAGTTCCAACCACATCAGATCCATGTTTAGATTGTGAAAATTCTCACAACAAAGACTAAGTATGTAGTACAACCAAAATAAGATGAGAGCTTCCCAAGTAATAGGAACTAGGGAATCACAAGATAAAATAGCATATAGGGCAACATGACTAGCCAAAGTAGTAGGGGAAGGAGGCATTGAGATAGAAAAATCATCTATATCATCATTTGATTTGTTAGGGAATATTTCTAGATGGCTCAAAAGCGTATCCTTCAACTAGGAAGAGGAAGACCTATGGTGAGAGCGACAAGGATACACAAAGGCCAAATGCCCCATAGTAAAATTACATCTATAATGAAAATAAATTCCCTCATAGTCAACCATTTGAGTCCAAGGATGCTCATTCACCAAGAAAATAATGTTGCCTAGAAATTCATTTAATGTATGAATATCCACAAGGATATAGGCATAAGAGATATGAGATAAATTAATAGTATCTGGATCCAGCGTAAGGGAATAACCCAAAGTATTATTCATGGGTAAAATCATTAAACTATGTCACATTTTAGGCTAACTAAAAGGTTCCAGTCGAAACCCTTTTGATTGGAAACGTTCTCGCCAAAACCCTTTTAGTTGAAACCACGTCTTATATAGGGACCAAAAGGTTTTTACTGAAAGGGTTTCAGTTGAGATACAAATTCTATTTTTTTCCTTTGTGGAGTTTGGGTTGACAAAAACTATTCGTATATGGTTTGGACCGAAAGGGTTTTGGCTAAAACCCTTTTAGATAGAATTATCTATGTGGTTACTGTGTGATTGTTGGGGAGATTGTTGTATTTTGTTGATCATTTCTGCTGCTTGGATATGCTGTTATCATTGATGTTGTAGCGTCCTAAAATTGCGACACTTGCAATTTTGACTACATTTGGGTTTTCACGATGGCCGCGCAACATTGAACCTGAATGGAGACCCCGAAACCTATTACGACATCAAAACTGCATCTTTTCTGCACCTTGGCCTGATTCTCCTTGCACCCTATTGTCCTGGGAGGTGGGACCATGGTGCCCAGTACCCTAGTCCTTCAGGACCATGGCGCCCAGTGCCCTAGTCCTTCAGGACCATGGCGCCCAGTGCCCTGGTCCCTCAGGACCATGGCACCCAGTGCCCTGGTCCCTGGCCCTATTTTGGGCCCGGTCTCTTATGGGGCATCGGGTCTTCAAGTTTGCAATTTGGAAAATAATGTTTCTAGGTCGGCCTAAGGTTGGAAAAATCAGTTTCCTAACCCTAATTGACAAGTATGTAAACTACATTTCCCCTCTCTGAAAGGGTAGATGAAGAAAAAGGAAAAAACATACGTAGCGGAAGCGATATTCAAACATTCAAGCATTCCTTCAAGCAATTGACCATTCTAAGTCTCCATTCAAGGCTAAGTGTTGCATTCAAGACAAGGATTCAACCATTGAAGAGGAGATCACATACAAAATACAACATACAACATCATTACACCTTTGCATGTAAGAATACAAACATTCTTACAACAAGGTATCAATACTTGATTACATTACAAACATTTACATTTACAACATTCTCATTTCTTGGTTAATTCCAAAACTGAGGTTTGACCTAAAGGCAACCCCCTAATCCCTAACCCCCCAATCATCCTCTCTTTTCTATGTGTAGGTTGCAGGTACACGGCTATAATTGAAGATCTGGAATCCTTGTGCAAAGACGAACAGATCCCCCTTTGTTTCGCGGATTTTTCGGGGGACTGTGTGCACTCCGGGCGCCATCGTCCCATCAACTTTTGCTCAAATTTGCAGGGCAGCATCGTCTCAACATTTTACTTCTAATTCGAGGTTTGTAGATTCATCCCATGTTTCTATTTCTGTGTGCAAACGGATCTTTCTTACTTTCACATACACTCCTAGTTCAATCCTTCTATCTACATTCTTTACAAAAGAGGGTAGCCTTGTTGTCTCAACCCTTGAAACTCATTTAGAATTCAATCTTGCATTGTGTGGGATTGGATCTTGTGAGCTTCAACTCCTCTTTTGAATGTAAAGTCTCTCCTAAGTGAAAACCGTCAATCCTAGTGACCTCCTTTCTCTCTCCTTGGAGTGGGGGGAACACCTAGAGTTCGATTTTCCACTTTACATTTTGGTTTGATCTTTTGCAAATTTTAGAGGTTAATTGCATAAAAACCCTAAAAATTTTCTTTTTAGTAATTGAGCTTGTGAAATGTCTAATTGTTAATGCTTGTTTCAGATCTACCCTTCTATTGCAAATTATCAATTCATATTTGTGCTTTAATTCTGAAAATTAAGTGGTTAAGTGTCAAAACCCTAATTTTTAACCCTCTTGATTCAACCTTTGACCGATGATTTCACTGATCAAAACACCTCCAAATTGGCTATAACTTTGGATTCCGCAACAAAATCATAATATCTTTCATCCTTGAAAATTTTGAATAAAGTTGCAAGGACCGTGTGCACCCCGAGCGCCATTGTCCCCGACATTTTTTCTAAAATTTCAGGAGCTAGATCTTACTGTATTTGTTTGCTAGAATCCAAAATCTTGGCGGATTTCATCAATTCTAACAGTTTCAAAATTAAAGTCAAAGTTGGTCTAGTGATTTCTTGGATTAAGGCTTCTAATCATTCAAAAATTGTTGAAATTGAAATTTTGTGTCAAAATTGTGTTTCTTACTGTCCTAAATCTGCAAAGTGTGTTGGCATTCATTCAAAGTTTCAGTGCTTTATTCAAATTTTTGCAATTTGTGATTTTTGAAATTAAGTGTTTAATTGCAACAACTTTGATTTCCGCTTTCAAAATTGAATTTTGCATGAAATTGAGTCAACTTTTAAATTTCAAAGCTTGCATTACTTTTAGTATTCCCTTTAAAATCATAAAATTCAAAATTTCAGTTTCCCTCTCTTTTTCAAAATTCAAATTTTGCATTTTTCAACAATCTTGGTAGGGTTCAATTTTGAGATTGCAACTTTAATATGGCCTATCTACAGATCGTAAAATCACTCAATTTTTTTAGATTAGCTTTAAAATCATCATAACTTTCATCCCTGAAAATTTCAAAAAAAGTTGCGAGGACCATGTGCACTCCGTTCGCCATGGTCCCTGACATTTTTTTCGAAATTTCAGGAGATTGTCCTGATTGCATTTAACAGCTTAAATCTAGGAGATTGGCTGATTTTATTGAAATTTGCTACCTCTAAATTTGAAAATAAATTCAAAATCTTCTCTCTCTCTCTAGTGCATGAGTTTTACAACAATAAGCCCTACTTACACTATTCCCGTTAGACAAAGCCTTAGAATTAAGTCTTTCCAAGGTTTAATTACCGAGGAGATGGAACCTAATTTGAATGGCCTTTTTAATGAGGACATGGGTAATTCCTCTAATCCTCTTAATGATGAAGAAGCTCTCCATGAGGTTTTTGTAGAACAACTTTCAAAATTGGATAACCAATTTAATGATTTTTAGCAATGGATGTCTCAAGAATACCTCGATAGTCAAGCTCTTTCATTAATTGAAGGTCTAAAACATATGGTTCAAAGTGATAAGAATGGAATTGATATTTTGCGTAGTATTGCACACATCGTGGATTTGAATGTGCTGCCTATGAAGAGTTGTGCCGAAACTTTAGGTTATACACAACCTCCTACTCAAGTCAATCATTCTATTCCTTTGACAACTTCTATTGCTAGTATACCTACTTTTACATCAAACATAATGACTACTTCAATACAAAACATTCCACCTATGATCACCAGTTATGGGGGCAATCCTTCCCCTTCAATCAACCCTCTTCCTTCATTCAATCTGACTTCTTCGTTCATTCCTTCAATGAGTGTCCCTATTACATCTCCACAAATGAACATGACACAAGGGGGCAATTCATTCAACCATTCCATTCCTCCTTGTAGTGCTCCTCTTTTCCAATCATCTCCTATGACTAACCATCATAGTGTCCTGCCACCTTACTCTCAATCAATACCTTCTTTCAATAACATAATACCTCCATCACAATCTAACATGTCTAATATGAACTCTTCGACTGAAGCGACCATTAACAATCTTGCACAAACTGTCTCTTCTTTACAGCAACAAATTGCCTCTATGAATCAATCTAAGTTTAGTGTGCCCACATTTGATGTTGCGAGCCCACTTTCTCTTGACATTGTTCGATCTATCCCTCCTAAGCATGTTGAAATCCCGCAATTGGAGCTTTATAATGGTAAAGGTGATCCTCTAACACATGTTAAGACCTTTCAAACAATATGTACTAATTTTGCTTATGACCAAAGGTTGCTTGCAAAACTGTTTACTAGAACATTAAGAGATAAGGCCCTACAATGGTATTGTTCATTGCCTTCCTATTCTATTACTTCTTTCCAACAACTTGCAAATGCTTTTATTCAACAATTTCAAAACAATATAGGTCCTAAAGTTACTTTGATTGATTTAATGCATTGTAAACAAGGTGTTAAAGAAAAAGTGACTGATTTCATTGGTAGATATAAGCATTTGTGTGCTCAAATTTCTTTTCCAGTACCTGACAATGATATTCAAAGAATCTTTATTTCTAATTTACAAAAAGATATTAGAGAAAAACTTCTATTTTCTGAGTTTACTTCTTTCCAACAGTTGTGTGCAACTCTTCACAATTATCAACTAACTGTGAGTCAAATGGAACAAGCAAATCCTATGGCTCCGAGTGATAAGGGTGATAGTAGTCAACAACCATTTGGGAAGTTTAAACTGAACAGAGAGTTCGTTAATTTCAATGAAAACATCATCAACAACAATGTGAATGCAGCATCAGGTGTGCCTCTTATTTCTAAGTTTTTCAAGAAAGAAAGAAAGTTTACTCCTTTGAATGAATCATTGCATAGTATTATGAATAAGTTATTGGAACAAAATGTGCTTACTCTCCCTCCTATAAGGCAAATAGATCCTACAAAGATTAATTCACCCTATTTTGATAACAAATCCTTTTGTCAATTTCATCGTCAACCTGGGCATGATACTGAAAAATGTTTTGCTTTAAAGGGTAAAATTCAAGATTTAATTGATAATAATACTATCTCTATTTCAGGTGTGAATGATAAAGGTAACACATCTATAGCTCTTCCTAACCAAAATCTTAAGATTTTTACTGATCCATTACCTTCTCATACCTCTAATGTGATTGAGACTAATGGTTCCTCTTTCTCACTTGATGGTCTTGTGTCTATGACTCCGAATGTGATTAACTTTGTAGAGTAGAAGAAAATCCCTAAAGAACCTTCCATCACATTTGATTCCAGTGAAACTATCAGGGAACCTGATGGTCCTTTATATATAGTTGCAAAAGTCAAGAATACACCTTGCCATGGAGTGCTTATTGATCCTTCTTGCATGGTTAATGTCATTACTGAAGAATTTCTTTTTACTTTGCAATTGAATCAAGTGATCTATGACAAAACAAATGTGGTTGTGAAATTATTTGATGCATTTTCTTCTCCTGCAATTGGTTCTATTACATTGCCTATTGAGGTCCATAACAAATCCCTTGATGTGAGCTTTGCTATTATTCCATCATCTGAACAATTTCGTGTGAAGCTAGGCTATCCTTGGCTATCTTCCATGAAAGCTATTGCTTCTCCTATTCACAAGTGTTTGAAATTTCCCCATAATGGTGAAGTTGTTACTATCAATCATAGTCTCTTTAAACTAGCTGAAAGAACTTCTAGTGTTCCTATTGATTATTTTTGGCCTGAATAATTCCAATCTCTTCCACCACGAAGTGATCATCTTTTCAAATCTTATCAAAAGTGGAAAAAAGATATGATCCTATCTCTAAGTGAACCTCGAACACCCAAACTTGATATTCCTATCGTTCTTGAGAAGGAAGTTCTTCCTTTGAAAGATAAAACTAATGTCTTTCCTCAAGAAGATTCCCAACCCATTCCTATGGATGTGACTATGCCTATGTCTAATAAACTTTCTAAAATTAGGCCTATACCTCCTCGTCATGATGGACTTGGTCTCCTTCCCAAACCAAATATTCCTCCTCTATATGGAGCAGTTCCTCCTCCTTCCTCTTATAGAGAGAAGAGACTTTCCTCTTCTCCTATTTTCCAACCTAAGAGACCACAAACCAAACACCCAAGTGATAAGGATGAGAACATTCCTCCTCCTCAATCTTCTCAACTTCCTACTAAGACTAGAGGAAATCGTTCTGCGCGTGAATGCCGATGAAAGCATCGTCTTAGAGCTTGTGCAGCTGCTTCTCAAACTTTGCAATCCCCAAAAATACCTTCAACTAGTAGTATTCCATTTTCTCCTCAGCCAGAAATTGAGCCAAAATCTCCTAAACATAAGATGCATGATGGTTTTGATCCTGTGCGAGTTAAAGATCCTATTTTTATAAATCTTGATGATGATATAGATGAAAATGTTATTCATGATGAAAATGTTCCTTCTCTTGCTTCTGATAGTGAATATGAATATGTTGATATTGATAACCATTTATCTAACGAATTTTCTAAAGCACTTATCCTAGCTCCTAGACAAGAACAACGTGGCTTGGAACATGAACATAGCCCTTGTTTGGATCTTGTGATAGCTCCATCTGCTGTGTTGGATGTTCCTCCTCTAGCATGTTTCCTACCTTCCTAAAATATTGATCAGCAAGATCGGGGGGTGGATGACGTGCTAGACTAGTTTCATTAGCATAGAAGACTCTCTCCTCCTCTCTTGACATCTTTTGTTACTTCTTCTATGTGTTATTCTCATTCTTCTATTTGTTGTCCTTAGTGTTGTCTACTTGAGGACGATGCAAAGCATTGAGATCTCTTTTGGTCTCTCTCATGTTGACTCAAAAGACACATGTGTTCCCTTCTTCTGGGTGACCTTCCTTGATTGGGGAATGAAGAACAATTATGCATACATACATATGATATACATGTATTATCATATAGCATACTGACCCCAAGAAAAGTGAAGTCACCTCATGCTTTGTGTTTTGTGTCTATTATCCTTGGGTTTATCTAACACTTGGGGGCTAAATCTTTGTGATAACGTGCTCCTTTCCCTTCTCATTTCTTATGTGTATCACTACCTTAAAGCAATCACCCCCAATGAGGTGTGTACAATTGCTTTAACGTAGGGGGGCATACACCCCATCCATATCTCTTTAGGATACTTGAAAATCTCTTAGCGAACTTAGCTTTGCCTTGAAAATTTTTGGTATTTTTCTTGCATGACTCATAGTGAGGGAACCTTACTACTAACAGTCATGGTTCTCCCTCGTGATCTTCCCTTTTACTTTGTCAATCAAAGTCGTAAGATCCTTAGTCCACTGGGGGCTTGGTGTATCTTGCCTCCTTGACGTGGTGAAAGTCTTTCAATGTTGTTTCCTTGTACTTTACCAAAAGTATGGGCGTACGCTTATACTCCCGCTAAAGTGGGGGCTAAATGTAGCGTCCTAAAATTGCAACACTTGCAATTTCAACTGCATTTGGGTCTTCACGATGGCGGTGCAACATTGAACCTAAATGGAGACCCCAAAACCTATTTACGACATCAAAACTGCATCTTTTCTGCAACTTGGCCTGATTCTCCTTGCACCCTATTGTCCTGGGAGGTGGGACCATGGTGCCCAGCGCCCTAGTCCCTGGCCCTATTTTGGGCCCAGTCTCTTACGGGGCATCAGGTTTTCAAGTTTGCAATTTGGAAAATAATGTTTCTAGGTTGGCCTAAGGTTAGAAAAATCAGTTTCCTAACCCTAATTGACAAGTATATAAACTACATTTCCCCTCTCTGAAAGGGTAGATGAAGAAAAAGGAAAAAACATACGTAGCAGAAGCGATATTCAAACATTCAAGCATTCAAGCATTCCTTCAAGCAATTGAGCATTCTAAGTCTCCATTCAAGGCTAAGTGTTGCATTCAAGACAAGGATTCAACCATTGAAGAGGAGATCACATACAACATACAACATACAACATCATTACACCTTCGCATGTAAGAATACAAACATTCTTACAACAAGGTATCAGTACTTGATTGCATTACAAACATTTACATTTACAGCATTCTCATTTCTTGGTTAATTCCAAAACCAGGGTTTGACCTAAAGGCAAACCCCTAATCCCTAACCCCCCAATCATCCTCTCTTTTTTGTGTGTAGGTTGCAGGTACGCAGCTGTAATTGAAGATCTGGAATCCTTGTGCAGAGACGAACAGATCCCCCTTTGTTTCACAGATTTTTCAAAGGACCGTGTGCACTTCGGGCACCATCGTCCTGTCAACTTTCGCTCAAATTTGTAGGGCAGCATCGTCTTGACATTTTACTGCTAATTCCAGGTCTGCAGCTTCATCCCATGTTTCTATTTCTGTCTGCAAATGAATCTTTCTTACTTTCACATACACTCCTAGTTCAATCCTTCTATCTACATTCTTTACAAAAGAGGGTAGCCTTGTTGTCTCAACCCTTGAAACTCATTTAGATTTCAATCTTGCATTGTGTGGGATTGGATCTTATGAGCGTCAACCCCTCTTTTGAATGTAAAGTCTCTCCTAAGTGAAAACTATCAATCCTAGTGACCTCCTTTCTCTCTCCTTGGAGTGGGGGGAACACCTAGGGTTCGATTTTCCACTTTACAGATGTCAACATATTCCTATGATTTATTCCGGTGAGTTTGGGAAGATTTTCTGATCCAGTTTTGTAGTTTGGTTTTGTTGATCATTGTTTTGTAGAATCTGGTATATTTTGGTCTGATCAGATTTTGTGCTGAGGTTTTGGGATATTGTTTGGGATGATATTGTGTATCTTTATTTAAAATGGTTTTTTATTTGGTGCTCCACAAGTTATCTTTCTTCATGATAGTTGCTAATTGGTTGTGTTCTTGATCTTCTAGATGTTGACCGATGAAGATTTGATATGTGGTGTTGGTGGAGCTGTTGGTAATGATTATAATGTTCTTTCTAGTGTTTTCTAGTCGTGTCCTATTTTTTTTTGTGATTTGCATTGATCTTTGTGCAAGTTTTTGATGGTTTTCATCAATCGGTATTGATTTTCAAGTTATGCAATACTTTTGGTGGTGTAGCATGTTGTGGTTGATCTTGGCATGATTTCCGGTGGATGTGATCATCTGGAAATTTGAATTAGGTCCATGATATGTAATGTAAATCATAATAATGGTCTGGTGGTTGACCTTTTTATCGTATAATGTAATTTTTGTAGTTGTGAGTTGAGGGTTGAGGGTTTAGGGTTTAGCCGACCTTATTATCAAGGTTGATGAATTGTATAAATGGGTGAGTTATTCATCTAGTTATGGTATCAATATTGTGTCTGCATTATCAAAGAGAGGTGAATGTGAGAACAAGAGATTTATTATTCAGTGAAGTTTTGAAGTGAGATCAGTGTTGTAGAGTAGACAAATGTGCTTAACCAGAACTGTCATCAAGCATTTATAGATGCTATCATTGTAGTTCATTTCTTCTGGATTATAGTCTAAATCATATTGTAATGAAGCATTGCTTAGTGCCCTGACAGATTTTGAAATGACTGATGTTATGGCACTTTAGACTGCACATGAGATTTGGGAGAATCTTTAGATCCTATATGAGGGTGATAGTCAAGTGAAATTTGCTAAGTTGCAGAGCTTGAAAGGAAAGTATGAGACATTGAAGATGGGAGATGATGAGAACATACATTCATACATGTCTAAAGTTAATGAACTTGTCCTTGGTATCAGGTGTGCTAGTGGAAAGATTGAGGAAGATAAGATTGTTGCTATGGTGTTGAGATATTTGCCTCCTACTTATAAACATAAGGTTGTTGCTATTGATAAGATTTAGAGTGTGACTACAGTAACAAGAGATGTGTTGGTTGGTAAACTTGCTGCATTTGAGCTGAGCAAATTTGGAGAATCACATGGAAAGTCTGAGACAACATTTAGAGCATCAGGATATGTATCTAGTAAGTAGAAATATGATCCTGATGAGTGCAGGATATCCAGATATGAAAGAGCAAGAAGAGAAATAATAGAGCAATAAAGAGAGCTTGATGAGATTGAAGCATTTATTTCCTAGAGATCACCTAAAGGTGCTTGTAAGTATGATGGAAAGTTTCTCTTGAAATGTTTTTCTTGTAATAAGATACAACATTTTGCTTCTAGATGTCCAAAGAGAATGGCTAAGTATGACATACATGATATGTTTGATAAGCATGATAGAAATGATAGATATGAGAAGTATGATAAGCCTTATAAGTCTAACCAGAAGTTTGAGAACTAGAAGAACTCTTAATATATTGCAAATGAAGGTGTTATAGATGATGAAGTTGTGTTTATTGGTATTAAAGAAGATAGATTTGTACCTATTAATTCCACTAGTTGTTATGTTGAGGAGAAAGCTTTGGCTGCTAAGGTAGAAGAGAAATATGAATGGGTGATTGATAGTGGTTGTTCACATCATATGACCAGTGATAAAATAAAATTGGTAAGCATGGAAAGGTATGATGGTGGAATAGTCATATTTGGAGATGACCAAGCCTATATAATCGATGGGAGAGGTTCTATTTGTTTTGATGGTAAGCATACAAATGATGATGTCTTATATATTGAAGGTTTCAAGCATAATATTTTGAGTGTTGGATAGATGAATGATAAGGGTTATGATCTACAATTCAAGGATGGTAAATACAAGATTTTGAACGTCTCCGGTATAAATATTGCATCCAGAATTAAGACTTAAGGTAATATTTTTCATTTGAATGCTGGTGAGAAAAGTTGTTTGATTGCTAAGATAGATGAAAGTTGGTTGTGGCATAGAAGGATGTGTCATGTAAACTTTGATTCATTGATTAAGATTAGTTCTACACAAACTATTAGAGATCTGCCTAAGATTGTTAAACTTGTTAATCTAATATGTAAGGAATGTCAGTTGGGTAAGAAAACAAGGATTTCTTTCAAGAGTAAACAATATACATCTGATGGACTACTAGATCTTGTGCATACTAACCTGTGTGGACCTACAAATATTAGAAGTGTGTAGGGTGATAGATACTTTATGCTCCTAATTGATTACTATTCTAGGATGATGTGGGTTGTCTTTTTGAAGGAAAAATCAGAAGCATTTGAGAAATTTAAGTTATTCAAAGCTAAAGTTGAAACTGAGTCTGGATTAAAGATGAAGTGTGTGAGATTTGATAGAGGTGGATAATTATGTTCCAGTGAGTTCAATTCATTTTGTGAGATGCATAGAATTAGAATATAACTTTATGCTCCTAGGATTCTACAACAAAACGGAGTTGTTGAGAGAAAGAACAATACTATTTTGAATGCTGCAAGAATTATGTTGATTGAAGGAAATGTTCCAAAGGTCTAATGGAGAGAATATATTACCACTATTGTTTATAAATTTAATAGAGTTCATATCAAAGGTAATACCGATAAGATCCCTTATGTGCTTTGATTTGGTCATGTTCCTACTATGATATATTTCAATTTTTTTGGTAGCAAATGTTATGTCAAGAGAGATGAAAATATTGGAAATTTTGATGCTAGAAGTGATGAAGGTATGTTTTTGGGATATTCTACAAAGAAATGAAGCCTGCAGGTGCTATAATAAGAGACTGAGAAAGATAGTTGAGAGTGCAAATGTGAAAGTGGATGAGAACCTTGGGAAGGAGATTAGAGCTTATGATGATGGTCAGCATGTTGTTTTAACTCCTATTCAGCCCGAAGAGCCTAAGAAGAATATTCAGTAGAGACTGTTAATCCAGATGTTGTTTTTGTTGGTGATGATGTGCAGGAACCTGAGGATCAAAACAAAAAAAAAATCCAAGGTATGCTAAATTGAATCATTCTGAGAATTAGATTTTTGGTGATAAGAATAAAGGTGTGATAACGAGAAGAACATTAGCTGCAGAAGAAATATATTTTGATGAATCATGATGAATAGTAAATACCCAATAGATACTGAGAGGGGGGGGTGAATCAGTATAGACAAAAACTTCTTCAACAACTTAAACTGCAAAGACTGCACTAACTGGTAAACAACATCACTAATCTAAATCAAGGCACTACCAATAAAACATAGTATGAATGTAACAGACATAAACCTGTAACACTTAGATCTTCACAAAACCTAATATATCATTTCCACTTAATCCGTATGCTTAAAAAAGTAATACATTAGAAATATAATGACCACTAAATCAACATGCATTACCGGTTAACAGAAAACACTAAAACATCACATGAAAAAGAATCACACATGACACACTGATTTTTCACATGGAAACCCAACTAGGAAAAACCACAGTGGGGATGAATACCCACAAGTTATTCTTCAACTCTTCTGAAGTCCGCTCTGTTAAGAGCCTAGTCTGGTTAAAGAATTTACAACAGGTTCTACTAGGAACCGATCCTGCTAGGGATCACTTGGTTAAAGGATGGCTAAATACCCTGTTAGAGGTTAAACCTTGTTAAAGGTTACCTTGTAAGAGGATTTGAAGAACTCAATGATTTTGAGTCACCCTATTAAAGGATTTACAAAAAGCTTGTTAAAGCTACCCGGTAAAGGGATTTTCCAACTGCTCAAATGGTTAGAAGTCAATAGGTAATACACTGATCTGATAACAACACTTAATGCCAAGGTAGATCCACCTCAGTTCCTTTACATCTACAATTACACTCTGTAGGTATCTACTCACTTCTCTGGTCTGGCAAGAATCACCTCACATACAATCATTTGCCAACAACTTCAAATGAAAACCATCATCAACCTTATAGACAACAATTAGGTCGGTAGCCAGAACCTAAAACTCTAAGAATCTAGGTTAACATTATAGTTGGTCCAATCTTGACCATTTAAACACATTACATAGGGTAAAACAATCTTGAACAAATCTCAAGACATTCTACATTGTTTGTTCTTTGCCGCTTCTGGAAGCTGATAACCCATCACACGTTCTCCACTGTTTACTAAGATTTAACACATTCCCGAGGTAGATAGAATCAATCTTCTTCATGCAAGATCCTCAAGGAGATTCTTCACATGCACAAGGCTAACGTGGCACCGTGATCTGATCTTAATTTCAATGCTAACTCATCACTGGATGTCATCAGTCGAATCACATAGACTTGGAATGCATCAACCAAAAACCCTGAAGTTGAGACTATCAACCGATATTCATACCAAATGAAACCTGGATACAAACTTTACATATACTAGTTCACAACCCAACATATCGATTCACCTTTTTGTATATACTGGTTCATACCATCATACTGGTTCACTTACCAGTTTGCTTACTTCAATATACCAATTCAAACTCCAACATATTGACATCAATGACAACATACAATCCTATCATGTCATCAAACTCTGCACATATGCCAACAATCTCTCCCTTTGGCATTGATAGCAATACACAAAGATATCTCTACATCTTCTTCCATATAATCTATCTTCAATACAATAGATATCTTCTTTGCTTCACATCTTCTCCCCCTTTGACAACAATGCCAAAGTGGAGGCACAAACATCCATGAGCTACTATCATGCTCCCCTTGAGGAGTAGCATCCTTCAACACATCAATCCTAGAAAGATTTGACAATGCAATACCTGATTGATGTGGAGCACATACCTTTAGTTCACCTCTTGAAGGGGAAGCACCCCTTATTCACCTATTAAATAGGTAAATGTAGCCTTTGGTAGAGGCTTGGTGAAAATATTTGCTAACTGCTACTTACTGGAAACATGTTCCAATACAACCTCTTTGTTCTGAACTTTCTCCCTTAAGAAATGATACTTGAGCTTGAAATGCTTGGTTCTAGCATGCAATATCGGATTCTGGGAAATATTAATTGCACTTGTGTTGTCACAAAATATACTCACCAGTTCAGATATAGGGACTTTGAAACCACTTAATACATGCTTCATCCAAATTGTCTGAGTGCAGTTCATAAATACTACAACATATTCTGCTTCTGCTGTGGACTAAGAGATATAGTTCTATTTCTTGCTCATCCATGAGACTAGTCTACCACCGAGAAAGAATGCACCACCGGTTGTTCTTTTCCAATCATCCACATTACTAGCCCAATCAGCATCTGTAAATAATTTGAGATTAAAATCATTACTGTATGGATACCACAATCCATAATCTATAGTTCCCTTCAGATATCTAAGAATCCGCTTGATTTCTACCAAGTGGGATTCTCTTAGACTTTTCTGGAAACGTGCAACAATGCCCATTGCATCTACTATGTCCGATCTACTGGGTACTACATAGTGCAGCTTACCAATCATGATCGTTATTCCTTCTCATTCACCAACACTGAGTCATCTTCTTTTGACAATTTACAACTAGTCATCATCGGTGTACCAACCGGTTTGTTGTCTTCCATGCCAAAGGTCTTCAACACCTCTTTGACATACTTGGACTGAGTGATAAAGATACCATCTTTCATTTGTTGAATCTGTAGTCCAATGAAGAACTTAATCTCCCTTATTAGTGACATCTCAAATTCCTTCTTCATTTCATCTGCAAGCGCATGGCTCATCTTGTCATCTCCACCAAAAATTATGTCATCAACAAATACTTCATGGATCAAAATCTGATCTCCTTCTGACTTCAGATAGATATTGTTGTCTTCACTTGTTCTTTTAAATTCAATCTTCACAAGATGGGACTGTAAACCATCATACCATGCTCTAGGTGCTTGCTTCAATCCATACAAGGCTTTATGTTTCCTACATACCATATCAATGTCTTCTGATAGGGCAAACCCATCTGGTTACTCTATATACACTTCCTCTTCAAGTATTCCATTCAGGAATGCAACTTTCACATCCATCTAATACACTTTGAATCCCTTAAAGGCTGCAAATGCAAGTAGCATTCAAACACCTTCTAATCTAGCTACTGGAGGAAAGGTTTCTCCACAGTCTTCTCCTTCTTCTTGAGCATATCCCTTACATACCAATCTTGCTTTGTTTCTTATCACTGTGCCATCTTCATTCAACTTGTTTCTAAAAACCCTTTTGGTGCCAATAACATTTTTATGCTCAGGTCTAGGTACCAAAGACCATGTACCATTCTTTTCTATTTTGCCAAGTTCCTCTTCCATAGCCTTAATCCAGTCTTCATCATTGTGTGCCTCTTTAAATGTTTTGGGCTCAAATTCAAAAATCATGAAAGAATTCTCTATCACCTTTCTTCTTGTAAGAATTCCTACATCCTTATCTCCTATGATCTGCTTTGGATCATGATGCAACTTTACATACCTTGGAATTATCTTGGTTGATTCCTCTTTCTTTTCCTCTTCATCCTCATTTGAATCTTGATCTACATCAGCATCTACTAGTGTAAGAGCACTCTTACTTGTACTTGGTTGTTTTGCAACAGGTTCCCAGAAGGTTACAACCGGTTAATCTACCACTCACTCACTACCAGTTTCCTTAGGTTTCTCAGTGGTTTCATCAACTCTAACATTGATACTTTCAACAATCCTCTGATTCCTATTGTTAAAA
Organism: Cryptomeria japonica; assembly: GCF_030272615.1. Classification (NCBI taxonomy): domain Eukaryota; kingdom Viridiplantae; phylum Streptophyta; class Pinopsida; order Cupressales; family Cupressaceae; genus Cryptomeria; species Cryptomeria japonica. The sequence continues at coordinate 321,775,350 of NC_081414.1, read as the reverse complement.
CACTTGAAAGATTTTCTCTTGGTGGAATACCCTAAGAATATTCCCTCATCACATTTTGCATCAAACTTGCTCTGGTATTCACTTCTCTTGATATAACACTTGCTACCAAACACTCTAAAGTAGCTTACTATAGGAGTCTTACCAGTCCAATACTCATAAGGAGTTTTATCCTTACCTTTCTTGATGAGTACTTGGTTCATAGTGTAGACTGCAGTGCTCACCACTTCTCTCCAAAAAGTGTGAGCAACCTTCCCTTGAATCAGCATCATTCTGGCTGCTTCAACTACAGTCCGGTTGTTCCTTTCTGCTAGGCCATTCTGCTATAGAGTCCCAAGGGTAGATATTTGCCTCTTGATGCCATTCTCTTCACAGTACTTATTGAACTCATTAGAAGTGAACTCACCTCCTTGGTTAGTTCTAAGGCATTTAATCCTCTTACCACTGTCCTTTTCAACTAGTGCTTTGAAGGCTTTGAACTTTCCAAAATCTTCAGACTTGTCTTTCAAGAATGTGACCCACATCATTCTTGAGCAGTCATCAGTAAGAATCATAAAGTACCTATCTCCCTGAACACTCCTAGTTTTCATAGGACCACACAAATCAGTATGCACAAGATCAAGTAAATTATTTGTTGTGAAAGATTTACCTTTGAAGGTTGAGGAAGACATTTTCCCCAGTTGACATTCTCTACATAGGCAATCCTCTAACTGCCTTGATCTTACTGGCCTTCACAATATTATCAAAATTTACATGGTAGAGTCTCCTATGCCATATCCAACTATCATAAAACTTAGCCATTAGACATTGACTGATATTTGTATTTAACTGAAATAAGATACCTTTGGTTTCCATACCTGTGGCCATCAATTCACCACTCTTTCCTTTTATTTTTCACACTCCATCTTTGAATTCTAGAGTGAGTCCTTTATCATTCAGCTGGGCAACACTCAGAAGGTTATGCCTAAGACCTTCTACCCAATACACATTATTAGCATTGCTTTTTCCATTTAGAGAGATGGACCCTTTTCCTTTTACCATACATGGTGCATCATTACCAAATCGGACTACACCTCTATAAAACTCTTCCAGAGACAAAAAATTTCTTCGGTCACCAGTCATGTGGTGAGAACAACCACTATCAATAATCCACTCATTAGAATTGTCAAAGCGGGAGACAAGAGCCTTCTTGTCTAACACATCTTCCTTAACAGCTACAAATACTTTGTCTTCTCTTTATTCATGTTCTGATTCATCATCAGTGACACCTTCATCAACTGCAACAAGACAGTTTCTCCTATTTCCTCCTTTAAACTTTTTAAACTTCTCCAGTTTGTCCTTATTATCACTGTTGGGATAGTTGACAGCAATGTGTCCTATCTTATTGCAAGAAAAGCATTTCAAAGGGATCTTACCTCTGTATTTTCCATTTCCCTTAGGAAGTCTCTTGGTAAGAAGAGCTTCAAACTCCATCAGGATCTCCTCATCATCCATATCTCTTCTTTGTCTAGGTTCACATCTGGTACTAACCTATTTTCCCTTTCTAGATAGTGCAGCAGATGCTCTAAAGGTTGATTCAGTCTTCTGAACATTACCATCATAACTGTTTAGCTCATATGCAGTCAACTTAGCAATGATAGAATCAAGGGATACCTTTGTCTTTTCAATAGATCTCAACTCCTGAATAGCGACAACCCTTATTGCATAGACCGATAATAAGGTTCTCAAAACTTTTCTAACAATAGTGGAATCATCCATTGTACCTCCTGTACTCTTGATGTCTCCAACACAAGTTTTAATCCTTATCCCATGTTGTTGAATGGTCTCTCCTTCAACCATCTGCATGTATTCAAATTTTCCTCTAAGGCTTTCTTCCTTAGCCTGCTTCACATGCTCATCACTACCATAGATAGACTCCAGAGCATCCCATACAACTTTGAGATTGTCTTTATCTTGAACATCTATAAACTCAATATCATATAGACTACTCATAAGAGCTTTCATGACTTTCCCATTGTCCTGAATTTCTCTTCTTTGATCATCAGTGAGAGTACCGATAGGGACAACATAAGTATTCTCAACATAGTTCTAGTATTGATCACCCATGCTTCTAATGTATATCTTCATTCTGTCCTTCCATATCTTAAATTTATCTCTATTGAACTTAGGACCTTCCCTCTTCATCATTAGAATAGGATCTTTTCCTCAAGCGGTTAAGCTTATAACACAGAGGACCTGGAGGATGCTCTGATACCAATTCATGAATAATGATGAACAATAAATACCCAACAGATACTGGGAGGGGGGGGTGAATTAGTATAGACAAAAACTTCTTCAACAACTTAAATTGCAAAGACTGCACTAACTAGTAAACAACATCACTGATCTAAATCAGGGAACTACCGATAAAACAGAGTATGACTGTAACATACATAAACTGGTAACAGTTAGATCTTCACAAAACCTAATATCTCATTTCCACTTCATCCATATGCTTAAACAAGTAATACATCATAAATATAATGACCACTAGATCAACATGCATTACCGCTTAACAAAAAACACTAAAACATCACATTAAAAAGCATCACACATGACACACTGATTTTTCACGTCGAAGCCCAACTAGGAAAAACCACGATGGGGATGAATACCCACAACTTGTTCTTGAACTCTTCTAAAGTCCGCTCTGTTAAGAGCCTAGTCTGGTTAAAGACTTTACAACAGGTTCTACTAGGAACTGATCCTGCTAGGGATCACCCGGTTAAAGGATGGCTAAATACCTGATTAGAGGTTAAATCTTGTTAAAGGTTACCTTGTAAGAGGATTTGAAGAACTCAATGATTTTGAGTCACCCTGTTAAAAGATTTACAAAAAGATTGTTAAAGCTACCCGGTAAAGGGATTTTCCAACCGCTGAAATGGTTAGAAGTCAACAGGTAATACACTGATCTGATAACAACACTTAATGTTAAGGCAGATCCACTTCAGTTCCTTTACATCTACAATTACACTTTGTAGGTATCTACTCACTTCTCTAGTCTGGCAAGAATCACCTCACATACAATGATTTGCCAACAACTTCAAATGAAAACCATCATCGACCTTATAGACAACAATTAGGCCGGTAGCCAAAACCTAAAACCCTAAGCATCTAGGCTAACAATATAGTCAGTCCAATCTTGACCATTTAAACACATTACATAGGGTAAAACAATCTTGAACAAATCTCAAGACATTCTACATCATTCATTCTTTGCCACTTCTGGAAGCTGATAACCCATCACGCATTCTCCACTGTTTACTAAGATTTCGCACATTCCTAAGGTAGATAGAATCAATCTTCTTCATGCAAGATCCTCAAGGATATTCTTCACGCGCATAATGCTAACATGGCACAATGATCTGATCTTCATTTCAGTGCTAACTCATCATAGGATGTCATCGGTCAAATCATATAGATTTGGAATGCATCAACCAGAAACCTTGAAGCTGAGACTACCAACCAGTAGTCACACCAAATGAAACCCCAATACAAACTTTGCATATATAGGTTCACAACCCAACATATTGGTTCACCTTTTTGTATATACTGGTTCATACCATCATACCGGTTCACTTCATACCATCATATCGGTTCACTTCATACCATCATACTGGTTCACTTACTAGTTTGCTTACTTCAGTATATCAGTTCAAACTCCAACATATTGACATCAATGACAACATACAATCCTATCATGTCATCAAACTCTGCACATATGCTAACATATTTGATTTCTAAAGTTGAACCTAAAGATGTTGAATTCTAAAAAGATGAAAATTGGATGAAAGATGTGGAAGAAGCGTTAGATCAGATTGAAAATAACAACACTTGGGAACTTGTCCCTAGAGCTAAGGATAAAAATATTATCGGTACTAAATGGGTATTCAAAAACAAATTGAATGGAGCTGACAAATAAATCTAGACTAGTTTGGGAACAATATTCATAGCAAGAGGAAATTGATTATGAAGAAACATTTTCTTTTGTTGCCAGAATTGAAGCTATTAGACTGTTACTTGCTTATGTTGCTTATAAAGATTCCAAGGTATATCAGATGGATGCCAAATATGTATTTTTGAATGGTGATCTAGAGGAAGAAGTTTACATTGAGAAACCTGATGGATTTTCACCATTGGATGATGGAGACATGGTATGCAAGTTGAAGAAATCACTTTATAGATTGAAACAAGCTCCTAGAGCTTGGTATGCTACATTAGACAAATACTTGTTGAAATGGGGATTTTGTAAAGGTGTTGTTGATAGTAATCTATACTTTGAAATTTAAAATGATAACATTTTGATTGTTGAAGTCTTTGTTGATAATATTATCTTTGGTGGGGGTGATGATATGAGTATGAAGTTTACTGGTCATATTTAGAAAGAATTTGAGATGTTTATGATTGAGATGAATTTTTTCTTAGGTTTGCATATTGCAAAGACAGAAAAAGGTATATTCATATCTCAAACTGAGTACATGAAGGAGTTGTTGAAGAAGTTTGGACTAGATGATTCCAAATCGTTTGGAACTCCTATGGTGATTGGTTGTAAATTGTCTAAAAATGATGAATCCCCGAAAGATAATAAGAGTTTGTATAGATCTATGGTTGGTGGATTGCTATATCTTACTCAAGCTAGGCCTAACATTATGCATGTTGTGTATAGTTGGTAGATATCAAGCTGACCCAAAGGAGAGTCATGTCATTGTTGTTAAGAGGATATTCAGATATCTAATGGGGATTGTGGATAATGGACTGTGGTATCCAAAGAATGATGATTTTATGTTGTGTGCCTACATTGATGTAGATTGGGTTGGTGATGTAGATGACTAGAAGAGTACTACCAGTGGAGTATTCTTTTTGGGAAATAAGTTGGTTTCTTGGGAAAGTAAGAAACATGATTTAGTATCCTTAGCTATTGTTGAAGCTGAGTACATTGTTGCTGCTAGTAATTGTACTCAGATAGCTTGGATGAAGCAAATGTTGAAAGATATCAGAGTTATTCATGATGAGCCTACTACCATTTACTGTGATAATTCCAGTGCTATAAACATGTCAAAGAATATGGTGCAACATTCAAATACTAAATATATATCAATCAAATACAATTACTTGAGAGAGAAAGTTAATGAACAAAAGGTGAAGTTGGAATATGCATCAACAAAGGAACAAATTGGTGATATTTTCACTAATCCTCTGCCTATAGATTTATTTGTCTATTTGAGAGACAAGTTAGGTGTATCCACCCCTCCCAATGAGAACTAGATGCATTGAGTTGTATCTATCCAGTGGATTTTAGAGCCTTATTTTTTTATCTAGATTGGTGTGTTGGTGTTGCTGCTTTGCTGAAGTAGTCTGTTGATTTCATTGTGTATCCCAAGGGGAGAGAGGTTCATCTTTCTATTTTGGGAGAGAGTTTGGTTTTTTGTTCTAGAGATATTTGGAATTGTTGTCAAAGGGGGAGAGAGATCATGTTAAAACTACTTTATCTATCTTGATCTTAGGGGGAGTTTGTTGGTGATATCTTCTTTCTTTGCATTGACTGTTTTTCACATTCATATGTTGTCATCAATGCCAAAGGGGGAGATTGTTGGATTTGGTTGATCATTGTTGCTGATAGGATATGTATTTTTCATTGATGTCAAAATATTCCTGTGATTTATTCCATTGATTTTGATAAGATTTTCTGATCTGGTTTTGCAATTTGTTTTTGCTGATCACTATTTTGCAGAATCCGGTATTTCCTCTGGTATATTCCAGTGTGATCAGATCTTCTACTAAGGTTTTGGGATATTGTTTGAGATGATATTGTGTATCTTTATTTCAGATGGTTCATGCTTTCGTGTTCTGTAGGTTATCTTTCTTCGTGACAGTTGATTGGTTGTGTTCTTGAGCTTATAGATGTTGATCGATGAATATTTGATAAGTGGTGTTGATGCAGTTGTTGGTGATGATTATAACATGGTTTCTGGTGTCTCCTAGTTGTTTCCTATTTGTTTTGGTGATCTGCATTGATCATTGTGCAATTTTTTTATGGTTTTCATCAACTGGTATTGATTTTTGCATTATGCAGTACTTCTGGTGGTGTTCCGTGTTGTTGTTGATCTTGGCATGATTTCTATTGGATGTGATTGTTTAGAAATTTGAATTAGGTCCATGCTATGTAATGTAAATTATAATAATGGTCCAGTGGTCGATATTTGTATCATGTATTATAATTTTTGTAGTTGTGAGTTGAGGGTTGAGGGTTTAGCCGTCCTTCTTATCAAGGTTGATGAATTGTATACATAGGCAATTTATTCACTTAGTTATGGTGTCAATATTGTGTCTGCATTATTAGAGACAGGTGAATGTGCGAACAAGAGATTTATTATTCAAAGAAGTGTTGAGGTTAGATCGGTGTTGTAGAGTAGACAAATATGCTTAATCAAAACTGTCATCAGGCATTTTTAGATTCAATAATTGCAGTTCATTTCTTTTGGATTGTAGTCTGAACCATATTGTAAGTTAATGAGACTTTCCTGAGGGTTTTAGACTTCTGGGCATATATATTTTAAGCAGTGATTTCTAGGCAGTGTGCTTGAATCCATGTGCATTCCCCATTGTAATATTTTCACATACTACTATAGAGTATCATCTTACTGTGGGTAGTTTCCCATCATGGTTTTTCCCTTTACCAATTTTTCCACATCAAAAATCTTGGTGTTGTGCTGTTAATTTGCTTATCTATTCATTGCTACAATTTATCAATTATTATTTTAGAGTTTAATTTGTTGATCTGGAGAAGACTGATTCACAATCCCCCTCTAATTCCTCCTTCTTGATTTTTGCTAAAATTTACCTACTTGGTAGCCACATCATCATTTTTCAATTTTGTTGAAACTTTTCACTTCTATTGAACTTTTTATTAGTTGAAATGAGCGTTTTCAAAAAAACTATAAGTACACTTTTGTAAAGTATAGAGTCAATAATATATTGTAAGTAGTTTGTTGAAATTAAAAAAATAGGTTGATTAGAAATTAGAAAAAAATATTAAATCAAATTACAATATTTTACAAAAAATATGGTGCACTAGAGGAGAGAATCTTCTCAAAAAAGGTAAAATTAGATTTTTTTTTTCATAATAATAAACTAATAGATGAAAGGAAGGGCCAAATGAAAACTATCAAATTTTGGTATGTTGGGCTCTAAAACATTATTATGAAGATAATATGTACATCAATTTTTTTTTCATGCACTATATATTGATGTTTTTTATTTGCAAAAAAAGAATTAGGAAAAAATAAGCTTGTTTTCATTTGATTTGAGGGGGTCAAATAGACCATCATTTTTTCTAAATTTTTTAGCAATAAAAAATTTGCATTTAGCTACATTTAAAAGAATTTTTTTTCTTTTTGTTAATAATAGACATAAACTTAATGAATATTTCCATATTTCATCAACTTACATAATTCTGAAATTAAAAATAGAAGTACCACTTTTATGTAGTCAAATTTCAATAATTTTTGTTGTGTTGATCATTTCCTTTATAAAAGTGTGACATAGGTTTGTACTTTTACCCCAATAACTTCCTAATTTTCTTTACACTAAAAATTTAGGAGAAGATAGGGAAGTATTACTAAAATAGTGGAAACATCAGTATATTTTTTTAATGAGTTAGTGGAGTGCATCCAAACATGAAGAGTGAGTGGGCGAGGACCACATTTCCTATCAACCATAACCAAAATAGTGTCATGGTATTTAGGAGAGGTAAAACACACAAAAAAGAATCCATGAGAATAAGGGTAGATCTTGATCTTACCTTGTACCATAGAAGTCCAATTCTTTAAAATTCATCTATATAAGTCAACCAGGGTTAGTCACAAGTGACTAAACTTACAAATCAAGCTTTTCTCTCAAATAATGAGCTATTAGAAACCACCATAGGAGCTATGGAGGTGTATGGGATAAATTTCTAGGAACTTGCACCCATAATCACAAGAGGAGCACCAATAGAGGAGTTACATAGTAAAATATTGTTTATGAGTATATTTAGGTTCCTAATTTCTTTGGTATATTGGTCAACTGAGATGTCTAGACCTTTTATTATTGAGATGCTAATTTATCAAATCCAAATCCCTGGGGTCTATTAGGGGATTTTTCTTGTGACTAATCTACCTCCATGAATTTACAACTATGGTCAATTTTTACATACAGAAGTGCATTCAAATTAAAAAAATTCCTATCATTCATTCCCTTCTCTCTTGTGATCTAGTTTTCTTGATTCTTCATGTGCCCAATCTCTTTTCTTGCTAAAATCATCATATTATTTTTTATCAATCGATCCAATATTTTTGTAATTTAATTCAAGATACAAGTATGTGGTGTCGAAGGGTTTGATCAAATGCATTTAATAAAAAAAGCCATGCTTTTATATTATAGGCTAGTTTTCTCGATGTCTTTCATTAGAGGTTCATCTTTAGATTTGGAGAAATTGTTATTGAGGGGATTGGCATGTATTTATAAGGTTTTGCATTTAAAAATTATTGGGTATGTGCAAGATCATGGTGGGCCAAACAAGCCTTTAAGTGCCAATGAAAATTAGAAAAACGGAGTTACGCAACTTGATGTAAAATTTGAATAAGTTACCAACATTATTTCAAAGGCATGTAAGAATAGAATTTGTAGAAAAATGATTTTTTAGTTTCTAAGCTACTAGTTGTCTTCTTAAAAAAAATCTATTTGATAAAAATTTTAAAATTTTAATGTAGTAGTGGGTATGTGCAGGATCATGAAGGCATTTCCTATAGGGCTTCATCATTTTTAGTCAACTTGTGGCTATATTTTGACTAAAGTCCTGATTGATGGGCTAAGTGAAAAATATCTATCTTTCAAACGATATCACAGTTTTTGAATTTGAAACATGCTTCACATTCTATGCTTTGTATACTATAAGATTAAAATAAATTAAATTTCATAAAGTTTTGATCAAGTTATGGTGGTCAGACATACAATTTTATATTTTTAAAAAGTTGTAGTGAAAAAATCATAATTAATTATTTATTTCAAAAAAATAAAAAAAATGTGTCACATATGGACACGAGTCTTCTACTTATATCTAAAATCTTATTAAAAAATAATTATGATTTGATTATCACTGGGGTGGTTAAACAGACACCTGCTTCTTATCTTTTACCTGAAATTTCAGTACTACTACATTGAAATTTCAAATTTTTGTCAACTAGATTTTTTTTTTAGAAAACAACTAGTAGCATAGAAAATACATTCAATTTTCTATAGATTTTATTCTTACATATTTTTGAAATAATGTTTGTATCTTATTCAAATTTTTACATCAAGTTGCCTAGCTCTTATTTTCTAATTTTCATTGCCACTTAAGGGCTTGTTTGGCCCACCATGATCCTATGTTGGTTCCCATATCAACATATCCTAGATCCCAAAGAAATAGCCACTGACTCATAAACAAATCTAGGATTGGGTTTGGCCAACAGACAAGATTCAACACTAAGGCTACAATCTTCTATTCTTCAAGCTCTACAAGACTTAGGTGGGTATCCCTATAGCAATGTTATACAACATTTTGGCTTTATATAAACAAACATTACATTATATAGCAGATGCTTTCAATGAAAATATACCAAGGAAAGTATAATGAGCTACACATTCTAGCTTGAACCTTAGCTTGTATCACTTTGCTTGCATTGAAAGTTGGCTCTAATCTATCCTACTCCTAATACGAAAAATCTAAAAAATGAAATATATTAGGTGAAATAAGAATGTGAGGATGATCCTAAAACTTAAAAAAAATATGTCCAGTGCCTGTTCAATGCGAATACAGAGTCAAAGACAAGCCTAAAGACTAACAATACCATAGTATCAGCATTAAGATCCAATACTAAACATTCAATACTTTCTTAAAATGCTCAGATTGAGAATGCATCCACACCTTCCTCACAATATCACCTACACAAATGCTGCAGTATTCAAGATAATATTTAATATATTTTACTTGAAATGAAACCTATCAAGGAATACACATTCTCCATTAGAGAGGACAAGTTGAACATGTCATTAACATAACAACTCATACAACACAATACAAGAGATAAGAGAAAGAAAAACAAATGTTTCTCTATATTGATTCTCAAAATAAAATTGATACATTCATGATAGATTGCTATGCTCACTAAACCTAAAAATGACTAACTATCAATATATTGCTTCACAGATTTCTAGTACATACTAATCAAAAATTTTGATTCTTTCTTCTTGGCCATGAATTCCTTTTATAACACAAGGGAGCAAAACAAGCCTTAGGCCAAGAAGACACTTGTCAAAAGAACATTGCATTACAACTCGCCCTAAGGCCTTTTTTTCTTGTTACTCTATGTGCAGTCTTCTCTACTGCATTAAATGTGGGGGGCTTGAGAGGTCATCATCCTGGAAGCTTCAGACTACAGGTCTACAAAAATTGCTTCATTGGTACTTTAACACCTGATCCTACCATGATTTGAAGTACATCTTAGCGTTTGGTAGTAGGTAACCTAGAGAGTGGTCTCTAGCAATTGAGTACTTCTATCAATCCTCCTCAAAACAAACAACTTGGACAAAATTAAAAGTAGAAGGATATGGCTAGTCATCCCTCTCAAGTTACCCCTCTTCCAAGGAGTAGTACTTTCTATGCAGTTCTTCCATCTCGTCTAATGGCCAAGAAAAACCCCTCAAACCCTACAACTTATTTATTGCTTCCCTTGTTTTGTGGGTTGGCAAAGTTGCAACCTCCAAAGTAAATTTGTGGTACATCAAATCCACCTCCATGATTTTATCAATGATATTATTATATGACTCACTTTGGGCAGGATTAGTAGCCAAGGAAGTCAAAACCATCTTTATGGCATCTTGGAAGCCTTGCTTCCATTCTTTTAAGCCTTTTATTTTTCCTTTGCCTGTAAAAATTGTGGGGGTCCCACATTTTTAATCCTTGGAAAGAATCAAACATTTTAACCAATGCCTTCTTTTCATCCTTAATGTTAGGCAATTATTTAATCAATAAATTGTAATTTTTCCAAGTCACCCCTACAACTTGGGGTGGAGAAGCTACATTTTTTACCGCCAACATGACCTATTTTAAGTCCTGACCTTTTGGCATCCAGGTGGTCCTGATAGGTTGAAAGAATGAAATAATTTCATCCAGCTAACTAAGGAGCTATGAAGTCAAAGAATATGAGGTGTGCACCTCGCTCAAATTTTTAATAGTTTTTCCTAATACCTGCAAAATTGAAGCCTTCCTAATCTCAAAATAATTCTTGTTGGCCTCATCCTTTGCCTTTTGGAGCTCTTCCCTTAATTTCTCAAGATTCTTAGGTTTAGGTCCTATTGTAGTCCCTCTATCTTTATTGGCCAATTCCTTTTTCAACCATACATTTTCAATGAATAGTCTGCCATGGTCTTGTTTGAGGGATACATGCCTATTTCTCAAAATTTCATGCCTTTTGACCTCCTCCTTTGCTACCAACTTTGCAAAATGTGCAGCATGGAAAGTGGTTGTTGATGCCTCCACAAATGATGTCTTAGCAAGAGTCCTAATTATTGCATCTCCGATCCTTTGTTCTACCCCAGATAACACCATTAGTTTCTTTGTACTAGGGGCCCTTAACCAACTTGAGAAAGCTTTTATACTTGGATTTACCCCTGATCCATGCTCACCAAATTATTGAGCATAAATAGGATCCTTTTATCTCATGACCTAGTCAAGGACAAAAATATTCTCCAAGTCCCACCCAGGGATAAGAAAAATATCACTTTTACTACAAGTTCCCCTTCCCTCTTGAGGGGTGCACCTAATTCTTTCTCAGTCAAATTTATGAAGTTCTTCTTCAGAGAGGTCTTTCAACTTCTCCCTCATCCAGAATGACTTAAACTTTAGGGTGTTGACAAAATCATCTTCATACATGAATTGCATGGAAGCAATCCCTCTTTCATATGTTGTCTCTTAAACTAGGATGGTGCTTTGGATTAAAGACCTATCAAGGTCCACAAGAGCTTTTGTTGTTTCATCCTCCTAGAAAGTATCTCTTGGGGGAGAAGGTGGCCTAATGTTGGAATCAAAATTTGGCTCAATGACCTCAACAAAATCAGAAAGATTTTCCTTCCCCTTCTCTACCTTTCTTAATGGTTCTGATGCAAGGGCTTCATGTGATGGTGCAAACTGTGAGGGAGCAACTTGTGAAGATTCTCCTATGATAATTTCCTTCCCCTTTGATTTGGAAGGCTCATAAGATAGTGTTTCTTCTTGTCCTTCCTCTTCTTGTTCTTCTACCTGCTTCCCTATTGTTGAACACAATGTACCACTGGAGGGGGGTGAATCAGTGGTCCTTACAGACTTTTCTTTTTAAACCAAGCTTGGAGTACCAGTTAAAAACCTAAACACTAAACAATCAAACCGGTAAGATAAGAGTGAATATCAAAAAAGGAAAATACAAAAATGCATAACCCACAACACCAAATGTACGAGGAAAACCAAATATAGGAAAAACGTCGGTGAGAAATGTTGCAAGAATCTATTGCTCCAATATAGCCTCACAAAGAAACAACAAGTTACAATGATTTAAGGCACCAACCTAAGGAGCACCAACCCCTACTAATTTTGAGCACCAACACAAGGAGCACCAACCCCTGAACCAAGCACCAAGTTGGTGTATTTTAATGAAATGGTAACACCTAGTTGCAAATGAGTTCCACAACACTTGATCAATTGATGTCAGCTGGTTATCAACTTCCTCTTCTTTAGTGGTTCTCCCACTGTTGGTTATCATATCTCTCTCTCTCTAATCACTTATAGGTTACTCTCTGTCTTTCTTCTCTTTCTCTGATCCTCACCTTGCACAGTACCACACTTGGATGCCTTCCCAACCTTTCAATACCTACTGGTCTGCTTGAATATTAAGACTATAATAGTTTAGTGGTTACTCTATCTCTATTGATTAGAACCTTTCATTGGTTCTGCCTGCTAACACACACTCTAACTCTCTCTGAAAGGAATCTTAGGAAAATGTTCTCTCTTCTAGCTCAAGCTCTCTTTTCTCTCACAACTTGCATCTAGCTTCAATCAATCTTAGTCTTGAGTTCACATATTTATGTATTAGGATTACCACCAAAAGCAACATTCAAATGATGGTGTGTTAGGATTTTCCTTCACCAACTCAATCTATATCAGATCTGATCTGATCTGCTTTTCTGGATTGGTAATCTGCATCACATCAAACAACATCACCATCTCTCCACCTTTGTGTTTTCTATTTTTAGATGTCTCCAACATGATTTTGAGCATTGCTCTATCAATCGCCTTTAATGGCTCAACTGTTTACTTCAGCCAATGAGTACAAGGATCAGATCATCCTGCAAGGTTAGTTAAATCACCTTGCCACCTTGTCTCCGTCGAGCTGCAACATTCTGCCATCATCTCATGATATGTAAGTTCTTCATTAATATCGACCTTCTTGTTAACTTTTACATCGATGAGCACTTCACTGACCTTTGCGTGCTTGCCACCTGATTTCCACCTGGCATCCTTGTTGACATCCACCTATGCTCAGACTGCACAATTAGTTTGACATCATTCACCGATCATGACATACTACTAGTTCAACTTCACCTTACTGATATAACCTATCCTCATCGGTGGATCAACTTGGCCTTCCATCAAACATCTTGGTCCATCCACTAAGTCCATTTACTGATTGCATTATTCTTCTCTTTGTTTGTCAGTGGTAATATCACTATGTTCTTCTTTGCTTGGTTGTTGGTGGTCCTGCTTTACTGGTAGATGCTTCACTTCATGTGTACCAATAACATACCTTTTATGTCTACTTACACACTTCACCCTTCATACTGGTTTACATCATTACTTACTACACCCATACCGGTCACCACTACCTACTCACCGATGACCATTCCATACTGTTTGATATAAATGACAAAAAAATGCCAACAATCTCCCCCTTTTGATATTGATGTCAACACACTCTATTCCTTCACCCAACCCATTTGACCATTCTCCCCCTTTGACAACAATGGAAAAGGATCAGGGCATCCTTCCATATAATTCATTCTCCACTGGTTATACAATGCATTCTCCCCCTTTGGCCACAATTTGCTCAACCAGCAACATATAAGAATAAAATGTGATTGTACTATGAGTGTTTCCAAGTGGGAAAGTAGATACCCGTAATCATAAAATTCTCTTGGGTATTCCTACAATAATTTCCTTCTTCTGTAGTTGATTCTTTCAGTACACCCATAAGTTCAAGCATGACGGTTCTACATCATAAACACTTGATCTCCCCCTATGTCTAGCATATGGTCCAAGAGATAGGGGATTTTACACTGAACTCCCACTGAACCATAGATCTCCTTCCAAAATTAAGTGCATGAGGTAGGTAACATGACTCCCAACTTATGTCTTTAGTACTTAAAAGTGCTTACCAACAATGGTTTGGTGAAGATGTCTGCCACTTGTTCTTGTGTAGGGACCTATTCCATCTTGACTTCTATTCCTTCAACTTATTCTCTTAGAAAATTATATTTGATGGCTATATGCTTTTTCCTTGATTACATCCCTTGACTCTTAGATATGTTGATGGCACTTGCATTATCACACCAGATGGGAATAGGATCAGAGATATCCACCTGTATGTCTTTGAAGGTATTCTTTATCCAAAGCACCTGAGAGACACATGTGGCAACAACAATGTATTATACTTTAACAATGGATAGGGAGATTGAATCCCACTTCTTTCTATGCCATGAGACCTACCGGTCACCTAGGAAGAATGCACCACCACTTGTGCTCTTCCGATCATCAATGCAACCTACCCAACCAGAATCCGTATATGCTTCCAAGATGAATTCCCCATGTTTAGGGTACCATAATCCATAATTGAGTGTCCCTTGCAGGTACCTAAAAATTCTACTGAATCCATTCATATGTGATTGCTTATGTGCTACTTGAAATCTAGCCTTCATACACATTATCTGAACTATATCTAGTCTAGAAGCAGTAAGAGACAATAAACTGACTATCATGGATCTATACAAGGTTTGATCCACTACTAGTGATGCATCATTCTTGCTCAACTTTCTTTTGGTCACCATGGGGGTACTCACCTATTTGTAGTCCTCCATTTGAAACTTCTTTAGCATGTCTTTTGCATACTTGGTTTGTGAGATCAAGATTCCCTTATCTAGTTGTGATATCTACAAACCAAGAAAGTATGTCAATTCTCCGAGCATTGACATCTCAAACTCTGACTGTATCTGATTAGTAAAATCTTTGCAAAGAGTATCCTTGTTGCCTCCAAAAATGATGTCATCTACATACACAACCACCATAATCATGTTATTTCCATCTACCTTGATGCATAGATTGTTGTCAGCACTCCCCTTTTTGAATCATTTCTCCTTCAGGTACTTATCTTTCCTTTAATACCATGCTCTAGGAGCCTTCTTTAAATGATACAAGGCTTTCTTCAACCGACACACAAAGGTTTCATCATCATGTAACAAAAACCCTTCCGGTTGCTCCATGTACACTTCTTCCAAATTTCCATTGAGGAAGGCAAATTTTACATCCATTTGATATACCTTATAACCCTTGTAGGCTGAGAAAGATAGAAACATCCTAATTGCTTCTAGTCTAGCTACCAATGCAAATGTTTCTTCAAAATCAATGCCCTTTACTTGAGAGTAACCTTTGCACACAAGTCTAGATTTTTGTCGAACAATTTTACCTTCTTCATTCATCTTTTTCTAATAGACCCATTTGGTGCTAATGATGTTCTTATCTTCCAGTCTAGGGACTAATTCCCAAGTCTTATTCTTTTGAATCTGTTGCAACTCTTCTTCCATGGCATCCATGCATTTCTAACTTTTGCTGGCCTGATTGAATATCTTAGGTTTCATTTCAATCGTGAGGTATAAATTGACTTGTTCATCATTTTGGGAAAGTCTTCTTCTAGTTTGTACACCATCAATTTTATTATCTAAAATCTTCTCTTCTAGGTGGTTTTTCTGCACATACCAGTTAGGGACTTTATTGGATGCTTCTTTTGGTTCATTGTCTGACTAAGCTTCTTCACCTTCATCACCAGAATCATCATACCAGTTCACTTGTGCTTGTCTTCCTTTATGCATATCCTCATCAACTCTTACATGCACACTCTCAATAACTCTTCTTAGTCTTTCATTGTAGCATTTGTAGGCCTTATTGTTAGTTGAGTAACCAAGGAAGATCTCTTGATTACTCCTAGAGTCAAAACTACCCAAACCATCGATGTCTCTCTTGATAAAACATTTTCTTCCAAACACCTTGTGTATACACCTAAAAATGGTCTGAAGATAATTAATTAAATAAGCAATTATTTAATTAATCCCCCTTCCCAATTTAGTTGAATTCACTAGAAATTTGATTAATTCCCCATTCATCTACTTATCAATAAATCTAAGATTTATTCATTATTTTATTTTAAATAGTCCCCTTTGATTAATTAATCTGAATTAATTAATCCCCCCCATTTAATTCATTTCTTCTAATCCCTTAATTAATTAAAACAAATCAATTTATGAGTTGTTGAAAGTTAATTAGCCTTTTCCTATTATTTAAAATTTTAAATTCAAATTAACCACATGCCTCCTAACTTCTAACCACCTACCCTAACCACCCTCTAACCTAGCCCATTACACCTAACCCTAGGTTTAACTAACCCTATCCTATCTTGCACATCCTAACCTCCTTATCCTAACCTCTTATGGGTTGGATATCCTCCCCTTGAGACATGTGGCACTTATGCCACATGTCTGCTCCCTTAGACACTTGCCCTTTTATGAGAAAGGCTCCATGACACTTGTCACCACAAAGATGACAAGTGTCTTTCCCTCCAACCTTTTCTCCAACCTCCTCCAATTTCACCCTTGATATCTTTAGACTCAATCTTGACCATTGATTCCTGCCACCTCACCCCTGGCCTTGGAAATCCTATTACTATCACCCATTTTGGAGCACAAAGGATCCCATCTCATTTTCATCTTATGCATTGTTATTATAGGCACATCCATCTCATATCATTTTAGGCATTGTTGCTATAGGAATTTGCATCTTAGATCTAGTTTAATATGATCATATTATAGCATAATTGCATCATAATCATAGCTTAATCATGCATATCATTATAATAATTAGCTTCTTGGTTCAATCTAGCACAATTAATCTGATCTAGCTTTCATATCATATCATTTTAAATCCTTCATTTAGGTGTAGTCAAGTCACTGGGATTACTTATCTAGATCTGAGAGAAAATCCATACTCGCATCTCTTAGGAGGTGATAGGTTGCTTTGTCATGGTTTATCTTTTGTTTGATTTTAATTTTCTAACAGTGCTTGTAATGATCTATTGAGTGTTTGTGTTGCAGCTACAGGTACCCTAATTCACACACATGCCACCTTGAAGTATTTGATTGACAGTTTCTGGTCATACCACAACTCATAGGGTGTCATTATGTTGTTTGTTCTTAACTAAACCTGGTTTAGAGTATATGTTGCAGTATGAATTACTTCCTTCAAATACATATCCGGTAAATTTACCTTATTTAACATGGTTCTGGCCATCTCCTTGATTGTCCTGTTCTTCCTTTCTACCACACCATTTTGCTGTGGTGTCCTAGGGGCTAAGTATTGCCTTCTCATTCCATGCCTCTCATAGTAACCTTCAAACTCATTTGATGTGAACTCTCCACCCTGGTTGGATCTCAGGCATTTCAGCTTGTATCCACTTTCCTTTTCCACCATCTTCTGGAAGGTCTTGAATCTATCAAATGCTTGTGATTTATCCTGGAGGAAGGTGACCCATGTCATTCTTGAATAGTCATCAATGAAGAGAATAAAATATCTTTTACCAACAAGAGTTCTTGTCCTAGTCGGACCACATAGATCTATATGTACAATTTAAAGTGGTGTTGAAGTGTTGTTTTCTTTTGTCTTGAATCTCACCTTAGTTTTCTTTCCTTTCACACATTCATCACAAAATATGCTTACCAGTTTGATAATGGGTGGAATATTTCTTAGATAGCCCTTTTTGCTTACTACAACTAGATTATCAAAATTTTTGTGGCCTAATATTCTATGCCACAGCCAACTTTCATCAACTTGTCCCAACATGCAGTGGGATTCAAAAAGCTCTTTCATATTGTATAAATTTCCACCTGTCCTCTTACCTTCAGCTACAGCCTGACTGGTACTCTCCTTCTTTATCAGGCAGCTAGTAGAATCAAAGGTGAATTTATAACCTTTGCCACACATCTGACTCATACTCAACAAATTATGCTTCAGGTCTTCCATATAATATACATCATGTTCTTTAAGTTTGCCATCACTATTTAGATTACCTTTTCCCTTTATCTTGATAGATGAGTCATCTCCAAATCTTAATGAGCCACCATTCCAATTTTTAAATTTGATAAATTTCTTTTTATCACCGGTCATGTGATTGGAACAACCACTGTCTACAACCCACAAGTTTCTTTTTTCAGCATGTAGGGCAGTGTGCACTATCAGACTTGATTCTGCTTTGTCCTTTTGTTTCTCAACCCAAACCAGTTGAGTTTCCTTCTTCTTGTCAGCTGCAATTTTGTGCTTTGGTTTGGCTATCGGTTCCTCATCAAGAGTTGTCGTCTTCTACTTCATTTTCTATTCTTACAAATCTTTGCAATATGTCCAAACTCTTGACAGTTATAGCATTTCACATTTACATTGAAAGATGAATCTTTCAAACTATTGTAGGACACCGGTTTACTCTTCCTACATTCAAAACTTCTATGACCAAATCCATTGCACTGATAACAAACAACATTCATATCCCAAAGTGCATTAAATGGATTTCTACTTTCATAACTCATAGTGGGCTTATTTGTTAATCTACAGTAGCTAACCTATGTCCAAATTTGTTACACTGGTAACAATAACCATGAAAGTTTAGAACATACCAGTTAGGTTCCCTTGGTCCAACAAATGTCTATCTCATCAGGGGATTTCCTTTCATGCTCCTAACTCTAGTGAATCCTTCATGATCAACCCTTTCATTTCTCCTATGATTTTCATTCAGGTACATTGAGTGTGGCCTCTAGTTCATTGATTGTGTATACTGGTTTGTGTGGCTGTTCCTAACAACTTCTGCATAATTCTGCTTACCAGTATCCTTGCTTACTATGAATGTTTTATTCTCTTCACATCCACTTGAAGAAGTGAACCATATCTCCATACCAGATGTATCTTTGTTGTTTTAACTTTGTCCTTCTTTAAATCATAAGAAACTGATTGCTTCTGTTTTCTCAACATCTTGTCCAAGGCTTCTATGCTACCCTCATATTTTCTTCTCACTTTCAGTTGATCCTTACTCTTTTCAAGCTCCTTTCTTAGCTTCACTATTTCTGCTTCTAGATCTTGATGCTCTTTTTATTTCTTCATCGGATCAGAGGATGTAACTTCTTATATCCTCTTGGCTTCTTCCAAATGGAGTTTTAAGTCAAAGATAACTTGATTGGAATCATCTAGAGATTTCTTCAAGTGAACTTGTTCTTCTGCTGAAGCAAGCTTGACTTTCTTGAGTTCTCTTCTTGTTTTACTTAACTCCTCAAGAGCACTTATGAGATCACCTTCTAGATCCACTTCAACCTCAATGTCTTCATCTTCCTCATCTTCCACAACTGGTTCATCTAGTGCCATAAAGAGATTAAATTCTCTTTCATCTTCATGGGAGTCATCTTCTAATGCACTCTCTTCATCTATGACATCATCCTTAATGGTATATAGGATTTTCTGCTTCCGGTAGCTTCTTCTTTCTTCCCGGTAAACTTTCTTTTCTTTGTTTTTACTGAAAGATCTACCAGAAATTCTTTGATCATCTCCACCGGTTTCATTATAGGGACATTTTGCAGAAAAGTGTCCAACTTTACCACAGTTGAAGAATTTGACTAGTAACTTTCCTTTATGCTTATCGGATCCTCTCTTGAGCTTTCAAACAAATTTTTCTACCTCTACATCCGAGTCTTCACTGGATCCTTTATGAGCAGCCACTTCCTTGCACTTTTTGATGGAGTTGAAGGCTGCCTCTTTCCTTGAAGATGCTTCACCAGTTGTCCTGATTTCATAGCTAGTCAAGGAGCCAAATAACTCATCTATTGTGAAGGTGTTGTCACAACCAGTTCATCAGTTAGTATTGTCATTGATGACCAACACTTGCCAATGAATAAGGCCAAGCTCATAGGAAAGGAGGTGTGGTAAACCTCAATGGTTTACTCATGCCTGCAAACAATATGGAGGATTCAATGCTTCCCTAATATGCATTATTGACACACTTAAGTACTGTGTTGGTCAAAGACTAATCGGTTGAAGGATAAACAGAGTAGTTGACTAGTCAGTCAAGTATTCAATAGGTGTTGAGATTAGTTTCTTAAATGAGCAATTGAAATGATGATGAGGTCATAGGAGGTGACTCAGACTGTAGTTTAGTTGTCTTATGTACAACTGGAACACTCTGGATAGATAGGTGATCAGTCTTCTTGATGATCAGTGACTGGTGGCAAAAGATGAAGAGTTACATAGTGAACTGGTGATATAGGTTGAAGAATGCTATCCACAGAGAATCTCAGAGTAGTGACTGGTAAGATGGATGTGATGACCAAAGGTGAGTCACTCATGGTGATATATCATCAAAACAAACTGCTAGTGAAGTCTACAACAGTTAACAACTAGTTAAGGTGTGATTTGTGTGGATTTTATGGTCTGCATTAAAAACGTAGAACCTTACCTAGAAGTTGCTATAATTATAAGTTGCGGTGGCAAATAAGGATGAGTTGCTGGCGAGATTGATGGAAAGCATGTAGAGAAAGTGTGGGCATATTTGAATTTCAAATCTATCAAGTTTTAGGTGTAAACTCATTTAGGAGACAACAGGTATTTGTTGGCAAAATATGGTATAAAGGTTTTTGGCGAATACCAAAAGTTTTGATCATAAAAATTGCTAAGTGCAATTTTGAAGAGAGGTGATCCAGCAAGGTGAGAAGAGTACAGAACTGCTAAGTGAATAGCAGAGTGATGAAGAGTAGAGAAAAAATGCAAACCACTAATAGACTGCAGAGCAAGTGAAATGCAGAGAACTAGTAGAGTGTAGAGCAAGTGAAATGCAAAACACCAGTAGAGTGCAGAGCAAGTGTAACAGGTGGTCAAAACAAGAGCTACAATTGGATCTGATTAAGCTAAGAGTAGCTATTACAATAGATCATTCTCTCTATTGTTTTCCAATAACTACAACAATAAAATCCCTTAACTGGGTGGACTCTAATAGGTTCCTTTGTAAAATCCCTTAATCGGGTGACATCTTAATTGATGATTCTAAATCCTTTAACAAGGCTACCTCTAATAGGGTAAAGGTTCTAACAGGCCTTGAAGAAAATCCCTTAACTGGGTGGCACCTGATAGTGTCTTTGTAATCTCCTAACAAGTATGTCTCCTCATTGGGCATACTCCATAAGAGTGCAGATTTTGTGAGTTTCTACTCACACCATGGTTTTCTCCCATTTGGGTTTCCATGTGATAAACCTTTTTGTTCATGTGTGATTGATTTTATGTATGCATTTTTCTTATTAATGTTGCCTATACTGATATGTGTTAAGTTTGATTAGAAACTTTGATTAAGGTTAAATCTGGTAAAACTGATATAGTGTTGATTCACCCCTCCCCTCTTAGCACCGGTGGGATCATCAATTAGTATCAGAGAACTGGTCCTTATATTTTAAAGAGATTAACAACTTAAGGAAAGATCCAAGATAATACAAAAGGAAAACCCCAAGTTCTCTAAGGACAATTACACATTATGGTGTTGTAGAATGAAGCTCTACCTAAGAACCCTAGGAGATCAAAACTAGAATCATGTAAGAATAGAGTACAATGAACCTATAGGGGTTCTCACTATAGATCGCATTAAGGAGAATCAAGATAACATCACAACTATGGAAGTGATTTCTAGTACTCTATCTAATAATGAGTATGTTGAGATTCAAGATCTGAAAAACAACTTATGAGATGTGGAATAAGCTGAAGACTATTTATGGAGGAGATCCTCGTGTACAAAAGGCTAAGGTGGATAGTGGGAGAGGAAAATTTGATGAGATGAGGATGCAAGAAGGAGAGAATATAGAACAGTACAACAAAAGAATGAAGGACGTGGTAAATTCCCTCATAAATGCTAGAGGAAAACTTGCAGAAGATGATGTGGTTAGTGAAATCTTGAGAACCTTGCTACCATAATATGCCATAAGGGTTTCTCCAATCTAGGAACTTAGATCTTTGGGAACAATTAATGTTACACTTGACTCCCTGATCAGTAAGTTGACAACCTTTGAACTAAGAAACTATGATTATTGTATGCCAAAGATTGATGCCACCTTCAAATCTTCCATTACACTTGCACTAACAATGAGAAGAAAAGAAACTGGATGTAGTTATATTGCAAGAAATGGTCATTCTCATGAACATGATAGCTTGTTATTTGAAGAACATGAACAAGATGAGCTTGAAGCTTTAATAGAAAAAATGTTGCCAAGAGGAAAATGAAAGTACAGAGATAAACTACCCCTAAAGTGTTTCTCTTGCAATAAAATAGGTCATATTGCATCCAGATGTCTTGAAAATGATAGGAAGGATAACTTTAGAAGATACAAAGAGAAGAGAAAAAATGAGTGCTATCTTGCAGAAGAAGGAGGTACCGATGAAGAATCAGAAGGATCTGATGGAGAAGGGTTTGCATTTGTAGTGGTAAAGGAAGATAGCACAAAGGAAAGTGATATGGCACTGATTTCTAGTTTAAATTGATGTGGACATTGGTTAATTGATAGTGGTTGCACTCACCACATGACTGGTGACATGAATAAATTCCTTAGCATGGAGGATTGTGATGGAGGTTTTTTGAGATTTGAAAATGATGCTCCCTATGTTATAAAAGGTAAGGGATCTATATCCCTAAATGATAAAACCAAGTGTGAAGATGTATACTGGGTAGAAGGTCTAAAGTATAGTCTATTAAGTGTTGCACAACTTAACAATAAGGATTACAAGTTAGAGTTTAATGAAGGAATATGCAAAATAAGTGATAAATCATGTGGTCTGATTGCTATTGGTAAACAAACTAGAGGTAATATGTTCTACCTAGACACTACTGTAGGAAGTTGCCTAATGGAAAAGGTAGAATATGATTGGTTGTGGCAAAAAAGATTGTGTCATGTTAATTTTGATATCATAACAAAGGTTAGTAAAATGAATTCTGTTAGAGGTATGCCTAACATTATGAAACCTAAGAATGCTATGTGTAAAGAATGTCAACTAGGAAAGTTGACTAGATCTAGTTTCAGCAACAAATCTTATTCATCTGAGAATCTACTGGACTTAGTGCATACATATTTGTGTGGTCCTATGAGGACTAAGAGTTTCTATGGGGACCGGTACTTCATGTTGTTTGTAGATGTTTTCTCAAAAATGATGTGGGATGTATTCTTGAAAGAAAAATATGAAGCCTTTCACATGTTTAAGGTCTTCAAGGCTCAAGTGGAGAGAGGAATCAGTAAGAGTCTAAAATGTTTGAGATTGGATAGAGGAGGAGAGTTCACTTCTCAAGAGTTCATAAATTAATGTGAAGAATAGGGGATTATGAGGAAGAGGTTTGCACCAAGAACACCTCAACAAAATGGGGTTGCTGAAAGAAGAAACATAATTCTAATTGATTGTGTGAGGACTCTAATGATTCAGAAGGATATTCCACATGTATTCTTGATAGAAGAAGTGAGTAATATTATGTATACCTTGAACCAGATATAAATGAAGAAGGGGACACATAAGACTCCCTATGAAGTATGGCGTGGATACTCACCCAATTTGAGTTACTTCAATGTATTTGGAAGCAAGTGCTACATCAAGAGGGATGAGTACTCTGGAAAGTTTGATCCTAAGAGTGATGAAGGAATCTTCTTAGGTTACTCCACAAAGAGTAAAGCATACTGGTGTTTTAACAAAAGGACTTGTAAGATTGTGGAGAGTGCAAATGTCAGGGTAGATGAATTCTTTGAGAAAAATGAATAGGATAGAAAGAGTGAACCAGAGGACTATCAAGGATTCAATTACACTATACCAGTCAAACCTACTACAAAGAATCCTAGTGTAGCTGCAAATGAGGAAGCATGTGAAGTAGAAACTGCACAATCAGTAGAAGAAGCTCCAAGAAATGAACCCACACCACCAAAGTATGTCATAAACAATAATTCTGCTGATAATATTATTGGTGACAAAAATATAGGAGTATTGACTAGAAGAAAAACAAGGGAGAGTACCTGTTTGCTCTCTAAAATTTACCCCAAAATAGAAAAGGAGTCTCTAAAAGATGAAGACTAGATCAAAGCTATGGAGGAAGAATTAGAGAAGATTGAGAAAAATGAAACTTAGACCCTTATGCCTAGACTAGAGAATAAAAATGTGATAGGCACCAAGTGGGTGTTTAGAAACAAAATGGATGAAACTGATCAAGTAGTATGAAACAAAGCAAGGTTAATTTGCAAAGGGTATGCATAGGAAGAAGGTTTGGATTATGGAGAGACCTTTGCACCGTTGGCCAAATTGGAAGGGGTCAGAATCTTGCTTGCTTATGTTTCTTACAGGAAGTTCAAGGTCTACCAAATGGATGTCAAATCAACATTCTTGAATGGTGTTCTACCGGAAGCAGTGTACATTGAGCAAACAGAAGGGTTTTCTTTAGAAGATGGAAGAGATATGGTATGTAAGCTGAAGAAGGATCTATATGGGTTAAAACAAGCACCAAGGGCTTGGTATGAGAGACTGCACTCATACTTGATAAGTATAGGGTTCATGAGAACCAATGACAACAGTTCTTGTATTTGAAGAATGGAAAAGGAGGAAAACATTTGATTGCAAAGTTTTTTGTAGATGACATCATCTTTAGAGGAGATGATGAAATGTGCAAAGGTTTTGTAGAAGAAATTAAGAAATAATTTGAAATGTCCATGATTAGTAAAATAAAATGTTTCATTGGTTTGCAAGTATCTCAACTAAAGAATGGTATATTCATTAGCCAAACCAAATATATAAGGGAAATATTGAAGTCCTTAAAAATGGAAGATTCCAAACCTATTGGAACTCCGATGGTTACAGGTTGCAATCTTTCCAAAGAAGATGAGGCTAATGAAGTGAATGAGACACTATACTGATCCATGATCAGTAAGTTGTAGTATGCAGTGAATAGTAGACCGGATATAGCACAAGCAGTTGGCCTTGTTGCTAGATTTACTGCAAGTCCTAAAGAGACTCATATGGTGGCGGTTAAGAGGATATTCATGTATCTTAAGGGGATTGATGAGTATGGTCTCTAGTATCCACATAAGGGAAATTTGAACTTAAGTTTATTCACTGATGTAGATTGGGCAGGGAACATTGATGACAGAAAGAGCACTAGTGTAGGTGCATTATTTCTTGCAGATAGGATTGTGCCATGGACAAGAAAGAAACATAACTGTCTCTCAATCCACAACTAAGGTAGAGTATGTGGCTTCTGCAATCAACTATACATAGGTAGTATGGATTAAGAAGATCTTGGAAGGTATCCAAGAAAAGGTGACTAAACTTGTGGTGATACACTATGACAATACAAGTGCCATCAACATATCAAAAAACCCTGCAATGCACTCTAAAACCAAGCATATTACAATAAAATATCATTATCTTAGGGAACTGGTGTAGGACAAAGAAGTTAGACTAGAATATGTGCCAAACAAGGAAGAGGTTGCAAACATATTCACCAAGCTGCTACCTAAGGATACTTTTGAGTATCTTACAAGTAAGTTAGGGGTATTCCCCTGCATGCTCTAAGGTGAGTGAAGATCAGAAGAACATCAATCCAGTATGATTTTCCTATAGATTCTATGTATTTGGATTGATGATTATGGACTACTCCTGTTAGGGGGAGCAGTCATTGTAGTATGTGAAATAGGATGTCTACACTACACCTTTGACATTGATGTCAAAGGGGGATTGAAGTCAAATGTGACATGAATGGAATCCAGTGAAAGGGGGATATGCAAATAGAGTAGCTGATCAGTATAATAGAAGTAGTTTTGACTGGTTGCTAAAAGATAAGTTTGAAGTGTTGCCATCAATGCCAAAGGGGGAGATTGTTGGCATAATTGATGGTGTTGGCACAACCGATTCATCAGTTAGTATTGTCATTGATGACCAACACTTACCGATGAATAAGGCCAAGCTCATAGGAAAGGAGGTTTGGTAAACCTCAATGGTTTACTCACAGCTATAAACAGTATGGAGGGTTCAATGCTTCCCTAATATGCATTATTGACACACTTAAGCAGTGTGTTGGTCGAAGACTAATCGGTTGAAGAATAAACAGAGTAGCTGACTGGTCAATCAAGAATTCAATAGGTGTTGAGATCAGTTTCTTGAACTAGAAATTGAAGTGATGATGTGGTCATAGGAGGTGACTCAGAGTGCAGTTTAGTAGTCTTATGTATGACTAGAGCACTCTAGACAAACGGGTGATTAGTCTACTTGATGATCAGTGATCAGTGGCAAAAGATGAACAGTTACACTAGTGAATTGGTGATATATGTTAAAGAATTCTATCCACCAAGAATCACTTAGCAGTGACCAGTAACTAAGATGCACTGACCAAAAGTGAGTTGGTCATGGTGAGATATCATCAAAACAAACTGCTAGTGAGGTCTACAATAGTTAACAACCAGTTAAGGTGAGATTTGTGTGGCTTTTTTGGTTTGCATTAAAAAGGTAGAACACAACCTAGAAATTGATAGAATTATGAGTTGTTGTGGTAGATAAGGATGAGTTGCTAGCGAGATTGATGGAGAGTGCACATAGAAAGTGCGAGAAGATTTGAATTTCAAATATATTGATTTTTAGGTGTAAACTCATTTAGGAGATAATAGATATGTGTTGGCAAAACATGGTATAAATATTTTTGGTGAAAACCAACAATTTGGATCATAAAAATTGCTGAGTGGAATTTTGAAGAGAGGTGATCCAGCAAGGTGAGAAGAGTGCAAAACTGCTAAGTGAATAGCAGAGTGGTGAAGAGAGTGTGTAGAGCTTGGATAGTGTGAAGAGAAAGGAAATAATGCAAAGCACCAATAGAGTGGAGAGCAAGTGAAATGTAGAGCACTAGTAGAGTGTAGAGCAAGTGAACTTTAGAGCACTAGTAGAGTGCAAATCAAGTGTAACCGATGGTCAAAATAAAGAGCTTCAATTAGATTTGATTAAACTAAGAGTATCTATTACATGAGATTTTTATCTCTATTGTTCTATAATAACTACAACATTAAAATCTCTTAATCAGGTGGACTTTAATAGGTCCCTTTGTAAAATCCCTTAACCGGGTGACATCTTAATTGATGATCCTAAGTCCTTTAACAAGGCTACCTCTAATATGGTAAAGGTTCTAACATGCCTTGAAGAAAATCCCTTAACTGAGTGACACCTGATAGTGTCTTTGTAATATGCTAACAGGGATGGCTCCTCACCAGGCATACTTCAGAAGAGTGCAGATTTGGTGAGTTTCTATTCACAACATGGTTTTCTCCCATTTGGGTTTCCATGTGATAAACCTTGTTGTTCATGTGTGATTGATTTTATGTGTGCATATTTCTTATTAATGCTTCCTATACTGATAAGTGTTGAGTTTGAGTAGAAACTTTGATTAAAGTTAAATCCAATAAAACTGATATATTGTTGATTCACCCCTTCCCTCTCAGCACTGGTGGGGACCATCCGAAGGTCTTCAAATCCTTGGCTTCCTCTATGGTAGAAACCTTAGTATCATACTTGCATGTGAGAGATCTAAGTACCCTTTTGACAATAATCTCATCAGCAATTTCCTCTCCAAGTCCTCTGATGGTATTTACAGTTTCATCTACTCTATGAAGGTAGTCTGCAATCTTTTCTTCATCTTTCATCTTTATGCCTTCAAGATGACCTCTGAGTGATTGCAGCTTGGCCCCTTTGACTTTGGCATCTCCTTCAAATAATCTCTACAATTTATCTCGTCTACTTGGTGGACGCACAATGCATGACCTTAACAAACTCATTATCTAACAGCCTACTTAGAATAGCATGTTTATCCTTTTCATTATAATCATACTCCTTATTAGCATCTTGATCAGTGGGAGGAACACTAGGGATGGTATACCCATTCTTGAGAGACATCCACACATCAAAACCAAGAGAAGAAATATAGGTCTCCATTCTTCTGCTCCAGAAGGCATAGTTAGACCCATCAAACATGGTGGCTTTTGAGGAGGCAGAATCATTTCTTGTCATTGTGTCCTTTGACCAGAATCTGCCCAAGCTAGAGAAAGCTTTGATCAATCAGAAACCTAGGCTTTGATACCAATTATTGAACACAATGTACCACTAAGAGGGGGGTGAATCAGTGGTTCCTAAAAACTTTTCTTTTAAAACGAAGTTTGGAGTACCGGTTAACAACCTAAACACTAACAATCAAACCGATAAGATAAGAGTGAATATGAAAAAAGGCAAACACACAAATGCATAACCCACAACATCAGATGTACAAGGAAACCCAATATGGGAAAAACCTCGATTAGAAATTTTGCTGGAGTCTACTGCTCCAATCCAACCTCACAAAGAAACAACAGGTTACAATGATTTAGGACACCAACCCAAGAAGCACCAACCCCTGTTGATTTAGGGCACCAACCCAAGGAGCACCAACCCCTGTTGATTTAGGGCACCAAACCAAGTAGCACCAACCCCTTTACCAAGCACCAACTTGGTGTATTATAATGAAATACAATTTTAATGCAATGATAGCTCCCAGTTGCAAATGAGTTCTACAACACCTGATCAGCTAATATCTACTAGTTATCAACTTCCTCTTCTTCACTGGTTCTCCCACTATTGGTTATTAGATTGCTCTCTCTAA
This sequence comes from Cryptomeria japonica, assembly GCF_030272615.1. Taxonomy (NCBI): domain Eukaryota; kingdom Viridiplantae; phylum Streptophyta; class Pinopsida; order Cupressales; family Cupressaceae; genus Cryptomeria; species Cryptomeria japonica. The sequence continues at coordinate 321,746,236 of NC_081414.1, read as the reverse complement.
TCACTTATCAGTTACTCTCTACCTTTCTTCTCTTTCTTTGATCCTCACCCTATACATTACCAAACTTGGATTCCTTCCTAACCTTTCAATACCTACCAGTATGCTTGACCATTAATACTATAACAATTCACCAGTTACTCTGGCTCTACCAGTTACAACCTTTCACCGGTTCAGCCTGCTAACACACACTTTAACTCTCCATGATAGAACACTTAGGCAAATAGTATCTCTTCTTACTCAGGCTCTATTTTATCTCACAACTTGCATCCAGCTTCAATCAATCTCAGTCTCGAGCTCACATATTTATGTATGAGGGTTCCCACCAAAAGCAACATTCAAATAGTGGTGTGTTAGGTTTTCCTTCACCAACTCAATATGTATCAAATCTGATTTGATCTGATTTTTTGGAATGGTGATCTGCATCACATCTAACAATACTGCCATCTCTCCACCTTTCAATGTGTGTTTTCTATTTTTGGATGTATGCAATTTTTTTCGGTGTTGCTCTGTCAATCACCTTTAATGGCTCAGTTGTTTCCTTCAGCCAATGAGTACAAGGATTAGATCATCTTGCAAGGTCAGTTCAATCACCTTGCCACCTTATCTCCTTTGAGTTGAAACATTCTACCATCATCCCATGATATGCGAGTTCTTCATTAATTCTGACCTGCTCATTAAATTTTACATCGATGAGCACTTCACCAATGTTGGCGTGCTTGCCACCTAGTTTCCACATATCATCCTTGTTGACATCCACCTATGTTTAGACTGCATACTCAGTTTGACATCCTTCACTGACCAAGACATACTACTGGTTCAACTTCACCTTACTGATATAACCTATCCTCACCGATGGACCTTCACACCAACCGATCTCTTCTTTTCTAGTGAATCAACATGGTCTTCCATCAAACAAGTTGGTCCATCAACTAAGTCCATTTAATGATTGCATTATTATTCTCTTTGTGTGTTGGTGGTCACATCCCTCTATTCTTCTTTGCTTCTTTGCCTTCTTTTTGGTGGTCCTTCTTTACCGATAGATGCTTCACTTCATGTGTACCAGTAACATACATTTTCTATCTACTTACACACTTCACCCTTCATACTAGTTGACATCATTATTACTACACCCATAGCTGTCACTACTACCTACTCATCAATGACCATTCCATACCAGTTGACATCAATGAAAACATAATGCTAACACATGTCCTTATTTTAAACTCAGATGCAAGGATCTCATCATAATTTTCTATCATACTTATCATCCTTCCAAGCTCATTTTGCAGATTAGAACAAAAACCCTTGAAATTTGGGTCCTTTTCCCTTCTTTCCCTCTCCAATTTCTTTAAATACCCCCACTTCCCTTTCCTTTGGGTAGCTTCAGCAGGGCCAACATTTCTCATGTAATCTTCCTTCTCATCAATTTGAGGAGAGTAACCCTTGACCTTGAGCCTCTGGATTCTCAAACCATTCATGTATCCCTAAGGGTCAAAATTTCTAGCTTGGTCAACTTTGAGCCTATAATTACTTGTTATAAATTTTTGTACCCGCTCAAGTGTGTTGGAGCCTATAGAGAGATCCTCAAAAATTACAGTCCTAGGTAGGTGTTGTCCCTTCCTTCCAACTCACACCAACTCCCTTTCCATCCATAACATTTTCCACATGAATTCAATGAAGGCGAGTCTTGGTGGGACTGTCAATGGGAGAATATGAGGGCACTGAGGGAACCCATAGATTCTAATTATTATTTAATCAGAATAGAAGAAAATGTCACCAAAATTATGAGAGAATACCCCCTCGAGATATTTAGTATTCTTAGTTTGGGCATCTTTCATTCTCCAAATCTTCAATGTCAAGGGGCATCCTCAACATTTTGACTCTCATCATCCTTAGGACCTTCATTACAAAATAATGATTGAAAAATTTGTAGTATGAGAATATGAAACCCCTGTCCCAGATTTGAGTCCATCATTGGACTGGCCATCTTTCCCCTATCCTTGGGTTGCATTTATTTATTTCAAAGCATCATTCCACTCTGTTTTATTTTGAAACATCAACATTTGGCATATCAAAGAATAAGGCTTGAATTTCAAGTTTTCCCCTCCGATCTTTAGTTGCTATTAGCCCATCATGTAGATGGTCCTCTAAGTATGAAACAAAATCATACAATTCACTGGTTTCCAAAAATTGAATTCTTATTGCCATGACTAAGGACTTAGTTGGGATCCTAGTCAGACCACAATCCTCCCCCATTACTTGACATATGGCATAATAGGTCTTGACAAAATAATCTTCAAATATTTTAATCTCAAATGGCTCCTTTTATGAATAAAAAAGGTACCCCATGGCATTCTTGTACATCTACTTCAAATACAAGGGTAGAATCTTTCCCCTATAAAGCTTTGTCTTGGTTGCATACTCTCCCCGCAACCTGATCTTGTTGATCTTAATCAATGCACTCTTGTCTAGGTCAAAACATTTTATAATGGCTTCTTTTCTTACATCCAATAGAAAAGATCCATTGGCATCCTTTACTATCATGCTCTCAGGATGGTAATGTCAGGTCAACTCTCTAATCATCAATGGCTCTACAAACACATTGGGGATAACAAGCTTCCCCAAGTTAAGGTTCCAGGGGTTTGAAACTGGAGCAACTTTGTCTTTGTTTCCATAGAAGAAATGAAAGATATCCCACCCTCTCTCATTGGTGTGAGAATCTCTACATTGGGATCTTTTATCTCTAAAATTTTCCTTGTAATTCTCCTTTATGTCTGAGCCTTTGAACATCTCCAGAAGGTCTAGGCTAAGACTATGGGGCTCCTTCTTCTTCCTTTGCTCCTCGACCTCCAACTTTTCTACCAATTCTTGGATGGATTCTTCTAGTTTTTTAGTTGGCACAGAAGAATATGGGGCCTCCTCTGCCTACTCTTGTTGAGATTCTGATGGATTTGTAGGGGTAGAGGGAGAGGGCTATGTTTTAGCAGTTTGTTTAGATGATGCTACTACTACAGATGCAACCTTCTTTGCAATAGCTCTTCTGCTTTTAGGTTTTGGAGATTCCTCTTGATGGTTAGACCCTCCTTCCTATGGGTTTTTTGTAATTGGGATCATTTGCATAGAGGATTGGCCCGATGGCTCCTTGGGGGCAGTCTTTCTTCTCTTTTGGGTTGATTTTTTGGTCTTAGGAGCAGGGCTGGGCTCTCTAGAAGGATCACTATCAAAGGAATCAACAACAATTCTCCTTAAAACCCTCTTCCTTTTTGGTTTTCATCCTCTTGCTGAGGATGATTACTTGGTTTATCTTGGGGAATCCAAGCAACAACTAGAGGGTTTTGCTCCTTTGTAGGATTATCAACAATAGCAGGGACAAGTGGAATAGTTGCCGAAGGAATGACATGGGTAATTTCAGGTTGGGTGGGCCCTATTCTAGCTTTAGAAGACTCTCAAGGTGCAGCAAGGGCAACATTCTCCATTAGGGATGCCATTGTTATATTCAAAACAAAAAACCCTATGCAAATGAACCTTTTTTTCTAATCCTAAGGCAAGATCTACTAAATTCACAGCCAAATACCTCTAAACTGTTGGCTTGATGATGATGTAATAAGTTGATTGATGAATTTATTTATGTTATCATTGATAGAAAGCATTTTTTCTTAGTCATATAAGTCATTTAGACCAACTAGTAGAGCCTAACCAGTAGTGGAGTCAGTTAAACAACAAAATTGTTAAGTTGCAGTCAAACTGATAAACAAGAACAGAGAGATGATCAGAAATTTGGTATGGATGATCAATGAAGAGTTAGATGTTGTGATTTGGTACACATGTTTATGACATTGGTATGAGTCTTTGATTGAAACCGCATCAGAAAATTCAGAGTATTGAGCAAGTTGTGATCGAAAGAATAGTCACAATCAGGAAGAATAGAGAACTAGTAAAGCAAAGTTACTTTGATCAGATACTGGTAGAGTTTATGTTATATTTCTAGTTATGTTTTGTTTGGCCGACATTAGTAAAGTGTAAGGAGCAAGAAACTATAATAGTTGACTAGATTCAATGAGCCTAGGGAATTGTTCCAAGGTTCTTCACAGACCTAACAGAGTTTGTTATAAGGAGATGAATGTTGAATGATTTTATGTATCAGAGTGAGAATTTGATCATGTGGTGAGACAAGGATTTAGGTTTTTATGTTTTGTCGCTGATAGAAGCAAATCTGAAGTGGACCTAATCAGGCACATAGGTGCTAACAACAAATCAGTCAAACTTGTTCCCTAACAGTTGCAACAAGAAAATCCTCTCACAAGGTCAGTCCTAACAAGGTGCAATAGGATCCTAATAGGTTTGAAGGTTTAAATCTTCTAACAAGGTGACATATTATCTTTTTTTTTGAAATCCCTTAGCTAGGTAGCTCCTAACAGGGCTGGGTCCTAACAAGCCTTAGTGTAATATCTCTTAACCGGGCTAAAGCACTCTTAACTGGGTGTCATTCCTAATAGGGTGTTTATGACCTTAATCGGTCAGATCTCTATTTTGCAAAGAGTTGATATTTGTGGGTATTAATTCCCACTATGGTTTTTCCCATTTGGGTTTCCACATGAAAATCATTGTGTTATGGTTTGCATGCTTTATTGGGTGTTTTCTTATGTGGTTTTATTTATTGCATGCACATTGGTTTTCAGATTGAAAAAAGATATAATTTGAATTATTAAGTTTTTGCTTGCACTGATTCACCCCCTCTCAATGCCTTATAAGTTTATCATAAACTATTCTATAAAAGCACTGAGAAAGATCCAGAGGCTCAACTTATAGTTTTCAATGCAAATGGGTGTTGTAGGTAGCTGGGAAACACTCCCGATTGCTCTGATCACTTTGGTTTGCCTTTTTTCTCTTTTCTTTTCTCTTTGATTGTAGGGTGAAGTGAAAATGCACTTTTAATTCCATCTTTATTTTCTCAGATGAATCGCCATTAATTCATTCATGTGAGCTTCGGTAGGCTGGTGGCCATTAAGATTTAAACATGACTATTGATCTTCCAATGGATGACCTTTATCTCGCATTAACATCTATGACCATTGACATGGCTCCCTCCTTTTATTAACTCACCACCCTTGATAGCCTAAGTATTCATCTTTGCCATATTTGTGAAAAATTTACCCACACGGGATAGCAGGATCCCCATACTTTGTTATTATTTATTATCCCACAAGGGCATCAAGGTAACCTTTACCTTGGCATGAGATAGCAAGAATCACTATTTCCTTGTCACTTTAGCATCCTGCAATATCCAATTTCTATTTCTACACACCCCGCACGATAGCAGGGCTTCAATGTTTTCTTTTGTTTCTCCATCCCGTAGTGCTTCCTCTTTTATTCCCAAAACACTCACGGGATAGCGGGGAAAGAAAAAATGCTCTACCCCATACCACACTCTTTGGATGCCTATTAGTCCTATGGGAAACTCCTAAGGAGTTCAAGCTTTCCCTAGTTGTCCCGTGATGCATAGCCTCTCCAATTTTCTCCTTATTTGCTTTCACATCCTTGCCCCCAATGGGATAGCGGGGTATCATTTCTTTATTTGAAGAAGTCATCCCGTGAAGTCCTCAGTCTATTATTTCTACCATCGTCTGATGGCGGGGTTAAAACTTTTCTAGTTTTTGCTACCCCGCAACAACACTTTCCTTATTTGCGATCCCTCACGGTGAAGAAGGGGATCATATTTTGGTACCCAATTGATGACCTGCGGGGTGCACACTTTCTCCTTTGAAGCACATCCTACAATCCTGCAACCTTCAGAAGTTACAACTTTATGACTTACAAGATAGCAGGGAAGGGATTGCATACACATCCTGCTATCTTGTGCTAACCTAGAGCACAAAGAAGACTTAAGGGAAGAAATTAGCATGTGGTAACCTTCTATAGGTAAAGCGGTCATGGACAAGGCCTCCCTAGGGGATTTTTTTAAAACTTTGTGCCTTGGGAATTTTACAATACTTAGGAATATAATTAAAAATTTAAGATCGCGTACGACCGGTGACTTCTAATGCATGGGACCAGTAAATAGATGATGAATATGTTGGCATTATGTGAACCGGTATGAGGACATAATGATATTGTATGTTGTCATTGATGTCAATATGTGATATGAAGAGAGAACCGGCATATGTGAGAACCAATATATGTGCCAAAGTAAAGCGGTATATTTGTTCAAGGTGAACTGACATGTCAAGGTGAAACAACATGTAGTCATGGGAACCAGCACATGGAAGCATTGTATGACTACTAGTTGGTAGGTAGTTTCCACTTCAAGATTTTTGGTTGGAGTACCTCAAGCCTATGTGACTCAATCGGTGATCTTTAAGTGATGAAGTTAGCATGATAATGAAGAACAGATAGTGTTGCCACATAAGCCTTGTGCATGTGAAGGATCTTACATAAAGAAGAGTGTTCCTATCTACCTCAAGAATGTGTGAAGTCTGTAAATAGTGATAACATGTGATGGGTTATTAGCCACCATGAAATCGGTCAAAATTGAATGATGGAGAATGTCTTGTGATTGGATCAAGACTGCTGCATTCAATACAGTATGATCAACAGTCAGGATTGAACCATTTGAATTCCTTAACCTAACAGGTGTAGGGTTTAGGGTTTATGCTACTGACCTGTCTGTTGTCCTATAAGGTCAATGTTGTGATTCTTTCAGAGGTTGTTGGCAAAATTTGTGTGTGTGTATCTAAGAGAAGAGATACATGATTCTTGCCAGACCAGAGGAGAGAAGTTATATCTATAGAGTGTAAGTGCAGAAGGTGAAGAGGAGCTTAAGTGGATCTGCATTGGCACTGAGTGCTATTATCGGGTCATTGATATACCTGTTGATCTTTAACCACTTCAACAATTGTGAAATCCCCTAATAGGGTAGCCTTAACTGGCTTGTTGAAAATCCTTTAACAGGGTAACTCGAAGCTACTGAGTCATTGACATCCTTTAGGTATTGAGTTCTTGAAATCCTCTAACAAGGTACCCTTAACAGGGTTTAACTCTTAACTGGGTATTGTAACCATCCCTTAACCAGGTGATCCCTAATAGGATTGGTTCCTAATAGAACCTATTGTATCTATCTTTAACTAGACAAGGCTCCTAATAGAGAAGACTTCCAAAGAGTTCAAAAACAAGCTTGTGGGTATTCATCCCCACCGTGGTTTTTCCCAGTTGGGTTTCCATGTGAAAAAATATATGTGTCATGTGTGATGCTTTCTTCATGTGATGTTATGATTGTTTTCTGATTAAGTGGTGATGCATGTTGATCTTGCTGTAATATGTACATCTTTCATGGTAGATTGCATGTTCATGCATTAGGGTGAAATGGGAATGAAGAGTTAGATTATATGAGAAGATAAGTGTCAACCAGTCTTTGCTTATCTCAGTTACACTGGGTTTTGCCGATTGAACTCTATTGAAGGATTGGTGCTGCTATTTGTCTGTCAGTGCATAAGTGTTAGTTGACAAACTAGTTTAAGGTTGTGTTTTTGCCTGTACTGGTTCACCCCCCCCTCTCAATACCAGTTTGGTACTATTCATTCATCATTAAGTTATCAATTGGTATCAGAGCATCCTCTAGGTCCTCTGTGTTGTAAGCTTAACCACTTGAGGGAAAGATCCTATTGTAATGATGAAGAGGGAAGGTCCAAAGTTTAACAAAGAAAATTTCAGTATATGGAAAGACAGAATGAAGATATACATTAGAAGCATGGGTGCTCAACATTGGAGCTATGTTGAGAATCCCTACGTTGCCCTTACTGGTACTCTCACCGATGATAAAAAGAGAGAGATACAAGAGAATGGGCAAGTCATGGAAGCCCTAATTAGTAGTTTATCTGATATTGAGTTCATTGATGTCCAAGAATGGGTAAATCCCAAAGAGGTAAGGGATGCTCTTGAAAATATCTATGGAGGTGATGAGCATGTAAAACAAGCTAAGGAAGAAAGCCTTAGAGGAAAGTTTGAAGACATGCAAATGGTTGAAGGTGAAACCATTCAACAGTATGGTATTAGAATCAAAACTGTTGTCAGAGATATCAAGAGTGCAGATGGTAAAATGGAAGATTCCACTATGGTAAGCAAAGTCCTGAGATCCCTATTGTTGGTCTATGCAATAAGAGTTGCTGATATTCAAGAGTTGAGATCAATAGACAAGACTAAGGTATCTCTATATTCCATAATTGCAAAGTTGACAGCATATGAGCTAAATAGTTTTGATGGTAGTATTCAAAAGACTGAATCATCTTTTAGAGCTTCTGATGTACCATCCAGAAAAGGAAAAGAAGCAAGCACTAGTCATGAACCAAGACAGAGCAAAGTAATGGATGATGAGGAGTTTCTGATGGAATTTGAAGCTCTTCTTGCTAGGAAATTTCCAAAAAGGAACCGGTAAATACAGAGGTAAGCTCCCTTTGAAATATTTTTCTTGTAACCGGATAGGACATATTGCTATGAACTATCCTAATAGTGACAACAAGGATAAACTGGAAAGATTCAAGAAATTCAAAGGAGGAAATAAGAGAAACTATTTTGTTGCAGTTGATGAAGGTGTCACAGATGAGGAATCAGAAGATGAAGAGAATGAAGACATTGTTTTTGTTGCTGTAAAGGAAGATGTGTCAGACAAGAAGGCTTTTGTCTCCCACTTTGATAATTCCAATGAGTGGATCATTGACAGTGGCTGTTCTCACCATATGACTGGTGACCAGAGCAAGTTTCTATCCTTGGAAGAGTATGATGGTGGTGTAATTCACTTTAGAAATGATGCACCATGCATGGTCAAAGGTAGAGGGTCCATCTCTCTAAATGGAAAGAGTAGTGCTGACAATGTATATTGGGATGATGGTCTCAAACACAACCTTCTGAGTGTTGCCCAGCTGAATGATAGTGGTCTCACTCTGGAATTCAAGAATGGAGTGTGCAGAATCAAAGGAAAGAATGGTAAAATTATGGCTACCAGTATGCAGACCAAAGGTAACCTATTTTAGCTAAATGCAAATATAAGTACATGTCTTATGGATAAATTTGATGATAGTTGGATATGGCATAGGAGACTCTGCCATGTAAACTTTGATAACATTGTGAAGGCTAGTAAGATCAAGGTAGTTAGAGGGTTGTCGGTGCTAAGAAAACTGGATAATACCTTGTGCAGAGAGTGTCAATTGGGGAAAATGTCTTCCTCAACCTTTAAGGGTAAATCTTTCACTACTGACAACTTGCTTGATCTTGTGCATATTGATTTGTGTGGTCCTATGAATACTAGAAGTATGCAGGGTGATAAGTACTTCATGATTCTCACTGATGACTGCTCAAGAATGATGTGGGTCACATTCTTGAAAGACAAGTTTGAATCCTTTGTGAAGTTCAAAGCTTTCAGAGCATTAGTGGAGCAGGAAAGCGGTAAAAGGATCAAGTGCCTTAGAACTGATCAAGGAGGGGAATTCACTTCTGGTGAATTCAACAAGTATTGTGAAGAATTTGGCATCAAGAGGTAACTGTCTACCCCTCAGACTCCACAGCAAAATGGCCTAGCAGAGAGAAATAACTGGACTGTGGTTGAAGCAGCTAGAACCATGTTGATTCAAGGAAAGGTAGCTCACACCTTTTGGATAGAAGTGGTAAGCACTGCAGTCTATACAATGAACCAAGTACTCATCAAGAAAGGTAAGGATAAAACTCCTTATGAGTATTGGATTGCTAAGACACCTATGGTTAGCTACTTTAGGGTATTTGGTAGCAAATGTTACATCAAGAGGAGTGAACATCAGGGCAAGTTTGAAGCTAAATGTGATGAGGGAATATTCCTAGGATATTCCACCAAGAGTAAAGCTCTCAAGTGTTTCAACAATAGGACTTAGAGAATTATGGAAAGTATCAATGTGGGAGTTGATGAAACCTTTGAGAAACCAGAGGAAATTGGCAGTGAGAAAGGTGTAAATAAACTGGTTGCAACCTTTTGGGAATCGGTTGTCAGTCAACCAAGTACTAGTAATAGTGTTCTTGAACCAGTGAATGCTAATACTGATGAAGATGAGGATGAAGAGGAAAAGCAAGAAGAACCAGTCAGGACTATTCCTTGGTATGTCAAGCTGAATCATGATCCTAAGTAGATCATAGGAGATAAGGATGCAGGAATCCTTACAAGAAGAAATATCAGAGAAAACTTATGTATGATCTCTGAATTTGAGCTTAAATCATTCAAAGAGGCTCATAAAGATGAAGATTAGATCAAGGCAATGGAAGAAGAACTTGACCAAATAGAGAAAAATGGTACATGGTCCTTGGTACCCAGAGCAGAGCATAAAAATGTCATTGGCACAAAATGGGTGTTCAGAAATAAGTTGAATGAGGATGGCACAGTGATTAGGAATAAAGCCAGACTGGTATGCAAAGGATATGCTCAAGAAGAAGGTGAAGACTATGGGGAAACCTTTTCTCCTGTAGCCAAATTGGAAGGAGTTTGTATGCTTCTTGCATATGTAGCTTTTAAAGGATGCAAGGTATATCAAATGGATGTAAAATCTGCATTCCTAAATGGTGTACTAGAAGAGGAGGCATATATAGAGAAACTAGATGGGTTTTCCCTATCTGAAGACAGTGATATGGTGTGTAGGCTACATAAAGCCTTACATGGTCTAAAGTAGGCACCTAGGGCATGGTATGAACGTCTACATTCCCATCTTGTGAAGATTGGATTTGAGAGAGCAAGTGAAGATAGCAATATCTACTTGAAATCTGAAGGAGATCAGATCCTGATCTGTGAAGTTTTTGTTGATGACATTATCTTTGGTGGAGATGACAAGATGAGTCATGAGTTTGTTGATGAGATGAAGGAAGAGTTTGAGATTTCACTCACAGGGGAGATTAAGTTCTTCATGGGACTGCAGATCCAGCAGATGAAAGATGGAATCTTTATCACTCAGTCCAAATATGTCAAAGAGGTGTTGAAGACCTTTGGCATGGAAGATAGCAAACCAGTTGGTACATCGATGGTGATCGGTTGCAAATTATCAAAAGAGGATGATTCCACATTGGTTGATGAGAAGGAATACTGATCAATGATTGGTAAGTTGCATTATGTAGTGCATAGCAGACCAGATATTGCACATGCAGTTTGCATTACTGCAAGGTTCCAGAAAAGTCCAAGAGAATCCCACTTGGTTGCAGTCAAGCGGATTCTTAGGTATCTAAAGGGAATAGTTGACAATGGATTATGGTACCCATACAATAATGATTTCTACCTGAAGGTATTCATAGATGCTGATTGGGAAGGTAATGTGGATGATTAGAAAAGCACAATCGGTGGTGCATTCTTTCTTGATGGTAGATTGGTCTCATGGATGAGTAAGAAGTAGAGCTGTATCTCTCAGTCTATAGTGGAAGCAGAGTATGTTGCAGCTTTCATGAACTACACTCAGACAATCTAGATGAAGCATGTATTAGATGGCTTCAAAATCCCTGTATCTGAACCGGTAAGTATATTTTGTGATAACACAAGTGCTATCAATATTTCAAAGAATCCAGTTTTACATTCTAGAACCAAGCATTTTGAGCTTAAGTATCATTTCTTGAGGGAAAAGGTTCAGAATAAAGAGATTGCACTGGAACATGTTTCCGGTAAGGAGAAATTAGTAGACATATTCACCAAGCCTCTCCCAAAGACTACATTTGTGTATTTAAGAGGTGAATTGGGGGTACTGCCCCTTTAGGAGGTAAATTTTGTTCCACATCAGTCAGGTATTGCATAGTCATTTTTTGTGTTGATTGATGTGTTGAAGGATGCTACTCCTCAGGGGGAGCAACATAATGGAATAGGGATGTGTGTGCTTCCACTTTGGCATTGTTGTCAAAGGGGGAGAAGAAGGGTAGCGGAGAAGATATCTACAGAAATTAGGGAGAAGATGAGTTAGCAGAGAGATATCTTTGTATATTGCCATCAATGCCAAAGGGGGAGATTGTTGGCATTATGTGAACCGGTATGAGGACATAATGATATTGTATGTTGTCATTGATGTCAATATGTGATATGAAGAGAGAACTGGCATATGTGAGAACCAGTATATATGCCAAAGTAAAGCGGTATATTTGTTCAAGGTGAACCGACATGTAGTCAAGGGAACTGACACATGGAAGCATTGTATGACTACCAATTGGTAGGTAGTTTTCACTTCCGGATTTTTGGTTGGAGTACCTCAAGCCTGTGTGACTCAATCGGTGATCTTTACATGATGAAGTTAGCATGATAATGAAGAACAGATAGTGTTGCCACGTAAGCCTTGTGCACATGAAGGATCTTACATAAAGAAGAGTGTTCCTATCTACCTCAAGAATGTGCGAAGTCTATAAACAGTGATAACATGTGATGGGTTATCAGGCGCCATGAAATTGGTAGAAAATGAATGATGGGGAATGTCTTGTGATTGGATCAAGACTGCTGCATTCAATATAGTATGAACAATGGTCAGGATTGAACCATTTGAATTCCTTAACCTAACAGGTCTAGGGTTTAGGGTTTATGCTACCAACCTGTCTGTTGTCCTATAAGGTTGATGTTGTGATTCTTTTAGAGGTTGTTGGTAAAAGTTGTGTGTGTGTATCTAAGAGAAGAGATACGTGATTCTTGCTAGACCAGAGGAGAGAAGTTATATCTGTAGAGTGTAAGTGTAGAAGGTGAAGAGGAGCTTAAGCAGATCTGCATTGGCATTGAGTGTTATTATCGAGTCATTGATATACCTATTGATCTTTAACCACTTCAATAGTTGAGAAATCCCCTAACAGGGTAGCCTTAATCAGCTTGTTGAAAATCCTTTAACAAGGTAACTCGAAGCTACTGAGTCATTGATATCCTTTAGCTATTGAGTTCTTGAAATCCTCTAACAAGGTACCCTTAACAGGGTTTAGCCCTTAACTGGGTGATCGCTAATAGGATCAGTTCCTAATAGAACCTATTGTATCTGTCTTTAATTAAACAAGGCTCCTAACAGAGCGGACTTCCAAAGAGTTCAAAAACAAGCTTGTGGGTATTCATCCCCACCGTGGCTTTTCCCAATTGGGTTTCCATGTGAAAAAATATGTGTGTCATGTGTGATGCTTTCTTCATGTGATGTTATGATTTTTTTTTGATTAAGTGGTGATGCATGTTGATCTTGCTGTAATATGTACATCTTTGATGGTAGATTGCTTGTTCATGCATTAGGGTGAAATGGGAATGAAGAGTTAGATTATATGAGAAGATAAGTGTCAACCAGTCTTTGCTTGTCTCAGTCACACTAGGTTTTGTCGGTTGAACTCTATTGAAGGACCGATGCTGCTATTTGCCTGTCAGTGCATAAGTGTTAGTTGACAAATCAGTTTAATGTTGTGTTTTTGCCTATACTGATTCACCCCCCCCTCTCAGTACCGGTTTGGTACTATTTGTTCATCATTAAGTTATCAGAATAAGCCCTCTGATGATGACTTAAAACATAGGCACTGACAAATGCAGGTCAACTGCAAAATATAACACAGTCTAGGAAAAACAAAAGGAAAAATGTAGCAAGACAAAAAACCCTGCTAAACCCTAAACCCTAGGGGCGAGAATAATATGCAAGGCATAATAAAAAGCCAATTTTTATCACTTCTAATAGTGGCTCTAGCTTGGAAATATTTGACTCATTTGGTCAAAGCGGGGATCTAGACCTCTAGGACAACAAACCAATAAAAAAATGTCAGAATATTTACAAAACCCTAATCAAATCTATATACAAACCCTAAACCTACTATGCATGGAAAAACATTAAGCAAATAAATGCTTCAAGAACTGTCCATGCACTGGTAGTTCTAGCATCTCATAATCCATATCTATGAGGAAGTATGAATCCTCACCATTCTTTTCTGCAACAACAAATGGACCCAACCACAGGGCTTCAAACTTGCAATTCTTGCCTTTATCCTAGGCTCTAGCATTCCAAAGAATCACGGAAATCATTGATTTCAAATTTTCTTCCTAATGCTTTCTTATCAAATAGGTACTAAATTTTTTGTTGCATAGTCAGGTTCTTCCTATGAGCATCATTTCTAACCTCATCAAGTTCTACAAATTGCTCCATCCTCTTCTCCATTGGCTATGGAATATCCTATTCATGCTCCTAAATAAACTTATATACTAGCAAGAAGTTGTTCATGGGTAGTCTGACTATGCATCATATACCAACTCAAATTGAGACTTGCTTGTAACCTTCTTAATAGTGATTCTATCAGCCCATATTGCAGTCTTTAACTTTGAATCCTAGGCCTTTTTATTCTTTTCTAGAGTCCTCTTGATAATATTTAATAAACTCTTGTTGCTCGATTCAAATTGCCCACTTCCTTGTGGGTGATATAAGGATGAATAGGAGATACTGATACCATAAGCACTGTAGAAATAAGTAAACTCCTCATATCTGAAGCACATTTCATTGTCCATTATCAATCTAATTGGAACTCCAAACTTCGTGATTATGTTACTTATCAAAAAATCAACTACCACTTTACTAGTTGCTTGCCTAGTGGGAATAGCTTCCACCCATTTTGTAAAATAGTTTGTGGCTACTAGAATCCATTTATGTCCCCCACTAGATCTTTCATCCATCTCCCCAATTAAATCTATACCCCATTGATGGAAACGAGCTTCAACATGCATAGGTCTGATAGGCAGAGCTCCTGAATAATTCATCTTACCTGAAAATGTTTGGAAAGACTCACATTTTTTGACAAATTCATGAGCATCCTTGAATAATGTAGGCCAAAAATACCTAGCCCTTAACACTTTATGAGCAATTTTTTTTTCTATATAATGCCCCCCAAATATTCCTGAGTGCACATATTTAAGCATTACCTAAGGCTGATGCTTATCTAAGAATAACAATAACAGACCATCCATGTTTCTGTAGTATAAATCTCCATAAATGAGAACATACCTTTGGGCATGTAGTTTCAAAGTCCTTTTCTAAGTGTCAGTTAGTTCATCAGGACACTTTGCATGCTTTAGAAAATACAAAATGTTGGTATACCATGAGGTATGTTGTAGGCTACATATGTTGTCTTCTATGGTAGACAAAACATTAATTTGGGTAGTGTCCAAATTTTCTTCTGCCATCAACTTTGCTAAACCCATGCCTCATACCAACTTAGTAATCTGAATATCAATATTAAAATCTTGGATTTTGTTGATCAATCTACATCTTCTACCTGTTGTCTCTAACTGGACAAATATATCTTTCATTGTTGCATTAGGCACATACGCTACAACATGGGCGTGCACAAGGTATGGTCTGAAATTTTTCACAGCCTTGACTAAAGCATAGGCTTGCTTTTCCATGATGTCATACTTGAGCTCTACTTCCTGAAGGGATTTACTATAGAAACCAATAGGCTATTCATACCCCTCATTGTTCTATCGTAACATAACAACAACCACAGTGTGGATTGAAGAGAAAGAAAAAACTTGAAAGGGCTTGTTGAAATCTGGTGCCTTTAAAACAAGAGCCTATTTTATGGCCCTCTTGATAGCCACAAAAGCCTCTAAAGCTTCATTTTTCTAGTTTATCACATCCCCTTTCTTTAGAATTTTAGAAATATGTTTTACTATTTTAGCAAAGTTAGATATGCACTTATGGACAAAGTTTATTTGGCCAAATATAAACTGGATGGCTTTCACAGTTTTGGGGATAGGTATCTTGTCAATGGCAGCCACTCTCTTAGGATCTATTCTTACTCCATCCTCAGACACAATATATCCTAGCAACTTACCTTCAGTTATAGAAAAGTGACACTTCTTAGGATTAAGATAAATCTCGCACTCCAGTGCTCTGGTGAATACCTTTTCTAGATGTAAGCAATTCTCCTTTACTTTCGTGGAGAATGTTGTTAAATCATCTTGATAAACAACCATTATGGTTTCTATAATGTCTAAGAAAGCTACATTAATAGCTCTCTGAAATTTTCCTCTAGCATTGCTAAGTCCGAAAGGCATTCTAACATAAACATAGGTTCCCCATGGGGTAGTGAAGACATTCTTGTATTGTCCTGATTCTTTGACCTTCACTTGGCTATAACCAAAGAATACATCCATAATGGATAATAAATCACAACCTATGACCATTTGTAGTATTGCTTCCATGTTAGGCAGAGGGTAATTATCCTTCAATGATGACACATTTAAATTCCTGAAATCCACACACAATCTAATGTCACCATTTTTCTTCCTGATAGGGACAAGATTAGAGACCCATGATGAATGCCTAATGGGTTTGATAATATCATCATCTCTTAGATTCATTAGCTCCTCTTGTATTTTGGGTCTATGCACTAGGTGGATTGGCCTAAGTTATTTTTATCTAAAAGGCCTAGGAGTTGGGTTCAAAGGCATTTCATGTCAGAACATGTCTTCTCTGTAAGCCTTCAGGTCATCATATGACCATGCAAAAACATGCTTATATTTTCTAATTAAATTAACCAGCATGGATCCAATATTTGGGCTGATCTTTCTACTATTGTACAATTTTCTAGGATATGAATCAATTCCTAAGTTAATCTCCTCAAGGTCCTCTTTTTTCATAGGGGACTGCTTCATTGTTTGACTCTCTTGGCTGTCAAACACCCTTTCTGGAGCCACCCATCCTTTTGGGATTTTATTTGTCTTTAATTGCACTATTTCATTCCCAAACACAATGTCCTTTCCATTTGTGGTTTCCACAAAAGAATTAAAGTCTATTTGTTGACTGTGATACTCATCTATGCAATGCAAAATCCTCAACAAGTCATCATCATAATTAAAGACTCGCCAATTGCAGATATTATTAGGTATGGTAGGCCTAGTCTTTACCTCCAACTTTGAGAATCCAGCCAAAGTGATATCGTCACTCATCAAAGAAATATTTGCCAAGAAGACTACCATAGTGTTCTTTGATCTCTCTATCCATATGATTTTGAAGGCATAAAAAAATTCCAATGAATCCCACACAACTGATCTTTACTATGCCAATCTATCATTCCTGGAGGAATAAACTGATCTAACCCATGATACAACCAATTTTGAATCCCCCCATACTGATAGTTGCTTTATCCCATGCTTAGTGGCAAGATTTAAACCCAATAACAATGCTTCATACTTTGCTACATTATTAGTACATTTGAAAAGCAGCTAGAAAGAATACTTGAATCTCCTTCCTCTTGGTGTAATAAAAACTACTCTAGCACCTGACCCCTCTATGCAACAGGCTCCATCAAAATTCATATGCCATAAATCTTCCTGGCTATTCTAAATTTCAATTTCTACAGGCTCTAGAATTTCTGAGGATGATTTAATTGGTTCAACTTTGAATTTTCCCATATCAAAGTCATAAAACATCACCATGTTATTTAGGTCTGCCTACTCAATAGTAGTATCAGACCTAGGTTCTCTTTCTAACCCGACATCTTATCCATTAACAAGGATTGTAGCATATGATAAATATAGTTGAACGTTTCCCCCCACCACTGTTGTTCATTGTCTTGACTAAAGCATGCCATAATTTGGGGGGACATCTACAACTGTGACATCTACCTTATAGGAAGCTTTTGGAAAATTTGCTATCTTGACATCTAAATTTCTTAGGATTCCTATCACAGGTATGGATTAATTATCCTTGGCATAACATTTCCCATAGTAATAATAAATATTTAACCCAAGTTCCCTCATGACCCCTATAAGCATGATATTAATAGAAGCTTCTAATGGGTTTGTAGGGACAGAGGGAGAGGGCTCTATTTAAGCAATCTGTTAAGATGATGTTGTTCCTGCAGATGTAACCTTCTTTGCAGGAGCTCTTATCCTTTTAGGTTTTCGAGCTTCCTCTTGAGGGTTAGACCCTCCTTCCTATGGGTTTTCTATAATTGGGGCTATCTGTACAAAGGATTGGGTTGATGGTTCATTGGGGCAGTCTTTCTTTTCTTTTAGGTCAGTTTTCTGACCTTGGGAGTAGGGCTAGGCTCCTTAGAAGGCTTGCTATCAGAGGAATCGATAAAAAATCTCGTAACAACCCTTTTCCTTTTTGGGTTTTTATCCTCTTGCCGAGGAGGATTACTTGGTCTAGCTTGGGGAATTTTTAGCAACAACCGGAGGGTTCTACTCCTCTACATTTTTATCAGCAATAGAGGGGATAGGTGGAACAATTTCCAAAGGAATGGTATGGGTAATTTCAGGCTGGGTGGGAAATGTTCTACCTTGGAAAGACTCCTAGGGTGTAGCAGGGGAAACATTCTTGGTTGGGGATGCCATTGTTATGTTCAAAACAAAAAATCCTACGCAGACAAATCGTTTCTTCTAATCCTAGGGTAAAAACTACTAAATTCAAAGGAAAATACCTCTAAACTATTCTATAAAAGAACTAAGAAAGATGCAGAGGATCAACTTATGGTTTTCAATGCAAATGGGTGATGTAGGTATCCTAGGAAACACTCCTGATTGCTCTTATCACTTCGGTTCACCTTTTTTTAATCTTTTCTTCTCTCTTTGGTTGTGGGGTGAAGCAAAAATGCACTTCTAATTTTGCCTTTATTTTATTAAATGAATCGCCATTAATTCATTCGTGTGAGCTTCGAAAGGTTGGTGGCCATCAAGATTTGAAGATCTTGATATCATGTTGACATCTTTGACCACTAACATGGCTCCCTCCTTTTCTAATTTGTCACCTTGGATAGCTTAAGTCTTCATCTTTACCATATCTATAAAAAATTTACCCACGTGGAATAGTGGGATCCTCATACTTTGTTATCATTTGGTATCCCGTGAGGGCGTCAAGGTAACCTTTACCTTGGCATGCGATAGTGGGAATCACTATTCCCTTATTGCCTTAGCATCCCGCAATATCCCATTTCTATCGCTACACACCCCATAGGATAGCAGGGCTTCAATATTTCCTTTTGTTTTTCCATCCCACAATGCTTCCCCTTTTATTCCCAAGACACCCACGGGATAGCAGGGAAAGCAAAAAAGCTCTACCCCGCAACCCCACAACACACTCTTTGGATGCCTATTAGTCCCATGGGAAACTCCTTCTATGGGCCTCAAGATTTCCTACACTGTCCCATGATGCACAACTCCTTGAATTTCCTCTTTATTTGCTTTTGCATTCTTATCCCCCACGAGATAGTGGGGTAGAATTTCTTTGTTCGAAGGTCATGCTGTGAAGTCCACAGTTTATTGTTTCTTCCATGGTGGGATGACGGGGTTAACACTTTACTAGTTCTCGCTACCCCATAGCAACACTTTCCTTATTTGCGACCGCTCATTGAGAAGTTGGGCATCATTTTCCTCAATCTCACTATCCTACAGCATATTCTATTGCCCAAATGATGACTCATGGGGTGCACAATTTTTCCTTTGAAGCAAATCCCGCAATCCCACAAACTTTAGAAGTTACAACTTTATGACTTACGGGATAGAGAGAAAGGGCTTGCATACACATCGCGCTATCTCACACTAACCTAGAACACAAAGAAGACTTAAGTGAAGAAATTAGCATGTGGTAACCTTCTATGGGTAAAGTGGTCATGCATTGGGCCTCCCTAGGCAAATTTTTAAAACTTTGTGCCTCGTGAATTTTGCAGCACTTAGGAATATAATGAAAAATTAAATGACCTGCAATGACCGATGACTTCTAATGCATGGAGCTGGTAAACAGATGATGAACAAACTCTCCGATGATGACTTAAAACACAGGCAGCGGCAAATGCAAGTCAACTGCAAAATATAACACAACCCGAGGAAAACAAAGGGAAAAAGGCATCAAGACAAAAAAACCCTTCTAAAACATAAACCCTAGGGGCAATAATAATATGCAAGGCATAATAAAAAGCCAATTTTTATCACTTCTAACAATCCTACCTAATGACAGTAACAGAAAAAAAGATCTGGGTGGTGAAGACTCTGTTGTTGGTGGCAATAAAAATATGGGCCCTAGTTCTAGGACCAGAAGAAGAAGCAGCAATAAGGGTACCTCCAGTTTAATTATGGAGGATTTTGAGGAAATCAACAAGGTTTCCATCCAAAAGAACAAGGAGCTAGTGCACTCGCTTAATTGAGTGTTTGTCTATGCTTTGTTTTGTTACCTATTGTTTCTTTTTGCTTTTGTGTTCGGTCTGGGGTGTTCTCCTATTTTGCTATTGGTTTTTGTTTGGTTGGTTGATGGCCAAGTTCTGTTAAACTCTTGGTTTTGGGTCCAAGTGAAACCCATTTATCTTTATCAAAAAAAATCCTACACATACCCTAGTACTAAAATTTTAAGAAAAGGATTAGAAGTAGGTGTCCGTCTGACCATCCTAAACACAATCAAATCATAATAATTTTTTATAAGATTTTAGATATAAGTAGAAGAATCATGTCTGAATGTCACACATATATTTTTGTATTATTTTTTGAGATAAATAATTAATTATGATTTTTTTACCACAACTTTTTAAAAATATAAAAACTTGTATGTCTCACCACCATAACATGGTCAAAAATTTATGAAATTCATTTCTTTTAATATTTAATCCTATAGTATACCAAGCATAGAATTTGATGCATGTTTCGGATTCAAAATATGTGATACCATTTGAAAGTTATATGTATTTTTCAATCAGTCTATCAATCAATACTTTAGTTAGAATATCATCACTTTTTGGCCCCTCATGATCCTGCACATACCCTATTTATTTTATCATTTAAAATAATTTATATTGTTATGGGTTTTATTCTATGGCCCCATAAATTTAATTATTTGGAAAGAAATACAAATTAGGAAAATGATAAGCGAAATCAACCTAATATCCACATTAGTTTTCTTGAGCATGGAGAATTGTTTTTAATGATGAGCGGGAGCGGGAGTAGTTTTGGTGCTAGGATTTCATCTAGGGAAGGTGTTGTAAGTGAATAGGATGAGGGGGAAGATGATTCTAAAGAGGATGGGGGGTTTTAGTGCCCCTATGCCTTGGTTTGGTCACAATGACATGTTCATTGGCTCTTGTGGCTTCCGGGTGGAGGTTTTTTGGGGCTTGCTTTCTCCCTATCGTGCCTCTTCCTAGGTGGGAGGGTTGGGTTGTTGCCACTTACCTCTTGCCTTTTTTTCTTGTACTCTATGGTAGGTGGCTATAGTCTTTGCATTCCCTACATGGTATTTTGGGTTCTACACATTTTGACGACCCTTTGTTGGGGTTTCTTCTGGTTCCTATGGGTTTCTTGACTATACGTTGGTGTTTTTTATCTTGCGTGGGCCTCATGGTCTCTATGTAGCCTTTGCAGTGGTTTTATCCATGCCATTTGTTTGATCGGGGACTCTATTCTTTCCCCATCCCCTTTGTTGTTGTTACTGGAGGGTGGGTGTTGTGCGTTAGGTATTGGGGTGCTCCTTTATGTCATGGCATGGATGCATTTGGCATCTATGTGGATTTCCCACTACATTCCTTGCATTCTATGACTGGGCTTGTTTGATTTTGGGTAGTGTTCATGTTGGGTTGTCATTTCTACATGATCGACTATGGATCTCTTCATGTTATTTTGGATGCTACTTCTTTGCACCATGGGTTCCTCTATTTTTTTCTTCTAGTCCTATGGAGAAGGCTTCTTGCTTTGGATAGTGGAGTCTTTTAGTGCTTGGGGATTCTTCAAAAGAGATTGTTCTTTTTTCTCTTTACGTGGCTTCCTTTCAGTTCTCCAATCCTACTTGGTGGGGGGTCTGAAAGTGTTTGTTTCCTTTCCCCTTTTAGTAGCCCTATGGTAGTTCACTATGAAGGTTTTGTGTTAAAGGCTTATTCTGATACTATGAGCTTGTGGGGTGTTGTCTTTGTTCTTTGTGAAGGCACAATTTCCTTTGGTAGTGAGTTTCCTTGTGTTGTACTAGATACACCTGGGATGGATGCTGGGGGTTGGTTACCCAGTGGGCCCCTAACTAGAGAAGGCTCTATTTATCATTCTTCTACTATAATGCTTGATCCTTATTTCTTCTAGAGGTTGTTATTTAAATATGGAGGAAATATACTTTCACTCCTTACTCCTCCCATCGTTTCTACCTTTGTGGATTTCCCATTGGATCTCATACCTATGGTAGTTTTCAAGATCTCTATTTCTCTCCTTTTTTGGCTCGGGTTTCTCCACAGGTTATCCTTCTTTATGAAATTTTCCCCCCAAGAATGTATGCTGTTAAGTGGATTATTGAGGTGCTTTTGTGCATGTTTGGGCTAGTCCATTTGCCTTTCAAAACTTGTTGTTAGGTTTTAGTTTTCTTGACTACTTAGTCAGTGCAAAGAGTTTTTTTAGGGTTATGGTTTAGGGTGCTTTCCAAAACCCTTCTATTCTAAGAGTGAAATCCTTTTGAGGGTACATGATGTTGGAAATTGACACTCATCTAGTGGATTTTGATGGTTCATTATTGGTTTAGGGTTGTCATTGATAGAAATTCCTCATGGAAATTTGATCCGGTAGCCATGATTATTCTTAACCAGAAGCCGATGTCAACTGGTAGCCATTTAACTGGTATTTTAGGATGAAAAAAGCAGTTTTGAGTCCGGAAGCTTTTCGATGATTGCGGTGCATTGAATCATGTTTGGGATGATTGGGATGATATAGAAGCATCATTTTATTGTTATTTTTCTGATCTATATTTATCTTTTGTGATCCGGTCAAGCCAACATGTGACTACACATTACACTAGCAGGCCGACATGGTAAATGACCTATTTTGTGATTGCAGATATATAAGACTAGTTTTGATGATCTTTTTGGTGAGTGATATGATTGTATGTGAGCAAGTGGTGATCGATAATCCATTTTGGTGCAGTTTCATGTGCACATTCTTGATCCAGTAGCTGACTGAGATAGTGAACAAGACAGAACAAAGAAGATCAGTAGAGGTGGCCCAGTGAATATGTTTGGCACTCAACTGAAACTCATCCAAGAATTGTAGCTGCTATTTCAAAGTTCATTTTCTATAATTCATCATTGTAACTAGTTAGTAAGGCAGTGAGCCTTCTAGGGTTGTAGCCCTTATTGTATTTGAGTACTGAGCTCTAGGAAGTGTGCCTGAATGCTTGTGCATTCCCCATATTGTAATATTATTTTGCTACTGGCCATAGTGGAGTAATATTATGGGTTCAAATCCCACCGTGGTTTTTCCCATTTGGGTTTCCATGTAAAAATTTGTTGTTATGTTTTTGTGGTTGTTTGTTCTATGTTTCTGTATTTCAGTTTCAGTTGAATGCTTTTGGTGGTTTAAAGTTAGGTTTGAAAATCTACTAACTGGTATATCACTAATTCACCTCCCCTCTCAGTGATCCCTAATTCCAACAATTTGTATCAGAGCCTAGTTCTTCTAAGGAAGCTTAACCGCTTGAGGAAGGTCTGGGAGATTGACTCAATGGATTTCGGTTTCTTGAGACAACTCAATGTGGCACTTGAGGATCTTAATCCAACAAGAAATGAGATTGATTACTTGAAGAGAAACCTTAATGATGCTAATGATTTCATTAATTAATTGAAGGATAAAGGGAGCACATAAAGAGACAAGAGGAAATAATTGATGGACAAGCTGACAGAGAAAGAAGATCAAATCATGGAAAATTAAGGTAAAGATGATGAATGTGACAAGATTGAGAGAGATAATGCTTCATTGAAGAATGAGATGCAATCCATTATGGTGAGGCACACTAAGGAAATTGAGGACCAAAAAAAAATGAAGAGAATCTAGCACAATCATTGAAGGAAAGACAAGATGAATGCTTCAGGATTACCTATGAGAATGATTAGTTGAAGCTTGAGATGACATAGTCAAGGAATAATGGTCAAGAACTTGAAAGACAAATTGTTTCCTTAAGGGATGAATTTTCTACTACTAGTGAAAACAAAGAAAATTCAAAGCTATATTAGAAAGGCTTGATGAGGTGCTGGAAAGATAGAGACATGGAAATGACATGTGAGGACTTGGATTTGAGAAAGGTGAATCCTCTGGATCTGGACAAAACAATACAAAACTTGATCAAAAGAAGACCAAGAATCCTCTGGTAAGACAACCTAATGCTCATAAATTCAATGATAGATTCTTTGCGTGCAACAAATTAAGTCATATGGTGAATCAATGCAAAAGTAGGATGAATAATGGAATGAACAACATGAATAATATTTATACCTTTACCAGTTAGTGCTTCATATACACTAATTTTGGTCACAAGTCAAATATGTGTAGAGCAGTAATAATTAACTTCCAAAATAAGAGATTTTATACTTATGGGGTGTTTGGAAATATCTCTAACTAGTGTAGGATGAGACCAAATAAGATGAATTTCCAACCTAAGTAGTGGAATGTTGTTTGTTGTGCATGCAACAAAACTGGTCACATTACAAAGTAATGCAAAAGCAAGAATAGTGCTTTGGTAGACAAGAACAAATTAGATGAGAAGGGAAAGGAAAAGGTAGAAGAGATCAGAGATAAACATGAGAAGATGTGAATCAGAAAAGATGAATCTAAAGCAGAAAATGGATCTTCACCCGAATCCAGTGTATGATCGTGATCTGGTAACTAGGGCCTTATGCCTTAGGGGAAACTTTTCATGCAGATTCTAAGAACCCCCCTCTTCAGTGATCTACAATCGATTCTAGAAGGTTGCAGAAGGATTAAATCATATGTGAAAATGTTACCTAGAAGTTTTAGAGAAGATTTAGTGCTCCGATAAGCAACTTTGTAAAAAACATGCTAACCAGTTGCAACATTTATTGCAATGGAAAATTAGGTTTTTGGAGGATAAAAGGGCATTTCAAAGCTTCATTTTTTACAATGAGATCAAGCGAATAGTGGAGAGAAGGAGAGAAAAGTAGTTTGGTGATTTCAACAATGATTTCAGTGACTCTAAAGTGAATTCCAACATCTGGTTGCAAATCAAGGTATTTATCTATTTAGACTATCTATTTCCGCAAACCCTAAATTCAAAATGGCTTCAACTTATGGTATTGCTACCCCATTAGTTGTAGAGATTAAGGACAAGGCCAGACCTATATTCAAGAAACACCATTTCAGGTTAGTTGAAGATGATCCAGAAGGTGCATTTTCTTCGGTACCCTACGACCTCCTTCATAATGAAGATATTAGGGAATACATCCATTTCAATCTCAAGGAGCTTGGTAATGCAGATATGTTGAACTTGTATGACAAATACTTGGCAGATAATTCGGGAAACCTCAAATCAGAATACAAGATTCTTCATGACAAGGGTTTTTCCAGTTCATCCATTTTGTTTTGTTCGATGAAGTGGAGTGGATCTAGTACATTCTTAGTCAAGGTCATGATGAGTTTATATGGCTTGAAAGGCCCCACAAGATTACCAAACATGAAATATGAGTTGTGACATGCCTTAATGAAACCGGTGAAGTACTAGGCCTGAGGAAAGTGTCGAATAACACAGTGATAGCCACTACTGGTTCCAAGTTTGATAGCATAGCAATGACCATAAATGACATTATGGAGCATGATGTGAAGTTTGCATCAATGGTGGTTGGATACAAAGTTTACTAGTCTAGTAGACATAACTCCATCTCCAACTCGGCATATCAGATGTTGAAGAATGACATGAGGTATGATCTATGCAAAGTTTGCCTGAATGAGTTGATAAGTAATTTGAAGAAGATTAAGAAAAATAAGAAGAATACTTTCAAACATGGAACTCTTCTTATTTTCTTGGCCTTATATTTCCTGAATGAGATACTTGGTGTGAAAGGAAAGGTCTAATGGGCCTATGATAGACTGGTGGTGATGCAAATTAAAGAAGGATTGTGGGGAATTGGAGATGCCACAATGAGAACATCTTCTCTCTAGGGATACTTCAAATATTTTGAAGTTGCAATGAAAAATAGAGAGATAATCCCTAAAGAGATTGTTGAGAAGTATGAGAAAACCATTTGCGTCATGGTTGATAAGGATGAATATCAAATGGAAGTCATGGAACCCAGAACAGTGTGGATCATGCCCATGGGGTATAAAGTTGACTCTATCACTCTCAAGGCATATGCTCAGCACTTATTGATTCAACCGATGGATCATAAAGAAGGGATATTTAGAACATTAAAGGAGAAAGACCTTGCATTGCATAGACATTTCATTACACCTGGTAGGGAAAGGAAGATTACAAAGATGGTTGAGGAAGTTGTAGTGCAGATGGGATTTACCTGGGAAGAGGTGAAGTAGGAAAGAGAAAAACATGCTCATAATGAGGCCAAAGAGGAAACCAGAAAGCCTAAGGTTGATCTAGTTCCCTCCAAGGTCAAACCAAAAGAGATCAAGTCTGCTCTGTCTCTGGTGGTATCATTTTTAGGACTTAGCCCTTCCGAGAAAGGTGTATTGAAGAAAAAGGAGAATCCCAAGCAGACTTATGTTGTTGTGTCTCCAGTGGCCTCTGAGACAAAATCTGAGGAGGAAGTAGGCAAGGCAAATAATAAAGGTAAATCTGGAAGAGTGGTGAGGAAGCTATAGTTTGGTGGAGCCCAACAAAGGAAGAAAGAAAAATTTGATCATGCCCCTACTAGAAGACCTCAAAAGGAAAGAAAGGTTAAAACACAACCCGAGTCCAGTTTTAAGCGAGGTAAATTTGCGCCCATCTCTTCATTTTTAGTAGATCAATTAATTGATGAGATAATTATAGATGACAATTTGAATAATCTTGGAATGTGTTATGCAAATTTGAATAAAGTTTATCAAAGAAAAGTCAAAGAAGCAGTTGTATTATACTTGCACAATTTAGCAAAACATTGATTGCGATAGAGAAGAGAATTCCTAAAGACTTGTACAATCTTATTGATGAAAGGAGATTAATTGCGAGCATAATTGATAAAGATATGAAAGAAAGAGAAATGGTAAATGTTTGCACCTATATCACCCAAGAAGAAGTCAAAATACTTATTCAAGAGGCTAACAAGAGAGAATTTGGAAGCAAGAATAGGGTAAATAGATTAATGATTGGGAAGCTGGAAGATGTAAGGAAGGAGACAAAAGACATCTAGAGAAAGATAATTGTAAATGATCTTTTGCATAAATATGTATTCAAGTGTTCTTATCCGAAAGAAAAGAAAGCTGTTTCCAATGGTCAGAAGGATGAAACTTAGACCGAGGGACATCCAGAAAATCAAGGTAACACTACACTTGACTTTGAGACTAGTGATACCCCTCTGATGACAGATAGTTCACTAGCCCCTGAGATCCAAAAGGATAATACTGCACCAAGTGGCAACACTGATGCACAAGATAAAGGGGATAAAGAAGAGAAAAATGACGCTGAGAGTGCAGAACCAAAGGTCACAGAGTTAGATAAGGGAAAATGAGTAGCTAATCTGATAATCGTCACTCCTTCGGTTACTACCACCCCACCTCAAATCCCTATCAATCTTGATGGTCCACTGAACCTTGGACAAATGTCTCCCATGTTGGAAAATGCACACTCCAATGAGATATTGTAGGTGATTGAAGGTATTGTCATTGATGGCAACCTTACAATCATGTGATACAGGTAGATAGACACAAGCACCAAACCAACAAACTCTACACTGGCATACAAAACACCAACACCGAAAAGGAAGATTACCAGCACCCTAGCCGACAACAATTTTGTATTAATGTATTTTGTAATTAATTGTAAAATATTTTATAAGATGACATGGTGGATTGTAATATGACTCATATATGTATGAGATCATTGTAGATCATGTTATATATGTTAGGGTATGATGCAAAAGATAGAAGGTAGCAGACCTATTATGCGAATTATTGGATAAGGGTTTATGTATGTAGCAGAGCTTAAACTAGTACTAAATCTGGCATAGAAAATGCTAATCTAAAGTAGTACAAGACATTAGATTAGTATAATCCATTTTTATAAGTCATTGTGACTTCTTTTGTGATTGAGCAGTGAGCTCTAGGCACTTGGCCTTCCTGCATGTGCAAGCCCTTGTTGTAGCAGTAATATTCTCTTATTGGCCAGTAAGTGAATATTGTGGGTCACAAATCCCACCAAGGTTTTTCCCACACTGGGTTTCCTCGTTAAAATAGTGTTATGTTGTGCTTTTCATGTTGTGGTTGTTATTCTTATTTGCTGCATTATTTCTGGTTTACCGATATATAGTTTTAATATGCTTTTCATGTTATAAGTGAAGAAAATATTATTACCAATCAGATACTGATTCACCCCCCTCTCTTAGTATCTTTGGGAATCCTAGCATCCTATAGAAAAGTTCATGGTCATAGCTGTTGTGCAAGCCCAAGCCAGTCAAGATCTAGTGAAGTCAGAGTTAGAAGACAAGAAGATTACTTTTATGTCGGTAGATATTTTGCAGAAAGTGGCTTCAAATGTATAGTTAGATTCCAATGCCAGCCCCTCCAGTAAATTGTTGCAATTGGTTAATAGTGTAAATGCTAGTTTTGATTATTTAGAGAAATCTGCTACTAAGACAGTTTTGGATAAGATTTAAGGACGTTAGGATCCAGACATTCCAAAAGATGATTGAGGATGATAGAGTGAAATTAAATAAAGTTGTGCAAGTTATTTCAGATGCTCTGACAGAAGGTGGAAAATTATACAAATCTTATCTAATTTTGCCTAAACTCACTATAGATATAGACAAACAAATAAGTGTTTTCTAGGGAAAACTTGGTAGTATTTCTCAGTCTTTTTATCCTAATGTAGCTCCAATCAGTAGTGTGGAAGGAAAAATTTTGGTTCTAAATGATCGGATCTCAAGGCTTAATATGGAGAAGGACAGGATTTTGAGGAGATTAGGTAAACTTCAAAACTTAATTACCCCTCGATTGGACACCATGCTAAGCAATAAGGTAGATTCCATGAAGGCTATGGTACAACCTATGTCATCTGATTTGAATGAAGTAGAGATTCATGCCACTGTATTTAGTGCATTTAGTACTATTTTGGATAACTTGAAGAGTGGGTGGAATACTCACCTAGGATCCTTGAAGACCATTTTTGCTAACATCTTCAAGTATTTGTAGAATATATTTGCCAAGTATCTCTGTAAATAATTGTTCTAAGGACAATACCCCATCTTTTTCATTGTTGTCAAAGGGGGAGAGAAACGGTGAGAAATGTATAGTATAGAAGAGTGGAATTCTTTGTCCAAGGGGGATCCTTAGAAATTCTTTTGATTCGATGTACAATAGTCAATACTTAGCCATTTTTCACAAGTGTTGCCATCAATGCCAAAGGGGGAGGTTGTTGCCAATTCACACTCATCTGGTGGCTTCAGATGGTTCATTATTAGTTTAGGGTTGTCTGTTATGGCAACTCTTCATGGAGATTCGATCCATTAGCCATAATTCTTCTTAACTGGAAGTAGATGTCAACCAGTAGCCAGTTAACCTATATTTCAGGATGAACATAGGTTTTTTGGGTCTGGAAGGTTTCTGGTGATTATGGTGCATTGAATCATGTTTGGGTTGATTGGGCCAACATAGAAACATCATTCTATTGTTGTTTTGGTCATCCACATTTATCTTTTGTGATCCGGTCAAGCCGACATGTGAGTACACATTACACTAGCAGGTCGACATGGCAAATGCCTTATTTTCTAATTATGGATGTATAAGACTGGTGTTGATGATATTTTTGGTGGGTGATATGATTGTATGCAAGTGATTGGTGATCGAGAATCCATTTTGGCAAAGTTTCATATGTGCATTCTTGATCTGGTAGCTAAGACAGTGAATAGGGCAAAATAGAGAAGGTCAATAGAGGTGACCCAATCTGTATATTTGGCACTCAACCAGAACTCATCCAAGCATTTTGAATGCAATTTCAGAGTATATTTTATTTTAATTCATTATTGTAACCAATCAATAAAGCAATGAGCCTTTCGGATTGTAGCCCTTATTGTATTTGAGTAGTGAGCTCTAGGCAGTGCGACTGAATGCTTGTGCATTCCCCATATTGTAATATTGTTTTGCTACTAGCCATAGTGGAACAATATTGTGGGTTCAAATCCCACCATGCTTTTTTCCATTTGGGTTTCCACATAAAAATCCGTTGTTATGCTTTTGTGGTTGTTTGTTCTATGCTTCTCCATTTCAGTTTCATTTGTATGTTTCTAGTGGTTTAAAGTTATGTTTGAAAATCTACTAACCCATAGATCACTAATTCACCCCCCTCCTCTCAGTGATCCCTGATTCCAACACATGATCCTTGTTCCCTCTTGTTGGGTGCTCTTGTCTTTAGCACTATTTCTCAAAAAAAGGGTGTCCTCTTTCTAGGTGTCTGGGAGTTTCACTGCTTGTGAGCTCTTCTTGGTTATGTAATGGTTATGGGCCCTCTCCTTCTTTTATTAATCAAAACAATAGTTTTCTTGAAATTACATTAGTTAAGTTTAGAAAGTAATTATGGTCTATGGTTTAAAGAGTTTATT
The DNA here is from genome assembly GCF_030272615.1 of Cryptomeria japonica. Taxonomy (NCBI): domain Eukaryota; kingdom Viridiplantae; phylum Streptophyta; class Pinopsida; order Cupressales; family Cupressaceae; genus Cryptomeria; species Cryptomeria japonica. The sequence continues at coordinate 321,715,777 of NC_081414.1, read as the reverse complement.
ACCTTATTATTTTTTAATGCCATGCTAAATCACCAATATCACTTTCTACCGTATGTTACATTTTGGAATTTTTCATGATTCAATACTACAATTTCTCGAGAAAATAGAGCCCTATACTACATTGTATCCATGAATATTTTGGGTTTAGAGCTCTTTAGGGAATAAAATATCCAACTATGTCATAGGTCTTATCCTTGATCTTTTCTTGTTAAGGTTTATTTACCTATTAAAATTAAGCCAAGAACTTGAGAGATGCATTTAATTTTGTATCAATTAAATACTATTTGTGAATTCTAGTTCCTGACCATGTTTAGTATGCAAATATTCTTGGTTCTAAGACTTTAGGGATTCAATTAATGTATTGTTGCTTAAGTATCAATCATGAATCCTATTCCCTAGCTCTCATTCATCTTTATATTCTTTGTCTATGATTTTAGGAATATCGCTAATTAAGTACCTCATAAGTGGTGGTTCTAAAGCCCAAACCCAACATAGGTTTTTGAAATTAAAATTAAAATTTTAAGAGTTTTTTCTTCCATACTACCAATTAGCACAAAGTATCTTGATATTGTGAAACTTAATTTTCCTATCGTACTTTCTTGGTTTCATTATTTCTAAATTAGAGAGGTTAATTTCTTACAAAGTATTAGCTAGCCTTACTATAATATATTGACAATATTTCTAAACCCTTTTTGCCCTAATGGATATGCATAAGGTTTCCTAACTCCTTGGTCTTAATGTTCTTTCTTCTCTTATCTTTCTTAGATTTTGTACTATCTCTTACCCTTAATCCGTGTTAATTTTTTAGGTTATTTTGTATTGATACCAAAAAAATTTTATTAGAGATTCATGATTCTTATCTACTTGTATAAATACTTTTTATATAAATTTTTAAATTTTCATTGTATTTACATGGTTGCTTCATACAATTCATGTTATAAAATTCACCATCTAAGAAAATTAGGTATGAATACAAGAGGTATCATCCCTCTTCAAGGATAGTTTCTCTATGGGTAGACTTTATTTTATTTTTTTGGATAGAAAATTTAAATATTCTCTAAAATGTGTAGTTGGCTAGAGATACTTTATTTCTAAAACAAAACCAATATTTAAAAAATGTATGGTGCCTAAGGTTCACTCTCCTAGGTCAATTAATTATCTATATCTCTTCATTTTTTATTTCTTTTTGGTAAACTTCATGCCCTTTAATGCCAAAACCATCTCTACAAGTATGGTATCCTACAAGTATGATAGAGGTTCACAAAACCAAAAATATCTCTTAGTGTCTCCACTTACCCTCACCTATTGACATGACCTCTAAATACTTATTTTGAATACTAGATACCAAAAGCACATGGATTGATTTGGAATATTATGAAATCTAGTGACATCTTCTATAATTTATTGTTGATTCAAATCTATAAATACAATAACTTATTAAGAGCTAGTAATGGCACATTATTCTACTTTCCTTCAAAGTGTTAGTGTAGATTTTTTATTTTCCTTATGTTAGGGGGTATTTATTTTTCCTACACATATATTATTTAAGCTTGCTTAGGTTAATAGGAGTGGTTTATATGAGACACGTGGCGAAATACTTCAGCTACATGTGTAACTCTCCACCTCACATGGGTAGTTGAGTTACACACCCTCTTTTGGCTTGTTGTGCCACCTCTCATCACCACTATTTTGTCATTTCCTAAGTGGGTTATGGGGTAGTTGGGTTTCACACCCTCTTTTGGCCTTATGTGCCAACTTTCTCAACTCCTTTTTTGTCTTCATGTAAGGAGGTTATGCCACATGTTTTGGCATTTACCAAGAAGGTTAAACCTCTCACTTTTTATGGAGAATAGGAGTTAATGCACCCCTTGGATGTATCTGCTTATATTTTTCTATATAATAAGCACTATACTCTCACCTTCACTAGTCAAGTTAGTGGAGTGATAGCTCGATGAGAGTCTTCTCCAAATTCTCATCTTTGTCTCTATTTCTCTCTCATATTGAAATTATCTTCATTCAGCTATTTTGATCTTCGATCATTTATTGTGTGAGGAGTTGCATGTGATCTACGACCGAAATCAAATCTTGGCTCGATTCTCGCTTCTCACAGAATCTCACATGGTATCAGAGCTTATTGTCTAGTATAACTCATTATTTTTTATTTATTTATTTGAGGGATTTGAGACTTTATATAGCTAATATTTTCCTTAAAAACGAAGTATGCTCTTCTCCTGCATTCTCGTGTGATTTGGAGAATCAGAACAGTTTAAAAGAAAATAGTTTCTAGTTAAATCTGGTTTACATGTATGTGTTCTTGTAAGATCTGGGTGATTGCATCTTTGTGGTAATATTGGAAGCTTAATAAAAATTTCCAGATTGTCCATAAGACTTGAAAAAGTCAAAAGTGACTTTTACTTCACCAAAATCAGAGTTTGGAGGACACAGTAAAAAATCAAAGTAAACTTTTTTTTATTGGAGCTATTTTTATTTTGGATTTAGTGTTCCATCTTCTATTCACTTTCACAAAAAAAGATTTCTGGGTTTTCTTCCCAGCATCGAAAAACTAATGGGTTTTGGATGGTATTTCTAGAAAGTTAATAAATTTTGTAGAAATCGAGCTTGAATAGGGCCTAAGCCATTTTTCTATTAGGGAAATTCAGCAACATTTCTTAAAAGTTGCACAACTTTTGCCTTGGATGTCAGATTTTTGCAAACAAATACTTGACAGAAAGTTGGAAATGAGCACTATCTATTATTGTAGGTCTAATTGAATTTTTTTTCCTTTGTCTATCAAATATTAAATGTTGTATCAACTGTTTCATTTTCTCTTCAATTGGTCATATCTTTCTCCTCACAACTCTATTTTTCAAAAACTAATAGTTGTTGGAAAGGTATTGAGATAAATTAAGCAGTTATAAGGCTAATTTGTTTCAGATCTTGTCTCAAATTATTTGTATTTAAAATCTCTATTGGTTTCTTAAAAGAATTGTAATTTGATAAAAAGCCTTGTAAATGCACTAATTATAAAGTGCCAACCTTGTAATATTTGGGGGGGGGGGGTGATTTCTGAGACTAGTGAAAAGGGGGGCTGTCTCTTGTGCCTTCTTTCTTGCACTTTTCCTGATTCTTTGCAATATTTTTTTCTACTATCATGGATGCATCTATAGTTCCACTTTTAACACCATATAATTATTTTGAATGGAAATTTAAGATGATAATATATCTGAAAAGACATGGATATCATCGTGTTACTATGGGACTTAAAATTGAACCTCAAGATACTGCAGAAAAGATTAAATGGTTTAATAAATGTGATGAAGCTTTTGGTACTCTATGTATGTCAGTCTCTTCCGACCTTCTTTTTCACATTGAATCTGCCACTACACCAAATGTAGTGTGGACCACTTTGGAAAACCTCTTTGGTAAGTAGGATGAGCTAAGAGGTCATCAGTTAGAGAATGAACTCATAGGGTTAAATCCAACCAATTTTGATACTATACAAGACTTCTTCACTAAACTTAAGTCTGTAAGATTGCTGTTGGAATGATGTGGAGCTAATAAAGATGATAAGCAACTGATCTTGAGTATTCTTTATAAGCTTGGTCCTAACTATTCAGTGTTTGTTTCTACATTCTATGCTACAAAATGTGCCCTAGGTACCACATTCAAAATACCTTCTCTGGATGAATTTGCTGCAGAACTCACTAGGAAGCAAGACAAATTGGTTCAAATGGGTAAAATAAAACCCTCTAAGTCACATGCCTTAGTTGTAAATCAAGGCACAAAAGAACAAAAAGGGTCTAGTAAGCAAGATAAGAAACAAAAGAACCAAGGAGAGAAGAAAAAAGATCAGAAATCTGCTACCTCAAAAGAAGATAATCAGACTTCTTCATCAAGAGGTGAACAACCTAAGAAGGAGAAGGTCAAGTGTTCTTATTGTAAGAGGCCTAGTCATGATGAACATAAGTGTTTAAAAAAAAAAATTGATCACCTTTCAAATCTTCTTGAAAAGAATAATATCAAGGTGTCTGATTCAATCAAACAGAGTTCATTAGAAGGATCTTCTAAGGATATAGATAAGAGTAAAGGGAAAGGAAACAGTAAGGCCCTAGTTGTTGTTGCTTCACAACCCAATTCTTGGATAATTGACTCGGGTGCTTCACACCACATGGCTTCTTCAAAAGATGATTTCACCTTTTTAGAGCCATGTTCTATGCCTTCCATACTAATAGGTGATGACACTCCTATTGAAGTGCATGGGAGAGGGTCTATTGATGTGGGTGAAGGAACATTTAGGGATGTCCTTTGTGTTCCATCTTTATCAACTAATCTCCTATCTGTTTATTAGATCACTCACACTGGTTCTAGCAAGCGAGTTGAGTTCACACCAGATACAGTGGTAATCAGTGAAATGCATAATGGGTCTACTATTGCTATGGGAAAAGTAGATCATCAATCCAGATTATATCAGTTTTCTCACTTTGTTCCTGACTCTCCTTTGACAGTTTTACTCACTCATGCAGATGAGATTAGTTGTTTGTGGCATCAAAGAATTGGCCACTTGAACTATCGTTACTTGCAACAACTCAGTCAACAGGACATGGTTTCAGGGTTGCCTTCTATTCGATTTTCTGATGGAGTTTTCCAGGGATGTATTCTTGGTAAGCATCCTGAGGAGAAGTATGATAAAGGCAAAGCATCGAGAGCTCCACAGCTATTGGAGTTGGTGCATAGTGACTTGGCAGGACCATTTCCACAACCATCTTTCAGTAGGGCTAGATATGTCTTAACATTTATTGATGACTTTTCCAGATTTATATGGGTTTACTTTCTCAAACAAAAGTCTGAGGTATTTGAGAATTTTCTAGATTTCAAAGTTTTTGCAGAGAAACAATTTGGGAAGTTCATCAAGATTCTGCATACAGATAATGGGGGTGAATATGTTAATAATTAGTTTGAACAATTTTGTGCTTCAAAAGGTATCAACATGTAGCACACAGTTCTATATAGTCCTCAGTAGAATGGTGTCGCAGAATGGAAGAATAGGTCCTTGAAGGAGATGGCAAATTGTATGATTCACTCCAAGTCTTTGGCACCTCAGTATTGGGCAAAGGCCATCAATTGTGCATGTTACATCTAGAACTGAGTTCCTCATAAAGTTGTGAAGGGGGTAACTCCTTTTAAAGCTTGGACCGATCGGAAACCTACAATTAAGCATTTCAGAGTGTTTGGTTCTCTTGCATGGGCCCACATTCCAGCAGAGAAACACAAGGCTATGGATCTGCAAAGCAAGCCTTGCATATTTGTTGGGTATCTAGATGATGTCAAAGGTTATAGACTTCTCCATCCCTCTACACATGAGTTGTTTATTGAGAGGAGTGTTCGTTTTGAGGAGAGTTCTTCTATTTCTTCTCATACCACTTCTCCATCCACTATCACATTGGAGACATTGCATGATGATGACAGTTCTTCTGAGGATCTTAATCCTCCTAATCCTGATGAGGAGTCTTCTTCCTCCACTTCAGACGGTGATAGTGATGGTGAGGATTCACATTCTTCTCATAGTCATCCTTTAGAGGTTGATGATTCTCCCCCAGACTCTCTAGCTTCAGTGCCTCTTTGGGCTCAACAAACTTTTGAGTCAGCAAGAGATTGGCTTGGTGATCCATCATATTCTAGAAGAACTAGGTCATAATTTCAGCAAGCTCCACATCTCTTCATTGCTTCATCTTCTGATCCACAGTCTTTTCGAGAAGCTACAGGTGTTCCCGAATGGGATGCTACAATGCAAGAAGAGTTTAATTCCTTGGAAAGAAATCACACATGGGATTTAGTTCCTCTTCCTAAGGGAAGGAAACTTGTTTGATGCAAGTGGATCTATCGAACAAAATTTGTAGCAAATGGGTCGATTGATAAGTATAAGGCTCGCTTGGTAACAAAAGGCTTTTCCCAAGTTCCAGGGGTTGATTACTCTGAGACTTTTGCTCCAGTTGCTAAGATGAATTCCATCCGACTTGTCCTTGCTATTGCTTCAACCCATAGTTGGGAAGTTCATCAGATGGATGTCAAGAGTGCATTTCTTCATGGTGACCTTCAGGAGGAAATCTACATGGAGCAGCCACAAGGGTTTGTTCAAGATCCTTCACTTGTGTGTTGACTTCGAAAGTCTCTCTATGGCCTCAAACAAGCTCCTTGAGCTTGGTATGCCAAGATGGACTCCTTCCTTCTGACAATTGGTTTTACTCGATGCCATTCTGATCCGAACGTCTACATTCTATACCAGGATGATACTTTCACATTTCTCGTTCTCTATGTTGATGACTTGTTGATCACAGGGAGTCACTTATCCACCATCAAGGTAGTGAAAACTTCTCTACATGATAGATTTATGATGTCAAACTTGGGTCTTCTACATTACTTCTTGTGAATTGAGATTACTCAATCTTTTTTAGACATCTTCCTTGGACAACCCAAGTATGCACTCGATATGCTCTCTAGATTTTGCATGGCTAATTGTAATCCTGCACCTACTCCTTTTTTATCTAGGGTCAAACTTGAGGCTAAGTTCTCTTCACCCTTGGTTGATAGCACTTTATATCAACAAATTGTTGGGAGCCTCATCTACTTGACTCATACAAGACCTGACATTTCATATGCGATGGGCATGGTCTCTAGATTCATGCAGGAGCCACATGAGTTGCATTGGAAAGCAGCTAAGCGGATTCTCCACTACATTCAAGGTACTCACAATTATGGAATTTAGTATGTAACAGGCATGGATATTGACTTGGTGGGATATACGGATTCAGATTGGGCGGGTGATTCTCAGGATCGCAAATCCACTTCAGGGTATTGCTTCTCACTTGGTTCTAGTTTAGTTTGTTGGTCGAGTAAGAAGCAGTTTGCAATTTCTCTTTCATCAACAGAGGCTGAGTATCGAGGGGCAGTTAATGCCAACACTAAGGCTATTTGGCTTCAGAATATTCTCATTGAGTTTGGTATTCCAGTTAGGAAGCCTACTATCATCTTTTGTGATAATCAAAGTGCTATACAGATCTCAAGAAATCCAGTTCATCACCAGAGGATGAAACACATTGAGATACATATGCACTATATTTGTGAGCTCATTCAGGAAGGCATCATTGATCTTAAGTATTGTTCTACAACAGAGCAAACTGCGAACATGTTCACCAAACCCTTCATTGAAAGCAAGTTCCTTCATTTGCGATCACTGCTTGCGATACAACAGGTGTCTACTTCAGGATGGACTTCTTAGTCCTCCTTTCTTTCTCTCCTTATTTAGGGGGGGCTATTCCTCTTATGGGGGGCTTCTTCTTTTGGGGGAGCTATCTATGTACATGGGTACCTAACATGGTTGCATTTGTTGAGACCCATATTTTCACCCACCTAAGCTATGCTTAAGGGGGGGTGTTAGTGTAGGTTTTTATTTTCCTTATGTTAGGGGGTATTTATTTTTCCTACACATATATTATTTAAGTTTGCTTAGGTTAATAGGAGTGGTTTATATGAGGACACGTGGTGAAATACTTCAGCTACATGTGTAACTCTCCACCTCACATGGGTAGTTGAGTTACACACCCTCTTTTGGCTTGTTGTGCCACCTCTCATAACCACTATTTTGTCATTTCTTAAGTGGGTTATGGGGTAGTTGGGTTTCACACCTTCTTTTGGCCTTATGTGCCAACTTTCTCAACTCCTTTTTTGTCTTCATGTAAGGAGGTTATGCCACATGTTTTGGCACTTACCAAGAAGGTAAAACCTCCCACTTTTTATGGGGAATAGGAGTTAATGCACCCCTTGGATGTATATGCTTATATTTTTCTATATAATAAGCACTATACTCTCACCTTCATTAGTCGAGTTAGTGGAGTGATAACTCAATGAGAGTCTTCTCCAAATTCTCCTCTTTGTCTCTATTTCTCTCTCATATTGAAATTACCTTCATTCAGCTATTTTGATCTTCGATCATCTGTTGTGTGAGGAGTTGCATGTGATCTACGACCAACATCAGATCTTGGCTCGATTCTCGCTTCTCGCAGAATCTCACACAAAGAGGATCCTATATCAATTTTCTAATTTTATTCCATAGCTCTTATCAAAATATAGTATGTTCTCTTCCTTATCAATCTTAATAAGTTCCTTCTTAATATCCAACACATTTTTTTTGGTTTTTAAGTTCTTCTAAAGAAGTAACTATAGGATGCTAATATGAAGATTGAGGTTTTCCTCCAAACTATCAATTTATCATTGAAAATTATCACAATTGAGGCAATTAGAGGTGTCTATGTTATTAGGATTCCACAAGAGCATTCATTCATTTTGCATAGCCTCACCATCCTAGGAGTTCTTAGCTATTTTTATAGGAATTGGAATAGAAGATGTAATATGCTTAGCAGGGTGAACAAGGGAGCTAGGCTAGAAGCTAGCAAAGAGGAAATCATCTAAACAACTTGTTAGAGGTGTCAAAAGAATTCACTATTATTTAGAGTAAAAAAATATTCACATTAAGAATTAAAGGTTTTTTTTCCCTGTTTTATAGATCAACCTTATTTAGTTCAATTATTAGTTATATTTGACTTATAAAAAACTAATTCAAATTGCAAAATATATTTTAAATAGGGTAGTTACAATTTCATTGTTTTGTAGAACTTTCTTACTCTTGAAAGCAACTGAATGCCATCACCTCAAAATAGTTCATTTGATTTCAATAAAAAGTTAAATAAACTTGTCATATCTCTCAGTACTAGGTAGTGTACGATGACCTCTTGACAAAAAGTGACCATCCCTTGCAACGGAGATACGAGTAGTTATTTGAGTAGTTCAACGTCTGTTGAATTTCTTATTAACAAACAAGACACGAACTGTTTAGTTCTTAGTACTCACGGATTCGGTGACTTTTAAAGAATCAAGTATATACTTGTTTAGCGATTAAATAGTGCACTTATACATCTGGTCTGCATTCATAATTTCATATATTTAACTGCAGGAGAATTGGGTATTCTGTATAACGCAGATATTGAGAGTAAACATCCAAAGACACTTGGAAAGATAGCTGGAGATGGACACATTTCATGTTGTGGTTCTTTCATTTATCTTAACTGTTGCAGCTCATGAGTCTTCTATTAAATACAGTAATAGACCAGCACTGGCAGATGGCCTGTCATGGACATTTTACAATGAGAGTTGTCCAAACGTGGAGGCCATAGTTAAGGCAACTGTTGAGTCTTTGCTGAATGAAGATATCACTCAGGCTCCCGGTTTGTTAAGACTCCTTTTCCACGATTGCTTCGTCCAGGTATGTATGCTCTACTAACTTTTTTCAACATTTTGAAAAGCTATCAGGACAACTTTTCTTAAGAAAATTTTCCTCTAAATTTTTTGAAAGTCCCATTAATTGGCTTCGACAGGGGTGCGATGCATCCATTTTGTTAAATGGAACCGGCAGTGAGTTGGAAGATGCTCCAAATTTGACAATAAGAAAGGAGGCGCTGGAGATAATTGAAGTAATAAAGTATGCAGTTGAAGCTGAATGCCCTGAAGTTGTGTCCTGTGCGGACATCTTAGCATTAGCAGGCTACTACGCAGTATACATGGTAGGCAATAACTTATTTTAATGCATCATGAAATTGTTTATATGCATTCTCTTTGAAATATACACGCAACCCAAATTGGAATTACGCTTTAGTCTATTCACAACTTTTTTCTAGTGTTTTTCTCCGTGTTTGTTGTAATTCCCAGAGTGTTTCAAAGAAATATAATAGTTATCGCTTGATGCCAACAGGCGGGAGGACCAAAGATTGCAGTACCGCTTGGGAGGAGAGACAGCCTGACATTCGCTAATGAGAGTGTGACATTAGACAGTATTCCCAGTCCACAATCAAATTTGTCTGTGTTAACGGGTCTCTTCGCCCAAAAAGGTTTCAATGATATCGGTGAACTTGTGGCACTTTCAGGTTGGTTTGCTCGTGGGATTGTCCACGAGGATTCATCAACTAATGGGAACCCTTAAACCTTTATTAAAAGAGGATTTAGCAATCATATATGCTTTACTATTAAAATGTTGATGAGATGATCTCAAAATATTTTCATAAAGAATCAGAAGAAAAGTATTATATAATATCTTGTAAATTAATATTATATGAAATTTTTTTTTGTTATAGATATCTTTCTCCTAGAAAAATTAGAAATATCAAATTCTATTTATGTAATTATAAGGTTTGAAGCTCTACGTAAATTTCTTTTCAGGGGCTCACACATTTGGTATCTCCCACTGCTTGTCCTTCATCGACAGACTTTATCCAACAAAAGATCCCACTTTGAACGAGTATTTTGCAGAGAATCTTTACCTCACATGTCCCTCTCCTACCACCGTCAACACCACCAATCTGGATATTCGCACTCCCAATGTGTTCGACAACAAGTACTACGTGAACTTAGAGAACGGAGAAGTGTTGTTTACATCTGACGAGTCCCTCTACACTAACTCCACCACTATTGAAATGGTTAGAAGCTTTGCAGCGAATGAGAGTCTCTTCTTCGAAACATTTGTGGCTGGAATAATGAAGATGGTTCAGCTAGATGTTCGGACGGGATTCGAGGGTGAGATTCGCAAGGTTTGTTCAGTTTCTTCTTCTTCTAATTCTACATACTCTATCAATGATGTAGAGGGTCGATTATCCTCCTCCTATTGATCAGTTACTTGTACTTAGGCTTACGATATTGTATAAGGTAATTGTGCCAATGTTTCCTCCTTCCTCTGGTCTGCTAATAATCAACCGCTCAACCGAGCTATCTAGAATTTATATCCTATTGCAAAAGAAATGAATTATTTTCCAAAGTATCATTAATTTAATGAACATGTACATAAGTACAAATATTAGGACACGCCTATTTTGGCTTCAAAATCATACAATCGACTGATAATTCTTGTGTTATATGGACAGAATAACTGCAGAATAGGCAAGAATAGCTGCAGGGCTCAGCAGAATTGTTGGGATGGCTGTCCCCACTGTAGTATAACACAAAACTTATTGGGCCATTTTGGAGCCAGAATAGCTACAGACTAGAATATTAGTGTATATTTAATTTTCTTTGGTACAGTCATTTTGTATAGTATTTGGTTGAAATGATTATGTGTATGTATGTTATTTAATATTATTTTAAAATGTTATTTTTTACTTTGGTTGTTTTTATCTAAATGATAATTTAAACTATTTTTTTAAATCTAAAGTTCATTTAAAAGTGTTTAAATTTGAATTATGAATATTTTGAGTCAGATTTAACATAAGTATACATATTGTTGTTTCAAAATAATCGATAGCTTGCATAAAAAATCATCAAAAAATGTAATAATCTCAAAAGTTAAAAGAGATCATGGAACTTCTTATTTTCTTAGGTTATTAAACATTAATTTGATTTTGTCAAACTAAATGCATTGTAATCATCTTACATAATGTATACTATTATCGTCTACGAGAAGTGTAATCAAACTTGATCTCATGGTCATAGATGACACAGTCATTGTTCGGTTGTCTAATTATAGACTATGTTGCCCTATAACAAATAACAACACCCGAAAATTATACACAATAGATAACATAATATTCATATGATGTTTGGTTTACACATTTGTTAATATAGTTACACCATATGTTAAAGAATTTAAATACATAAATGCCTATGTTTATTAAAGATGTTCTTTTTTTTTATATTTAACATCGGTTTTTGGTTATCTTATATAAAAAGTACCAATTTAATCTCCTATAGGGTTCAAATTTTATACTTAAGTCTTCCCTAGGCATAATGATTTAATTCTCTTAAACTGGGAAAGCAACTTATATATTCTTAGCTTTTGTTTCTAAATAAAAATGTGTATATTTCTTCTAAGAATAAATTAATCTCTAGTATTGGTAAAATTAGTTTGTTAATGTAAATTGTATTTTTCAAGATTTATACCTTTATATAAATAATCCAGATGAATTAAGATAATGAATAATAACCATTATCTATATAATTCTATTTGTAACCGTTTTTATTGTATGATACATATATAAAAAGCGAATTCAATACAAGTCAATGGATGTTATGAATAATTGCATATACATCCTGAAGCAAGTTTTATGACATTGATAATAGACATGTATAGCTCAAGAAATGTATAAGTAATATACATTTTATTTCTACTAGGATCCAATTTACCCATAATATTCCTTTTTTACTTGATATCTATTATGTCTCTTCAATTTTTTCATTTATTTTCATCTTTGATTCTTTTTACCCTTTAGTTATGATTAATGAAAATTTAAAATTTGGATAGGCTCATACCTTTACATAATGACTAAATAGAAAGACCTAGGGCACATGAGGAATGCACATCTCGCCAAAGTAAAAAAACATCAAAAATAGCACGAAACCACCTAAAGACCAAACACAAAATAGAGACAAAACTAGCACACAAAAAACCAACTAGCCACCTACCAAATACACAAAGGGATGGTCTTCTAGGTGAAGTTCTTAACCTCTTGCCAATCTATACAAAGACCAATGACTTTCTCAGACAAATAATTTTTTTTAAAGAATCCTTCACAGAAGTCGGAGTACCAGAATCTAGAGTATTTTTAACCATTGAGGTAAGGGTTTCCCTCATAGTAGATGGAGACATTGCATACCTATTTTGCTTGGCTTTCATTTGGTAAATTTCCTTTTGAATATCTTTCAAAGAAGCAGAGTTACTTAAGGCCATCTCTTAACACAAAGCACACATATCCTCAAATTTTTTCCTCAGGTTCTTCTGACTTTTCTTAAGGTCCATCATAACCTTAATCTCATTCCTCTATGACATATTTTAACTATTAAGGTTATGCAAATTTTTTTTGACCTTATCCCATTTCTTGAGCTTTCTAGCCATGTTTCTAGTAACCTCTTATAGTCGTTCATCTTTTTCCTTCATAAACCATTTATCATCCCTAGCACCTACCTCAACTAGAGCCTCAAGCTTGTTAATCTTTCTAATTTCCACATTAAATTGAGATAAGAGCCACTTAACAACCAATTGCTAGCACTCAACACATTTTTCCAGCTGCAAAAACTTTAGCAACTAGAGTAGGGGGGAAAGAATGGGGTTGGGAACATTTTGTTTAAGGTGAGGATAGAAACCTCCTCAGATTCCTTAGGAGAATAGTCAAATTCCAAGTTTTAGGAGGAATCAGAATCCTTAGGAACCTCCTCCTTCTCTAACTCCAAAAAATCTACTGTTGGCATTTGCATGAAGATTGCATTAATGAAATGTTATGTTGTCATTGATGTCAATTGAACTGGTAATGGTATTTATGATATTGTTGATATTGTTGTTATTATTGATATTGTCTTGTAACCAGTAGGAAGAGATTTGAGGAAGATGTTGTAAATCGGTATGTAAGTCTGTGAGTTGAACAAGTAACCGATGTATAAGGTTAAACACTTTCTATGTTATGTAACCGGTAAACCCTACTAGTTGTTTTTGTTAAACCCTAACCGATTAAGTTTATTGAATGGTTATGTTGGTTTATTATCTGTTGAGCGGTAATGATGGAGACACATGTGATCATTGTAAGAAGATAAGTTTAGATTATTTTGGTATGTTTGTTTGATTGTCTAGGGAATGAGTAAAGTGGATTGCATCTAATGCAAAGCGTGTGATGAGTTACAACTTTAATGAAGTAGTGATCATGGAGCGGTTGGAATTTTCTTGAAGAATGTGTATAGATTGCTATATAAATCCAAAAATCACACTTGAACTAATTTGTTTGTAATCTATATAAGAGAATTAGGTTTTTGTTATGTTACTGACCTAATTGATTTGTATTTAAGGTCGATGAAGTGTTTTTGTTTAGTGTTGGCAAAGTGTTCACTGAAATCGGTTGAGTGTGTGGTTGCCTAGCCGGAGAATGGATCTATAGTTTGAGTAAAAGCAAATTGAAGCTTAAAAGGATCTGATCAAGCAAATGTAGTGCTATTTAGACAGATCAAGAAAAACCTATTGTCTTCTAACAATTATAGCATAATTGAAATCCCCTAACCGGGTAAGCTCTAACAAGCTTGGTTACTTCTTAAATCTTCTAACAAGGTGGTCCATTAGCTTGGATTCTCAAATCCTCTACTGAGGTTACTCCTAACAGGGTATTTTCTTTTTATCAAGGCATTTTGTAAACCCTTAACTAGTTGATTCCTAACAAGATCAATTCTTAACATGACTTATTATAAAACCTTTAACAGGCTTGGCTCCTAATAGGGCAAACTTCAGAAGAGTTCGAATAGCTATCTTTTGAGTCTCATCTCATCGTGGTTTTTACCTATTTGGGTTTTCCACGTATAACATTTGTGTCATGTGGTGAATGTTTTTATGGTTATGATCTTATTTGTTGATTTAATTAACTTCTGATGAGGCATGATAACTGGAAGCATTGAGAGATGGAGTGTGTTGATATATGATTAAGCATTTGGAAGTTTACAAGTTGAATGCTATTTATTGTTAAGTAGTTATAATTGTTAACCAGTTGATGTTGAGTATTCTTATGAGTATTGATAGTGATATTCTATTGATAAGTTTAATTTGTGAGTTTAAGTTTGAGATTGGGAAGTTTGTATCAGTTTTTTAGTTTACTGATTCATCCCCCCCTCTCAGTAATCTACCAGATACTTATTCTTTCAGCATACCATCAATTGGTATCAGAGCATCTCAGGTCCTCTTAAATCTAAAAGGCTAACAGCTTGAGGAAAATATCTTGTAGATAATGATGAAGAAGGAAGGTCTGAATTTCAACAAAGATAACTATAAGATATGGAGCGACAGAATGAAGATTTGCATTAAGAGTCTGGGAAGTCAGTATTGGGATCATGTAGAAAATCAATATTTTACACCTTCTGGAACTCTGACTGATGATCCAAAGAAAGAACAACAAGAAAATCATCAAGCATTGGAGGCTATTATCAGTTCCTTGTCTGATCCTAACTATGTAGATGTTCATGGTCTTGAAACAGCATATGAAGTATGGAAAAAACTTGAAGAGATTTATAGCGGTGATGAACATTTTAAGATTGCTAAAGAGGAGAGCCTAAGAGGAAAGTTTGATGACATGAGAATGTCTAAAGGTGAGAATATCCAGCAGTATGGTCAAAGGATAAAAGAGATAGTTGGTGAAATAAAAAGTGCAGGAGGGAAAGTGGAAGATGCCATAGTGATTAGTAAGGCACTAAGAACCCTGCTACCGATCTATGCTATCTAAGTTGGAGCTATTCAGGAGTTGAAGTCCATTGACAAAACTAAGGTAACTCTTGACTCTATCATTGGCAAACTTACTACTTTTGAATTAAATGGTTATGATGGTAGTGTACAGAAATCAGAATCTACATTCAAAGCTTTTGTCTCTAACACATCTATGAGAAAAAATAGAGATACTTGTGATGGTTATGAATCTAGATCCAACAGAGATGCTGATGATGAAGACAACTTAGTGGAGCTTGAAGCATTGTTGGCAAAATGACTACCTAGAGGGACTGGTAAATATAAAGGTAAACTACCTTTAAAATGTTTTGCATGCAACAAGATTGGTCATATAGCAGCTAATTGTCCTAATGGTGAAAATGAACACAAGAGAGACAAATTCAAAAAGTATAAGGGTAAAGGCAAGAGAGATTGTCTTATTGGTATTGATAGTGGTATCATTGATGAAGAATCTGATGACGATGCTAGTGAAGATATTGTGTTTGTAGCTATTAAGGAATAGATATCAGATCAGAAGGCACTGGTGTTCAGGATGGATAACTCTAATGATTGGATCATTGATAGTGGTTGTTCACATCATATTACCAGTGATCAAAGCAAATTTCTTTCATTGAAGGAATTTGATGGTGGTGTTTTCAGATTTGGCAATGACTCACCCTATATGGTTAAAGGTAAGGGAGTTATTTCTCTTAATGGGAAGAGTAGTGCTAATGATGTCTATTGGGTTGAAGATCTAAAGCACAATCTTTTGAGTGTGGCACAACTTAATGATAGAGGATACCCATGGGAGTTTAGAAATGGTATGTGCAAAATCTTTGACAACAAAGGTGAATTGATTGCAACCAGGAAACAAACCATAGGTAATCTATTTCATCTTAATCTGAAAGTTAGCAACTATTTGATTGCAAAGATAGATGATAGCTGGCTTTGGCATAGGAGATTTTTTCATATAAACTTTGATAACATTGTTAAAGTGAGCAAGTCCAAGATAGTAAGAGGTCTACCTCAGCTGGACAAAACAGTTAATACTCTTTGCAAAGAATGTTAGTTAGGAAAGATGACTTCTTCAACTTTCAATGGCAAGTCCTTCTCAGTAGAGCACTTGTTAGATTTGATTCATACAGATCTATGTGGACCAATAAGAATAAGAAGCATTCAAGGTGATAGATATTTCATGATCTTCATTGATGATTGTTCAAGGATTATGTGGGTCACATTCTTGAAGGATAAGAATGAATCTTTTGGTAAGTTGAAGGCATTCAGGGCCTTAGTTGAGAAAGAGAGTGGCAAAAAGATAAAATGTCTAAGAACAGATCAAGGCAGTGAATTTACTTCTGGGGAATTCACTAAGTACTGTGATGAGAATGGTATCAAATGGCAACTTTCTGCATGAAGGACACCACAATAGAATGGTATTGCAGAGAGGAACAATTGGTTAGTAGTTGAAGCTACTAGGACAATGTTGATACAAGGAGGTTTAGCGAAAATATTTTGGAAAGAAGCTATAAGTATAGTTGTCTACATAATGAATCGATTTCTTGTGAAAAAAGGTAAGGACAAGACCCCTTATGAATATTGGTATGGAAGATCACCTAATGTTAACTATTTTAAGATATTTGGTATCAAATGTTTTATTAAAAGAGGTGAATACATTAGAAAGTTTGAAGATAAGAGTGATGAAGGCATATTTCTTTGCTATTCCACCAAGAGTAAGGCCTATAAATGCTTCAACAACTAGACATAGAGAATTGTTGAGAGTGTTGATGTTCGAGTAGATAAATGTCCTGAAGTCTCAGAAGGAACCAGTTCAGAGAAAAAGGATAAAGATCCTTGCATTTTTCTTTTGGAACCTGAAACTATTAAATCAGAAACCGGTAAAGAAAATTCCGGTGCACTTGTTCAACTGGAACAAATAAATTCAAAAGAAGATGATAATGAAGAAACTGAACCTGAAGAGAATGATCATGTTATTCCTAGATATGTAAGACTGAATCACAGTCCTGAATAGATTATTTGGGATAACGATGTTGGAGTACTAACTAGAAGAAGAATAAGAGATAACTCTTGCATGATCTCCACCATTAAGCCTAGAAGTGCTAAGGAGGCATTTGGTGATGATTATCGGGTTAAAGCTATGGAGAAGGAATTGGATAAAATTGAGAAGAACAACACTTGGACCCTAGTACCTTGACCAGTAAATAAGAATGTTATAGGTACTAAATGGGTATTCAGAAACAAGTTAAATGAAGACGATGTTGTAGTTCACAAGAAGGCAAGATTAGTCTGCAAGGGTTATGCTGAAGAAGAAGGAGAAGATTATGGAAAAAAATTTGCACTAGTAGCAATATTGGAAGGTGTCAGAACTTTACTTGCATTTGTAGCCCATAATAAGTTCAAGGTATACTAGATGGATGTTAAGTCTACATTTTTCAATGGGATATTAGAATAAGAGGTATACATAGAGCAGCCAGATGGTTATGCTTTGATAAATGAGAAAGACATGGTATGCGAATTGTATAAAGCTTTGTATGGATTAAAGAAAGCACCCAGATAATGGTATGAATGACTTCATACACATCTGATGAAGATAGGCTTTGTAAGAACCAGTGACATGATAGTAATATTTATCTCAAGTCTGAAGGAGATGAAATATTGGTCAGTGAAGTATTTGTTGATGATAATAATTTTGGAGGTAATGATGTCATGAGCAAGATTTTTGCAGATGAAATGAAAAAAGAGTTTGAAATGTCTTTAGTAGGGGAAATGAAAAATTTCATAGGCTTGCAGATACAACAAATGAAGAATGGTATTTTCATTACTGAATCTAAGTATGTGAAAGAGGTTTTGAAGACTTTTGGCATGAGTGACTATAAACCAGTTGGAACACCAATTTGTCCAAGGAAGATGAATCTAAGTCTGTTGATGAAAAGGAATATAGGTCAATGATTGGCAAATTACACTATATTGTTCATAGCAGATCAGATATAACCCAAGCGGTTGGTATAGTTGCAAGATTCCAAAAGAATCCAAAGGAAGCACACTTGATAGCAACCAAGAGAATTTTTAGGTATTTGGAAGGTACTGTTGCCTATGGATTATGGTATCTATATGGAGGAAACTTTGATTTGAAGGCATACACAGATGTTGATTGGGTAGGAAATGTTGATGACTGGAAAAACACTATTGGTGGAGCATTCTTTCTAGGAGGAAGGCTTGTTTCATGGAGTAGTAAGAAGCAGAGTTGTACTTCACAATCTACTGCTGAAGCTGAGTATGTTGTAGCTTATATGAATTGCACACAAGCTATTTGGATGAGGCACATTTTGGAAGGTTTTAAGATGAAGATCTCAGAACCTATAAAGATTTTATGTGGTAATACAAGTACTATAAATATTTCTAAGAATTCTATTTTGCACGCACAAACCAAGCACATTGAATTGAAGTATCACTTTTTGAGGGAAAAAGTTGAAAGTAAAGATGTTATCTTAGAGAATGTTTCTACCAAGGAACAACTTGTAGATATTTTTACCAAACCTCTACCTAAGACCACTTTTGATTATCTTAGAAGTCAGGTGGGGGTTGTCCCTCTTCATGAAGTTAGTTGAGCATGATGCTGATTGCATCAGTCCCTGAATTACTTGCAAAATCTTAGAAGGATTGATGAAGAAGTAGATGTATTCCATAGGGGGAGCATCAAGTTGCAGTATTTATGGTGATGCACAGTGAAAATTTGCAACTACATGTTTTGCTTTCAATTTGGAATTGTTGTCAAAGGGGGAGAATAACTATGTGATTCAGGAGAAGAATTATGTGATTGGCAAAGGGAAACTAGCGAAACCAGAGACAGGCTAAAGACAGACAAAGCATGGTGAATAAGTGGTAATATAAACTAGGATTCGTACTCACCATTCATAGTAGCAATCAGAGGCGTATATATTTGTATTGCCATCAATGCCAAAGGGGGAGATTGTTCACATTTACATGAAGATTGCATTAATGATATGTTATGTTATCACTGATGTCAATTGAACCAGTAATGGTATTTATGATATTGTTGATATTGTTGTTATTATTGATATTGTCTTGTAACTAGTAGGAAGAGATTTGAGGAAGATGTTGTAAATCAATATGTAAGTTTGTGAGTTGAATCGGTAACCAGTGTATAAGGTTAAACCCTTTCTATGTTATGTAACTGGTAAACCCTACCAGTTGTTTTTGTTAAACCCTAACTGATTAAGTTTGTTGAATGGCTATGTTGGTTTATTATCCATTGAGCTGTAATGATGGAGACACGTGTGATCATTGTAAGAAGATAAGTTTAAATTGTTTTGGCATGTTTGTTTGATTGTCTAGGGAATGAGAAAAGTGGATTGCATCTAATGCAAAGAGTGTGATGAGTTACAAGTTTGATGAAGTGGTGATCATGGAGCGGTTGAAATTTTCTTGAAGAATGTATATAGATTTCTTTTTAAATCCAACGGTCATACTTGAACCGATTTGTTTGTAATCTCTATGAGAGAATTAGGTTTTTGTTATGTTACCAACCTAATTGAATTGTATTTAAGGTCGATGAAGTTGTTTTGTTTAGTGTTGGCTGAAATCAGTTGAGTGTGTGGCTACCTAAACAGAGAATGGATCTATAGTTTGAGCAAAGGCAGATTGAATCTTAAAAGGATTTGATCAAGCAAATGTAGTGCTATTCAGATAGATCAAGAAAAATATGTTGTCTTCTAACAATTACAACATAATTGAAATCCCCTAACTGGGTAAGCTCTAATAAGCTTGGTTACTTCTTAAATCCTCTAACAAGGTGGTCCATTAGCCCGGATTCTCAAATCCTCTACTGAGGTTACTCCTAATAGGGTATTTGCTTTTTATCAAGGCATTTTGTAAATCCCGTAATCAGGTGATTCCTAATAGGATCAATTCTTAATAGGACTTATTGTAAAAGCTTTAACAAGCTTGGCTCATAATAGGGTGAACTTAAGAAGAGTTAAGATAGCTATCTTGTAAGTCTTATCTCATCGTGGTTTTTACCTATTTGGGTTTTCCATGTATAAAATTTTGTGTCATGTGGTGAATGTTTTTTGTGGTTATGATCTTATTTATTGATTTGATTAGCTTATGATAAGGCATGATAACTAGAAGCATTGAGAGATGGAGTGTGTTGATATATGATTAAGCATTTGGAATTTTACAAGTTGAATGTTGTTTACTATCAAGTTGTTATAATAGTCAACATGTTGATGTTGAGTATTCTTATGAGTATTGATCTTGACAGTGATATTCTATTGATAAGTTTAATTTGTGAGTTTAAGTTTGAGATTGGGAATTTTGTATCAGTTTTTCAGTTTACTGATTCACCCCCCCGTCTCAGTAGTCTATCAGATACTTATTCTTTCATCATACCATCAATCTACATCCTTAATAGGCAAATTGGAGGAAGTTTTTTTCTTCTTCCCTCTTGTAGGGTTGAAATGTGTAGAAACAAGATTGGGTTTATAAAAGGACGCAACATTGGGGTTAGGTTTCATAATAGGGACATCTGAGTTCCCTATCACAAGATTAGGGTATGGCAAGCAATCAGGGGAAGATATAGGGGACCACTAGATACAGATAAAGCTAGATGGAAATTTTACAATCTAAGGATAAGCCTTTGATAAAAGGGTGCAGAGTTTTTAGGCTTAGCTCTTTCAACCAGTTAAGACAATGAAGAACATACCCAGTAAGAAAAGTCTACTTTGATGTCACATCTAAGGTGGTTTATCATAAGGAACAACATGGTTTGCAATCTCTTAAACCACCTATCCAAAGAAAAATATTTTCATTTGTTTAAGGGATGCACTAATTCTAGATAAATAAACAAGATCACAATGAAATACTGGTTTCCTTTGCCTAGGATGGATGACATAATGGACTGTTTGAGTGGAGAAAAATACTTTACAAAGATAGATTTGAAGAGTGGATATCATCAAATCAGGATCAGAGAAGGTGATGAGTGGAATACAACATTTAAGACAAATGAAGGACTATATGCATGCTTGGTGATGCCTTTTGGATTGACTAATGCACTGAGTAATTTCATGAGGCTAATGAATGAGGTATTGAATAAATTATTGGGTAAGTTTGTTATTGTGTATTTGGATGACATTATGTTTTTCAGTAAGACAAAATAAGAACATTTGTTACAGTTGAGACAAGTTTTGTAGAGATTGAGAGAAGAAAAGTTGTTGATAAATATTAAAAAGTGTAATTTCATGAAGGATGAGTTAGTATATTTGGGATTTTTGATATTTGAGGATGGTTTGAAGATGGACCCTAAGAAAGTGAAAGCAGTTTTGGAATGGCCTACACCATAAAGCATTGGAGAGGTAAGATCATTTCATGGATTGACTAGTTTTTACCATAATTTTATTCAAAATTTTAGTTCAATTTGTAACCCTATGATTGAGACCATGAGAGGAGATCGGAAGGAATTCATGTGGACCATCAAAGCAAACAAAATTTTTAAACTGTTGAAGTGGGAAGTGACTAAGTAGTTTGTGTTAGCTTTACCAGATTTCAATAAAGTATTTCAAGTAGATTGTGATGCAGGTGGAACAAAAATAGGAGTAGTCTTGAGTCGGGAAGGGAGAGTAGTATCTTATTTAAGTGATAAATTCAATGATTCCCAAAGGAGATATTCAATGTATGATCAGGAGTTTTATGCCATAGTTTAAGCCTTGAAGAAGTGGAGACATTTCTTGTTGCCTAAGGAGTTTGTGTTGTATACAGATCATCAAGCTTTGCAATATTTGAATAGTCAGAATAAGTTGAATCAAAGACATATGAGATGGGTAAAATTCTTGCAGAGTTACACCTTTGTGTTGAAACATAGAAGTGGTAAATCTAACAAAGTTGTTGATACATTGAGGGTAAGTACACCAAGATTGTGAATAGAAAAGTGGCCACATGCAAAAAAAAATATGATATTTTCCATAACCTGTGCATGTTCTGGAAATTCAAAAACGTGTTATGCTTGGTAACACCAAGCCTAGCCAAAAACAATTAAAAAAAAAAAATTCCTCAAAACCCATACAGGTTTTGAGAAACATTATATTTTTATAATAAAAAATAAAAAGTTCCTCAAACCTCATACAGGACCCATACAAGTTTATTTTTTAGAAACCTGCGGTTTATACTGAACTAGAAGTTTTCAAGTAAGTTTTGCATAACGCGTATGGGTTATACAGAACTAGGAACCTAAGAAAGTGAAAGCAGTTTTGGAATGGCCTACACCAGAAAGCATTGGAGAGGTAAGATCATTTCATGGATTGGCTAGCTTTTACCAAAATTTTATCCAAAATTTTAGTTCAATTTGTAACCCTATGACTGAGACCATGAGAGGAGATTGGAAGGAATTCATGTGGACCATTGAAGCAAACAAAATTTTTAAACTTTTGAAGCGGAAAGAGACTGAGTAGTTTGTGTTAGCTTTATCGGATTTCAATAAAGTATTTCAAGTGGATTGTGAAGCAGGTGGAACAACAATAGGAGCAGTCTTGAGTCGGGAAGGGAGAGAAGTATCTTATTTAAGTGAGAAATTCAATGATTCCTGAAGGAGATATTCAATGTATGATCAAGAGTTTTATGCCATAGTTCAAGCCTTGAAGAAGTGGAGACATTACTTGTTGCCTAAAGAGTTTATGTTGTATACAAATCATCAATCTTTGTAGTATTTGAACAGTTAGAATAAGTTGAATCAAAGAAATATGAGATGGGTAAAATTCTTGCAGAGTTACACCTTTGTGTTGAAACATACAAGTGGTAAATCTAACAAAGTTGTTGATGCATTGAGGGTAAGTACACCAAGATTGTGAATAGAAAAGTGGCCACATGCAAAAAAAATTTGAAATTTTCCATAACCTGTGCGTGTTCTGGAAATTCAAAAACATGCTAGGCTTGGTAACACCAAGCCTAGCCAAAAATAATTAAAAAAACAAAAAAGTTCCTCAAAACCTGTACGGGTTTTGAGAAACATTATATTTTTATAATAAAAAATCAAAAGCTCCTCAAACCTCGTATAGGACCCATACAAGTTTTGAGGAACATTATATTTTTAAGAAACCTACAGTTTATACAGAACTAGAAGTTTTCGCATAAGTTTTGCATAACGCGTACTCGTTATACAGAACTAAGAACCAAATAGGAAGTGGGGAGAGAGAGAGAGTAGGGGGTAGGAAGAGAGGGGGAGGGAGAGAGACTTAGAGATAGAGAGAGAAGGGGATATGAAGAGAGAGAGAGAGAGAGAGAGGGGGATGGAGTGAGAGGGAGAGGGAGAGAGAGAGATTAGGAAAAGGAGAGGGAGAGAGGGAGAGAGAGGAAGATTGGGAAAAAGAGAGGGAGAGAAAGAGAGAGAGAGAGAGAGAGAGAGAGAGAGAGAGAGAGAGAGAGAGAGAGAGAGAGAGGGGGGATGGAGGGAGAGGGAGAGGGAGAGAGAGGGGGAGATTAGGGAAAGGAGAGGGGGAGAGGGAGAGAAAGGAGATTGGGAAAAGGAGAGGGGGAGAGGGAGAGAGAAGGAGATTGGGATAAGGAGAGGGGGAGAGGGAGAGGGAGAGAGATGGAGATTGGGAAAAGGAGAGGGGCAGAGGGAGAGAGAGGGAGATTGGGAAAATGTGTGTGTGAGAGAGAGAGAGAGAGAGTAGGAGAGAGAGTAGGAGATAGGAAGAGACAGAGAGAATAGGATAAGAAGAGGGGAGAGAGAGAGAGGATATTGGGAGAGAGGGAGGGAGGAGATGGGGAGAATAGGATAAAGAGAGAGAGAGAGAGTGGGATAAGGAGAGGGTGAGGGAGGGAGATTGGAATATGGAGAGGGGGAGAGGGAGAGGGAGGGAGATTGGAGAGAGAGAGAGAGAGAGAGAGAGAGAGAGAGAGAGAGAGAGAGAGAGGAGAGGTAGAGAGAGAAGGAGAAGGACAAAAGGGTGACAGAGACGGTGATGGGGGAAAGAAGATGAGAGAGATAGGAAAATAAGAGAGACATGCATGTATACAACCATATATACATATATCTATATAAATATATGTATATATAACTATAGATATGCATATATACATACATAAACACATATTATATATGTATGTCTATACATATGTTTAGTAAATGCTAAGTTTACAAGCATACATTATTATGTCTTCATAACCCATATGGGTTTTGTAAAACACAAAATAATGGTTTTAGTTCTACATAACCTGTATGAGTTATATAGAACTGTGAATAATACTTTTTGTTTTTCAAAACCCATGTGGGTTATGGAGAACTATGAATAGTACTTTTTGTTTTTTGAAACCCGTGCAGGTTTTGGTTTGGTAAGAGGGTTGGAAAATGACCCTAAGGCTTGCAAGCCCATTTCCTCCCCATTTTTGTCCCTTTACACATTTTTTCATCTTCCAACATGATTTTTTGACTTTGTCATCATCAGGTTTATAAATGATCAAGTAGGTATCTCTAAAATTACCACCATAATCTCATACCTCTTATGAGTTCCCGACGATATAATTTTTTCTATTTTTGGACAACATTAGCATATTAAACTTTAATATTCTTTACCAATGCCTTGATAGTCCTCACGATATAAGTCTACCATTTTTTTTTATAACTTTTGATATACTTGACCAAATTTAAAATAAATTACATATTATTGTTCTACACTATATTCTATACACTTTAAAAAAAAGAAATTTGCATTTTTTATTATTTTGATGCAAGTTATGCTCAGCGCATGAACATGTACCAAATTTTCAGGATGCGGTCACTTCAAAAAATCATTAAAAAAAATACTCAACGGAAAATTATAAAAAATACACAACTTCTAGATCTCACTCTTACCTATCATCCTAACAAAGGGTTTTTCAAAATACTAAATCTAACTATATATTTTGTGTAGAGCATGGAAACAGCTATGTTATGTTTTGTGAAAAAAATTGGACCATTTTTTCGTGGGCGATAGGTTTGACCCTCTTAATCTTATCCAATTTTTTAAAAAATTTACAGTTTAGAAACTAGATTTAGAGCACTACAATTCTTATTCTTTTCTCAACTCCTAGCTTTTAGTGTATGACCTTCAAATATCTCTTTGAAGTTCAGGTTTACCTATTTTCAGATAAAAATAAATAAAAAAGTGGCCACTTATACCCCCCTTTTTGTTCACCATCTTGGTGCACTTACTTTTGAGTAGGAGAAGGAATTTGCTGATAGAGATGAGAGTGACAGTATTAGGATTTGAAGATTTGAATACCTTGTATGATGATGACCTGGATTTTGCAGAACCTTGGAAAGAATGTAGAGAACCGATTATGGTAGATAGAAGCAAGTGGTTGGATTATTTCATTAAGGATGGGATGTTATTAAGAGGAGTTCAGTTGTGCACACCTAAGAATTCTATGAGGGAGAATCTCATAAAGGAGAAACATAGTGGAGGACTAGCTAGACATTTTGGTATTGACAAAATAGTAGCATTGGTGAGTGAGCAGTACTTTTGACCCCAAATTCATAAGGATGTTAAGAGATATGTGTAGAGTTGTAGAGTTGTCAAGTTGAAAAGGGTAGTAGTCAGAATGTGGGATTGTATAAAACTTTGATAGTACCGGTAAGTCCTTGGGAGGATATAAGCATGGATTTTATACTTGGATTTCCAGAGACACCTAGAGGGAATGATTCTATATTTGTGGTAGTGGATAGATTCTCAAAGATGGCTCATTTCATACCTTGTAAGAAGACATTTGATGCATTGCATGTAGTAGACCTATTTTTCAAGGAAGTGGTGAGATTACATGGATTACCTAAGAGCATAGTTTCAAATAGAGACACTAAGTTTGTTGGCTATTTTTGGAGAACACTTTGGAAGAAGATGAAAATAGATTTGAAGTTTAGTTCTACTTTTCATCCACAGACTAATGGACAGACATAAGTAGTTAGCCGGAGTTCGGGAAATTTGTTGAGATGTTTAGTGGGAGATAAAACCAGAAGTTGGGATTTGATCATTGCACAAGAAGAGTTTGCCTAAAACAATCCAGTGAATAGAAGTACCAGAAGAACACCTTTTGAGATTGTTACTGGAGTACATCCTAGAGGTATATCAAAATTGAGAGACATTAGTAGTGAAGACCGAAGAAGTTCAGAAGTAGAAGATTTTGCAAATCACATGGCAACCTTGCATATTCAGATTAAGCAGAATTTGGAAGACATGAACAACAAGTATAAAGAGAAGGCATATGAGAACAAGAGAAATAAGGAAATTGAAGTTGGCAATGAAGTGATGGTATATCTGAGAAAAGAGAGATTCTTGATTGTAACTTATAACAAGCTGCAAATGAACAAGTTTGGACCTTGTAGGATTTTGAGGAAGTTTGGTTCTTGAAATGCATATGAAGTGGAGTTACTGGATAGTCTAAGTATTTCACCTATGTTTAACATTGCAGATTTTCATGAGTATCATGAACCAGAATTTAGTGAGGATAATATTGCAGACTTGGAGAAATAGTTTCCCTAGAAGGAACCAGATCAGATTGAAGAAATTTTGGACAGTAGGATTGGGCGTAGTACCCAGAGCAGCTAGTATAAGGAATATCTTGTGAAGTGGAAGGACATACCACTTGAAGTTTCATCTTGGATTTCTCAGGCAAAGGTAGACCGCCTTGGTTTTCCTCTAACCTCGACAAAGTGAGATGCTCACTTTTTCAATAACACCGGGTGTCTGATGTAGGAGCATCCCCGGTTCATAGCAATCTTGCATCAACCAAAAGCATTTTATTTTTATTTTTCTTTGTGTTTGTAGTTTTAGTTTTCTTTTCTGTGTGTCCTAGTTTCTAGCTCACTGGATCCTATGGAGTTGTATTCTACTTGAAGACTTGATCATCTTTCTTATTTCCAGACCGTATCGCATTTGGATCATTTTTCGGGAAGATATCGCTATTATTTTCCTTGATGGTGTCATGTTACCAGTTGACAATTCTTGTTACCGGTTTCCTGGACCTATTTTGGTGATCTACCAGAACCTCTTCTGAAGCTTGCAGAGCCTTGCGCATTGATTCTGATGTTCCTTGGTGTGTGGCTGACCTTTTTCCACAATCTACCAGAACCCTTTCTGAAGCTTGCAGAGCCTTGTGCATTGATTCTGATGTTCCTTGGCATGTGGCTGACCTTTTTCTACAATCTACTAGAACCCCTTCTAAAGCTTGCAGAGCCTTGTGCATTGATTCTGATGTTCCTTGGCATGTGGCCGACCTTTTTCTGCAATCTACATTTCATCCTTTGGATTTTCTGGAGGAATCTCTTGGCGGAGGCCGATCTTGTTGATTTTACACGTTAGGTCTTGTTATTCAGGTTTTGGTCCTTTATGGGTCGACTAGATCCTTTGGACCGATATATATAAATATATATATATTTGTAATTGCACATTACAATGTAATCAATCAGAGAATTAGGTAGATAGACAATGCATAGAAGATAGATCTCATGATTCAAGGTCCTAGTTGTGACCTATTCTGTATGTTCTACTAGGCCTATGAGCTGGTATGTTGTAACTCAGTTGCTACCGGTTGGATATAATCAATTTTCATGCAATAAAACAATATGTTTTGCATTGCCTCCATCATATCTTTGTGTTTCCATTGTGTTTATTCTTGCTGACTGGTCTGAATTGATCTCTTTGAGGTCCCTCGTCACCAATGACTGCTTCAATAAATCCATCTGAACCAATCTTTTCCTTAAACAAATATATTTTCCCAATAGGTTTTTGTCCTTCAAAAAATGGTACAAGATCCCATGCATTACTCTTTTTCATAGATACCATTTCTTCATCAATAGCAATTTTCTGTGGTTTTGCATCACTCATACCTAATGCCTCTTCTACAGATATATGTTCATCCATATTACCATTAAATGAAAAAATACATCTCCAATCATTATGTGAATACCTTTCAAGTGGTTTTATATGTCTCTTAGATCTTGAAACATGGTAAGTTGGAGGTTCTTCCTCCTCTTCCAAGGATTCAAAAATAGACGATCTCAAGTCAACTTCTTGCCTATCTAGGTGTCTTTATTAAACTCTTTTAGGTTTAGAAGGAAGTTGAATCATGCCCTCCTATGTAGTCTATTATGGCTATGATTTAATAGAAGGAGAGTTAGTTTGTCTAAAAATAACACTCCTACTATGTATCACCTTCTATGCAACAAGGTCCCAAAGACTGTATCCTTTCATACTATAACTACACTTGATGAAGATACATTTTATATTATTCTTCTCCCAAAAAATCATATATTCCTTAAGTACATGTTCATATGCCTTGCAACCAAAAACTCTATCATGTCTCAATACAGGCTTATGACCTGACCATGCTAGTACATAGGCATTTTATCCAAAAAGATCTGATGTTGGAGACATTAACCAAGTACCAAGAAGTGGCAATGACTTCAACACATTTTTTCTCCTAGCCTTCTCAATCAGCATCATATTCATTCTTTTTGCAAGGAAAATGGAGTTGTCTTGTGTCTGTGAATGCCACAATCTATAGAATCTATCAAAAGCATTAAATTAAAATTTAACACCATTATCAGTCGTCAAACATTTTATTTTCTTCCCAGTCTCTAGCTCAAACATTGCTTTAAATTATTTAAATCCACTAAAAACTTTAGATCTACTCTTTAGAAAATAAGCCCATGTCTATCTGCTATAATCATTAATAAATAAAACATAATATACATATTTTGCAATGGAAGTAACATCTATATGACCAAACACATCATAATGAATAAGGTCCAACAAACCAAAAGATTTATGAGAACTTGAGTAAATGCAATGGTCACATTAATAAAAATCAAGATTACAATCATTCAAACCTTCAATAAGGTTTTTATTTTTCAAGTTCCTTAGAGCCTTTTCTCTAATGTGGCCAATCTTTTGATACTGAAGAGGGGAAAATCAGCAAGGTGAGATTATATGGTTAGTATGCAAAAAAAGCATCCAAACACATAAAACACAAAAAGACTATTTATACCTTACTAATTCTCCCTTCTCCTTTGGATTGGACCTTCAGTGAAGTGAAGAATGCACCCTTTCCTCACTTGAGTGGAATGGTCTTTGATGGGAATGTGGAATTCTCTCCAAGTGCTCAACAAGATAGGTTGGATTTGATAGGATTTTGGATGGATTTGAATTGGAATATTAAAGGAAGAAGAGAGAGGAAAAATGGGCAGCATGAGAATTCTATGAGAAGTGGATCCTTTGTGAGGAAATGATCATCCAACTTATAGATTGGAGGAGGCCAATGAAGGGCCAAGATTGATTTCCTTATGGAGGGTTGAGATTGATTTGAGATAGAAGGCATGGATCAAGGGTGCATTGGGAAAGTAAATAGGAATATAAAATTCCTTGGCGAAAGGGGGGAGAAATTTAAATTTCAAAATGAGGAATTAAAAATTCCAAAATAAGGATGCATTGAGGGATTCAAAGAAATTTGAATTTCTTTGAGAGACTCAATGTTGATGTGACATGAGTGGGAATATAAAATTGAAGGATAATGATAAGCATGATTATGAGAGATGTTGGAAGGATTAATTAGGTTGAGTGGGATTAGGAAAAGTGATTTGTAGGAATCACATGACTAGGTTAATTAATTAGAATTAATTAACTTAGTGGGTTTGGAAGAAATAATTATTGGAGGAACTTTGGAGGAATAAGGGAATAATTTATTTATTTGATAAATTAATTATTAGACTATAGTGACATCATTAATTAAATTGGATTTAGTTAATACTGAGAGGAATAAGGATAACACAATTATATCAATTAATTATGTTGACAAGCTTAAATTAATTAAATATTAATTTTAATTGTCTAGAGATACCATAACATAATCTTCTCTACAAGTAAATTTTCTTTAGAAGAAAGATGTAATGTCTTCCAAAATACCCTAGAGAAACTAACCATCTAATATGCAAATAGACATAATTTAAAAAAAAAAAAACTACTAATGCAACATATACAACTAACTACTCATATGTATTTATCATCCATTAACAAGATATTCATGTTTTCATCATGAACGTAAACATAAAATCATTATACGCAAGCAAAAGTAAACACAACTCTGTAATTAATCTTTCCGTAGGGTACCTCAACATCATTACTTACATATCCATATAAGCATAACATCATATTAACTACCATGATCCAATGCATTATAACTCAACTAACCTTTCTCTTTTCATGCATACATAAAATACCTCGCTAGTCTATCTATCATGAATAGATCCATTAATAATGTGAATCTCATTAAACCCCTAAGATTCATTTTAAAACACCAATTCCAAATGTTCCTAGTCTCAATCACTTATTGAACATCCTAGTATCAATATTCCATTTCCAATACTAATTACCACATTACTAATCCATTTCCTTAATTATCATAGACATTTCCATAACACTAAATGCATATCTATAGAACCAATTCCATTAATGAGCATTGTGATCCAAGATACAATAAGAATAAATCAATATGTTTGCCTAATATATTATCTCCCATTACATATGAATACTATATCCATTTACATCAAGGATCGTAGCTCTCAACTACAAATACAATTACATCATGAATTCTACACATACATATGCCATATGAATCATATACACCAGTTTGCTACAAGTATCCATCCATAGCTAAAGAGATACTAATCCACATCCATGCACA